>NC_083590.1:4940549-5246978 GCF_027579695.1 Neoarius graeffei
TAGAGACGCCCCTGGGGGTGGTAGTGCGTAGCCGTCCTTATAGATTACCCGAACACAAAAAAAAGGTGGTTCGGGAAGAACTTCAGGCCATGCTCGAAATGGGCATCGTCGAGGAGTCCCACAGTGACTGGAGCAGCCCAGTGGTCTTGGTTCCCAAGGCCGACGTCTCGGTCCGGTTCTGTGTGGACTATAGAAAAGTCAACGCGGTGTCTAAATTCGACACGTACCCAATGCCTCGTATTGATGAGCTGCTCGATCGACTAGGCACGGCTCGCTTTTACTCGACACTGGATTTGACGAAGGGATATTGGCAGATCCCCTTGACTCCATTATCCTGGGAAAAAACGGCCTTTTCCACTCCGTTTGGCTTACACCAGTTCGTCACACTTCCGTTTGGGCTGTTTGGGGCGCCCGCTACGTTTCAGCGGCTGATGGACCGGGTCCTCTGGCCCCACTCCACCTATGCGGCCGCTTACTTAGACGACATCATCATTTATAGTAATGACTGGCAGCGGCACCTGCAACACCTTAGGGCCGTCCTTAGGTCGCTGAGGCGGGCGGGGCTCACTGCCAACCTGAAGAAGTGTGCGATTGGGTGGGTGGAAGTACGGTATCTGGGCTTCCACTTGGGTAACGGGCAGGTGCCTCCCCAAATTAATAACACAGCAGCGATTGCGGCCTGCCCGAGGCCCAAGACCAAAAAGGGGGTGAGACAGTTCCTGGGGCTGGCTGGCTACTATCGTAGGTTTATACCTAATTATTCGGACGTCACCAGCCTGCTGACTGACCTCACTAAAAAGGGGGCGCCAGATCCGGTCCAGTGGACGGAGCAGTGCCAGCGGGCTTTCTCTGAGGTAACGGCTGCACTGTGTGGGGGGCCACTTTTACACTCCCCTGACTTCTCTCTCCCTTTTTTGTTGCAGACGGATGCGTCGGACAGAGGGCTGGGGGCCGTTTTGTCCCAGCAGGTGGAGGGGGAGGATCGCCCAGTCCTATACATCAGCCGGAAGCTGTCAGTGTGTGAGGGGCGCTACAGCACAATTGAGAAAGAGTGCCTGGCGATCAAGTGGGCGGTCCTTGCCCTCCGTTACTACCTGCTGGGGCGCTCTTTCACCTTCTGTTCGGACCACACGCCCCTCCAGTGGCTCCACCGCATGAAGGATGCCAACGCGTGGATCACCCGTTGGTATCTGGCACTCCAACCCTTCAACTTCAAGGTGGTCCACAGGCCGGGGGCGCAGATGGTCATGGCGGACTTCCTCTCCCATCAAGGGGGGGGGGGGGGGGGGGGGTCGGCTGCAGGCTGGACAGGCGCCCGGCCTGAGTCGGGCGGTGGGGGTATGTGGCAGCGGGGGCGTGGTCAAGCGCCGGTCTGTGACAGGAGGGTGGAGCCAGGGAAGGTGAGTGGCAGAATCGCTACACCTGACGGTAATTAACCTGTGTTTTGTGTGTGTTTTCCCCAGTAAACCGCTCCCTATTTAAGGAGGCTGTGAGAGAGTAGAGGGAGCACGACCCGGGATTGGAGGAAGAGTGTGTGTGTCTGAGTGTGTGTGTGCGCTTACATTGCTTAACTGAAAAGTTGGGAAAAATAAATAAGCCTTCTCTACCTCCAAACGTTGTCCTGCCATCCTCTGTGCTCCACCCACACATTATTCGCGCTACAGATAGATATGAAAAAATGTCCTTCAGTCCAGTCTTTAAGTAAATGTCCTTCGTTACTGTCCAGCTCTGTTTTGAGTTTCAGGTGATACAGAGTGTGTTAATACACACAGATCAGGAGATAAATGAGGGGAAAACAGTTGCATGTAGAATTGAATAAAACTGAAGTTCAGCTATTAAATAAGTGGAAACCAGTTGATGTCATTTAAGGAGAAAAACGTTTACGTCTCACATTCTGCCATTTTGTTCCAAGAAGTATTGAAGCTGTGAGCTGAAGATGGAGGTGACGGCCAGCTAACGAGACTCACAAACACCACATTTCCAGAAATGAAGCAAATAATCAAACTGAACTTTATACTGATAGTTTATTTACAATATTTACAAACTAGAAACACCATTTTATTTATTTTTATGACACCATGATTTACATTTATTACATGCTAATTATTCTTTTGTTGTTGTTCTCATGTCCGGAGAGATTTTATAAATTGTAACTTTGTTGACCTTCTCACAGCTTTTATTCTAGATCATCTAGAATAAAATCATCTCTCTGAGAGTCACATGACCTGCTCCTCAGTAAGACCCATTCTCTAATAGTGAGACTGAAGCAGAGGTTTTAGCTTCATCATCAGTGTCCTGAGGAGGAAGATTGTTTCTGTTCACTGCACACTGATGATTTGTCACAGAGTCTTTGGGTCAGATGGACGTATGTGAGAAGCTGCAGCACAAAACGGGACTTGATCCGACTGCCATGTGTCTGAAATATAATTTTTAGAAACTGAATGAATGGAAATGAATAATCACCAGATTTTCTAAAAATGTTCCCAGCTGTCCATCTCAGATTTGCGTCATACTTTTTGAATAATGTCACTGTTCCCAATAAATAGTGTGTAAAATTTCAGGCTCGTATCTGCATTAGTTTCTGAGATGTAGAGAATAAAAGGTCCAAACTCATTATTTTTTAACTGGTTTTTTTTTCAACCGTAAAAAGTCGTATTTTTACCTGCAAGCTTTAGGTTTGACATGAGATTCGTAAATTAATTCAGGAGATAATGCGGTCCTAAAAAAGTCTTGATGCAGTGCAGGGACCGGTTGGGGGCGGGGCATATCCCAACCCAGGACCCCCCTAAATCCAGCCCTGACGTGGATATAAATAATTATTTGGGTTTTTATTTGTCCTCCACAGTATATTGTGGATGGAATGAAATAATGAAGATGAGCTCAAAGTGCAGACCTTCAGCTTTATTTTTGAGAAACTTGCGTCCAAATTGGACGACTGGTGTTGAAATTACAGCACTTTTTATTTGTGGTCCCTATTTTTTGAGGGATGAGAAAGTAATTAGACAAACGAACATAATCATAAATTACATTGACATTTTTCTGCCTCCGCCACTGAGAGGTGAAACCGTTATGGTTTGGGGTTTATTCCTAAAAAACATTTCCAAACTAAGAGGACTTATGTCAAAAAATTATCTGGAAAAACTGATACATGCCTTCATCTCTAGTAGGGTTGATTACTGCAATGGCCTTTTCACAGGCCTGCCAAAAAAGACCATTAAACGACTTCAGCTGGTTCAAAATGCAGCGGCTAGGGTTCTCACACGAACAAAAAGAACAGAGCACATTACTCCAATTCTAAGGTCCCTTCACTGGCTTCCAGTAAGCTACAGAATTGACTTTAAAGCATTGCTGCTGGTGTACAAATCTCTAAATGGTAAAGGGCCCAATTACCTCTCTGATATGTTGCAGCGGCCTAACCCAATCAGATCTACCAGATCGCAGCAGAAAAATTTACTGTTAAAACCTGTTGTTAAAACAAAGTGTGGTGAAGCAGCTTTTAGCTACTATGCAGTGCAGCTATGGAACCAACTCCCAGAGGACATTAAAAATGCTCCTGCTGTTGGCAGCTTCAAATCTAGGTTAAAGACCAAGCTGTTTTCAGATGCTTTCTGCTAACTGATTAATAGTGTCATCTCTACATGTTTTAAACTCTTTACTTTTGCAGTCTCTGCATGTTTTAAATTTTACTTAACTTTTATTCTATTTTATTCTGCTGTTTTTTTTTTAAATTGAACTTTTATTTCATTTTATTATTTTATTTCTACTATTGTTTAATTCTTATTATTTTTCTTCCCCATTTATTTTATGTAATTTTATTTTCTATTGCTTACTGTTTTGCTTTTACTTCTGTAAAGCACATTGAACTGCCACTGTGTATGAAATGTGCTATATAAATAAACTTGCCTTGCCTTGCCTTTATTCCCATTTGTGTGAGATTCTTGTTCTCACGCTGTCTCAAGAACGAGTGGCTGAATGTTTGTAGGATTTATATGGAATGATCTTTGTTTACTTCCTTGATTCTCCAATAATATAAATCTATAGTGTTCTATAAATGCACTGTGTAGACGACAGAGAAACAAGTTTATTGCCCCTGTGTAGTGCACTATAAGTCTAGTAGAGACCCATCTGAGATTCAGTCTCTCTCTCTCTCTCTGATTAAAGTTCATGGTCTCTCTGCTGTTCTCTGTTCAGCTTCAGCTGCTGATGGTTTAATATCACACACAACAGAGGAGAGAAACTCAATATAACACTCAGTATTATCATTATTAATGACACTGTTAATGAGAATAAACAGGTGATATTAAATCCTCATGACATTCTGAATAATAAAATTAATTTTACACTCATCTTTAAAGTCAGTATTAAACCAAAATGAAAATCTGTTGATGAAATGTGTGTCATTGTGTCTCTGCAGGTTGTTGCGTTGTGGTGTCTCAGATGAAGGCTGTGCTGCTCTGAGTTCAGCTCTGAGATCAAACCCCTCACACCTGAGAGACCTGAATCTGTTCTTTAATAAACTCGGAGACTCAGGAGTGAAGCGTCTCTGTACTGTACTGGAGAATCCTCACTGTAAACTGGAGACACTGAGGTAAGATCATCTCTCTGAAAGTCACATGACCTGCTCCTCAGTAAGACCCATTCTCTAATAGTGAGACTGAAGCAGAGGTTTTAGCTTCATCATCAGTGTCCTGAGGAGGAAGATTGTTTCTGTTCACTCGGGGTGTAACGATTAAGTCAAGTCAAGTCAACTTTATTGTCAAATGCTATACATGCTCGACATACAGCACAGATGAAATTTCAGTCCTCTCTGACCCACGGTGAAAACAGGCAATGCAATAAATAAAAATAGAATAATTGAAATAAACAATACAAACAGTATAAACACTCTAGATAAGAACTAGACATAGACTAAACACACACACACACACACACACACACACACACATATAAATTGGAGCAGATAAACAGTCAAGGGCACTTGAGGTATAGCAGGTAAACATGAAATAACCAGTATAAACAATAAACTAATAGCTGTTAAGGTGAGGTAGTGCGGAATAGTGCAAATGAGTGAGGTAAAGTGAAATGTACAGTCCCTGAGTTCAGTGTGTTAATGAACATTGAGTGTGTGTGTGTGTGTGTGTGTTGGGGGGGTGGAAACTGTGAGGGTGAGATGACAGATGCTGAAGGGGGGGCGGGGGGGTGCGAGCAGAATCTGTGGCGGGGGGGGAGGAGTGTGTGCATGATGGGGGCCAGGACTCTTGCTTTCCTCAGTTTGCAGAGGAAGTACAGACGCTGTTGGGCTTTTTTGGCCAGTGATGCAGTGTTGTTGCTCCAGGACAGGTCTTCAGAGCACACCCAGAAACTTGGTGCTGCTCACCCTCTCCACTGCAGCGCCATCGATAGATAGTGGAGCATGCTGGGTGTGCGCTCTCCTGAAGTCCACAACAATCTCCTTCGTCTTCTCCATGTTCAGGCAGAGATTGTTGTCCTTGCACCACATGGCCAAGCAGCTCACCTCACTCCTGTAGATTGTCTCATCGCCATTGTTGATGAGACCCACCACAGTCGTGTCATCCGCAAACTTAATGAAGAGATTAGAGTTGGATGTTGGTGTGCAGTCGTGGGTCAGCAGAGTGAAGAGGAGGGGGCTCAGCACACATCCTTGGGGGGCCCCCGTGTTCAATGTGATGGTGCTGGAGGAGTTGCTGCTGACCTGTACAGCCTGTGGTCTCCCCATCAGGAAGTCCAGCAGCCAGTTGCACAGGGAGGTGTTGAGTCCCAGCTGGTCCAGTTTATGAATGAGCTGCTGAGGAATGATTGTGTTGAATGCTGAGCTAAAGTCTATGAACAGCATTCTGACATGTGAGTCTTTTGTATCCAGGTGGGTGAGGGCTGAGTGGAGGGCAGTGGAGATGGCATCATTGGTCGAACGGTTGGACTGATATGCAAATTGGAAAGGGTCCAGGGCAGGGGGGAAGGCAGACTTGATATGCCGCATGACTAGCCACTCGAAGCACTTCATGAGGATGGGAGTGAGTGCGACAGGGCGGTAGTCATTGAAGCAGGAGGGAGACGGCTTCTTCGGGACCGGGATGATGGTGGTGGCTTTGAAGCACGTGGAGACAACAGCCTGGCTCAACGAGATATTAAAGATGTCTATAAAGACATCTGTGAGCTCCTTGGCACAGTCTCTCAGGACACGACCAGGAATGTTATCAGGACCCAGGGCTTTCCGTGCATTTGTCGTCCTGAGAGCTCTCCTCACGCTGTCTGGGGACAACGTCAACACCTGGTTGCCGGGAGGTGGTGGGGTCTTCTGTGCCATGGTGCTGTTGTCTGCCTCAAAGCGAGCGAAGAAGTCGTTCAACTGATTCAGCAGAGACGTGGAGTTGTCACAGGTCTGTGGCGAGAGCTTGTAGTCTGTGATGGTCTGAATCCCCCGCCACAGGTTCCTGGTGTCTCTGCTGTCATTGAAATAGTCAGCAATGTACCTGGAATACTGTCTCTTGGCCACCCTGATGCCTTATGACAGGTTGGCCCAAGCTGTCCTCAGGCCCACCTCGTCCCCAGCTCTGAAGGCGGCGTTCCGAGCCCACAAGAGCCTGTGGACTTCCCCTGTCAGCCATGGTTTCTGATTGGCCCAAATGGAGATGGTTCTGGTGACCGTAACGTCGTCCATGCACTTCGTCATGTAGGCAGTGACGGTCTCCATGTACTCTTGGAGATCTGTGGAGTTGTTGTAGGTGGCCGCCTGTCTGAACATGCTCCAGTCAGTGGTGGAAAAACAGTCCTGGAGTGCCTCTGAGGACCCCTCTGGCCACACACATCTGCTTTGAAGCTGGTTTGGTGACTTTAACCAGCGGCCTGTATGCTGGCATTAGCATACAGGCCGGTGGGGGAGGGGGAGGGCTTTGTAGGCGTCTTTATGCATGGTATAAACATTGTCCAGAGTATTGTTTCCACGTGTGGGAAAGTTGATATGTCCATAGAGTTTTAGAAACACGCTCTTGGGGTTTGCATGGTTGAAATCCCCAGCCAGGATGAGGAAAGCATCTGGGTGGGCTGTCTGCTGCTCACTGATGTACTGATAGACTTCATTCAGTGCTTCACTCCTGTTGGTTATTGGAGCTGGGAGGGATGTATATTGCTACCAGCAATATGGCTGTAAATTCCGTCGGCAGGTAGAATGGCTGGCACTTAATAATTATAAACTCCACCAGAGGTGAGCAGTGTTTGCAGACCACAACAGCATCGCGGCACCAGGCATCACTGATGGAAACACAGGGTCCTCTGCCGCGAGTCCCCCCCCGACTAGCGCTCTGTCTGACCGGTAATGATTTGGTCGACTAAAACTGATGACCAAATTAGTTCCCAACTGATGTAATAGTTGATTAGTTGGTGACATCATCACGTGTGTTTTTCGCGCTAACTCGGAATGCTTTGACGTTCGCGCTTACTGGAGAGAAATTCACAAAAGCGCGAAGGCAGCTTCAAAAACAAAAACCTCCAAAGTGTGGGAGCTTTTCACACTGAACTCTGAAAGGAAAGGTTGTGAATGACCCAGTTTGTAAAGCTGACCTTAGCTGGTATGGAAGCACATCCTCTCTGTCGGAGCGTGTGAAGAGGAAGCAGGTCGGCTCACTGGATGAAGGTTCATCTCAGGAAGTTAGCTAGCTAGTTGGCTAACGTTAATGGTGAAGGCCGTCTTATGGTCTTCATGTTATGAGCTGTAACGTTTATTTGAAATGCAGAGTCTCTTGATTTGTTGATGGAGTTGGAACAGAGAAGCAACTAACAACCTGTTATTCCCAGCGAACCTGTTCACAGTCCAAATACCATTTCCACTTTTAAACGTTACATCGACGTCATAATGTCACGGCGACGTTTACAGCTGGAGAAACAAAGCTGAGAAATAGAAACAAAGCTGCAGCATTATTATTATTATTATTATTATTATTATTATTATTATTATTATTATTATACTCATTCAAAACTCTCCACAGTTTAATATGCCCTAAATTATGAATTCCTCTACTACTAGAACTTTTCTTTCTGAATGTGTCTGCATATATTGGTGTGATGGTTTTGTGGCTTTATCATAATGATGCTGCTTCACCTATTAAAAAAATCCACTGCATTCTGTCCTCTCCAAAATCAAATCAAGCTCTGGGCAAGTGGAATTGTTTTTCGAGTGAGTATGTTTTGGGTGCTGCTCGCACATTGGGCCGTAAAACTGGGAGATTTTTTTCAAGGACTGAAGCGTTAATTTTATTGTTCAAGTTCAAGTTTTATTGGTCACATATAATTACAAGTAATTACAGTGAAATTCTTATGTACCTGAGGTCAGGGTTTCTCAAACTTCTTTGCTCTGGGGCCCAGTAATGTTAGGCCTTGGTGCTGCAAGGCCCTACATAGGCCTATGCCTCTGTGCGCCCCCCTGAACCCCCCCCCCCCCCCACACACACACACACACACACATACATACACACACACACATCGTGTGCACCTCCATAGATAGATAGATACATACATACATAGTTTATTATTATTATTATTATTATTATTATTATTATTATTATTTATTTTATTTTTTTGTTAGTAGTACTTGTTACAAGTAGCAGGCTTATACCAGCATAACAATATTTTGGCTAAATAAGACCTAACAGGAGTGCATTGGCAGAATTGTGGAAAATTGCCAAATGACGAGTAACTGTCCAAAGATATGCCATTATAATTATTATTATCATTAGTAGTAGTAGTAGTAGTAGTAGTTTGTCCGATGCTGTAGTATGCTCTGGCCCCATCCCAATGCGGCGTGGCGATGTAGCTTACAGCAGGTTATGGCCGCTGAACTGCTGGCTGACCAGGTGGTGCTCTGAAAACAGTGTGGGCTTTATAGATAATTGGGCTAATTTTGAGGGCACTGCTGGCCTGTTAGGGTGGGACGGTATCCATCCCACTCGGGAAGGTGCTGCTCTCATTTCCTGCAGCATAGGTCATAGTCTCAGAACAGGCCTAGTTAATTTCTGACAATCCAGAGCCAAGGCCAGGGAGCAGATGAACAGGCTAAACTGACTGTCTGCTAGCTGCACAGAGTCGTCACTCAGGGTCCACTACATCGAGACTGTGTCTGTTCCCCGAGCTCAACAAAAAGGTAGAAATTTTCAGAGAGTTTGTTCCAGTAACCTAATCAATATAAAATTAGATCATACTGACTGTACAGCTGCTGCCAGCACCTTTGATCTAAAGGTGGGGCTATTAAATATTAGATCTCTTACATCTAAAGCGCTAATGGTTAATGAACTCATTACTGATCAGGAGTTTAATGTACTGTGTTTAACAGAAACATGGATTAAGCCAAATGAATATATAGCATTTAATGAAGCGAGTCCTCCTGGATACAGTTATATACACCAGCCTCGTCTAACTGGCAGAGGAGGAGGCGTCGCGGTTATTTATAATGATTATCTAGGTGTAACACACAAACCTGGTTATAAATTTAATACATTTGAAGTTCTTCATACTCATATAATGTATGTAGCCTCGAAAAATAAGTCTACCCAGTTAATTCCATTGCTTATTATTTACAGGCCCCCGGGGCCATATTCTGAGTTTCTTTCTGAATTTGCAGATTTTATCTCAGATCTGGTTATTTCCTTAGACAAAGCTTTAGTTGTCAGAGATTTTAATATTCACTTCGATAACCCAGAAGACCCTTTAAAAACAGCGTTTGTGTCCATCTTAGATTCAGTCGGGATTAAGCAGAATGTCATAGGACCGACCCATAATGGTGGTCACACCCTTGATCTAATACTAACATTCAGATTAAACGTAGACAATATAGTCATACTTCCACAGTCTGAAGTTATCTCAGATCATTATCTCATCTCATTCAAAATATGTCTGAGTAATAATATATGCACCTCACCACGCTACTGTATTAAACGTACTTTCACGTCAACTACTGCACAGAGCTTTATAAATGATCTCCCAGAGCTGTCAACTTTGATTGGGTCACTGTCAGCCCCTGCAGAACTTGATCAGGCAACTGAATGCTTAGAGTCAACATTCCGCCATACTTTAGATAATGTAGCTCCTCTAAAAAGGAAAATGGTCAGAGACAAAAAATTAGCACGCTGGTATAATGATGACACTCGCACATTAAAACAGACCACTCGAAAATTGGAACGTAAATGGCGTCAAACAAAATTGGTAGTGTTCAAATTAGCTTGGAAGGAGAGCTTCCTGAAGTATAGAAAAGCTCTTAGTGCTGCGAGATCAACATATTTCTCGTCCCTAATAGAAGATAACAAAAATAATCCTAGATTCCTATTTAATACTGTAGCAAAATTAACCAGGAATAAGTCCACTGTCAACACATCCACACCTGCAGTATGTAGTAGCAACGACTTCATGAATTTTTTTAATGACAAAATTGAGAATATCCGACAAAAAATTCAAACTACTAATTTAAGGTTAGACAATGAAAGTGACCTTGTAGTTAACAATATAACTGTATCAGATCATCAGGTAGAATGTTTTACTCCCCTAAAAGAAACTGAATTACTTTAATTAATCTCTACATCAAAAGCCTCAACTTGTGTACTAGATCCCTTACCGACACATCTATTCAAACAGATAATGCCTGGAGTAATTGAACCGCTTCTAAAAATAATAAATTCTTCTCTTATGATTGGCTATGTACCCAAATCCTTTAAACTAGCAGTTATCAAACCCCTGATTAAAAAACCTGACCTTGATCCCTGTCAGCTGTCCAATTATCGGCCAATATCAAACCTCCCCTTTATCTCCAAGATCCTTGAAAAAGCTGTGGCACAGCAGTTATGCTCATATTTACATAGGAATAACATCCATGAAATGTATCAGTCAGGATTTAGACCTCATCATAGCACAAAGACAGCACTGGTTAAAGTAATAAACGACCTACTGTTGGTGTCTGATCAGGGCTGTGTCTCGCTACTTCTGTTGCTTGGACTTAGTGCAGCATTTGATACCATTGATCATTCCATTCTTCTGAATAGACTAGAAAATGTTGTGGGAGTTAAGGGAATGGCCCTCTCCTGGCTCAGGTCTTATCTAACTGATCGTTATCAGTATGTTGATATAAATGGTGATATTTCTAGACGTACCGAGGTAAAGTTTGGTGTTCCACAAGGTTCTGTCTTGGGTCCACTGCTTTTTTCTCTATATATGTTACCTCTGGGCGATATTATTCGTAAACATTATATTAGTTTCCACTGTTATGCTGATGACACACAGTTGTATGTCTCTGCAAAACCTGATGAGAGACACCAGCTTAATAGAATTGAGGAATGTGTTAAGGACATTAGACACTGGATGCTTATTAATTTCCTTCTGCTTAACTCTGACAAGACTGAAGTACTTGTACTAGGACCACATACAGCTAGAAGTAAGTTTTCTGATTACACAGTAACTCTGGATGGCCTTTCTGTTTCTTCACGTGCAGCAGTAAAAGACCTCAGAGTGATTATTGACCCCAGTCTTTCATTCGAAACTCACATTGATAACATCACCCAGAGAGCTTTCTTTCATCTCAGAAATATTGCAAAGATAAGAAATTTAATGTCATTGCATGATGCAGAAAAACTAGTCCATGCTTTCGTTACCTCCAGGTTGGATTATTGTAATGCCTTACTGTCTGGATGTTCCAATAAGTGCATAAACAAGCTCCAGTTAGTTCAAAATGCAGCAGCAAGAGTCCTTACTAGAACTAGAAAATATGACCACATCACGCCTGTCTTATCCACACTGCATTGGCTCCCAATCAAATTTCGTATTGATTATAAAATACTACTATTGACCTTTAAAGGACTCAATGGTCTTGCACCACAGTACCTGAGTGAACTTCTGCTCCTCTATGACCCGCCACGCCTACTTAGATCAAAAGGTGCAGGCTATCTGCTGGTACCTCGTATAGTGAAGGCTACATCAGGGGGCAGAGCCTTTTCTTACAAAGCCCCACTGTTATGGAACAGCCTTCCAAGTAATGTTCGGGAATCAGACACAGTCTCAGCATTTAAGTCTAGGCTGAAAACATATCTGTTTAGTCAAGCCTTTTGATAATGGTGTTTATGAGGTAAAGGAGTAGATCTGGAGGGTCCTCAGACATAGAGTGTTTTGGTAAACTGGGATGTATGGATGCTGTCAGTCCCCACTCGCTTGCTCACTCGAGTTTGTTGATGGTGTAGTGGCTGGCTGCTTTATGTCCCGGGGCTCCCTCATGCCTATGTTACCTTCTGGCTCTCTCCTTTTAGTTATGCTGTCATAGTTAGTTGCCGGAGTCCCTGCTTGTACTCGGTGCAATATGTATACTGTTTTCTACTTATTCAGGTGACATTGGGCATACCTAACCACCTGTGTTTTCTTTCCCTCCCCCCCACCCCAAATCTGTCTCTCTGAGTTACATGGAGTCAACAGGAAATCTTTTGGTGGAGAGGGTGGAAACCTCGACTGGCTATCGTAGCCTGCAGGGAATCAGCCGTCAGACTTCTGTCGCATGTCCCAGACCCGGTGAAATGTAACTGAATTGTCTTGGCCAGCCCTACGGGTCCCATCTGCATCTCATCATTGCTGAGGAGTGTGCGCCCATCACCTGGGATTGTCATGATATATTTTACCATATTAACATGCCATTGTTGTGTGTTATGCCTGATGTAAAGACTCCCGTCTCTGCGAGCCTACCACACAGATTTAATACTTGTCATTTTTAGGGCATACCTAACAACGTGTTTTCTTTCTCTCTCTCTCCCCCCCCCCCAATCTGTCCCTCTGAGTAACATGTTGATCCTGGGATTAAGATGCTGGCCTCTTCTGCCCCTCGGACCTGCTTGATCCATCCTGGTGCCCTGTGTCTGGTCGGAGTTTTATCGCACCGCTCCTGTGAAGGACGGCCCCATGAGGACAGTTGAGGGTTATACCTGTTAAAACTGTTAATATTATAGTCAGGCTGTCTGTTGTTGCCCAAATGAGGATGGGTTCCCTTTTGAGTCTGGTTCCTCTCGAGGTTTCTTCCTCATGTCGTCTGAGGGAGTTTTTCCTTGCCACCGTCGCCACAGGCTTGCTCATTGGGGATAGATTAGGGATAAAATTAGCTCATGTTTTAAGTCGTTCAAATTCTGTAAAGCTGCTTTGCGACAATGTTTATTGTTAAAAGTGCTATACAAATAAACTTGATTTGATTTGATTTGATTTAGTAGTCGTAGTAGTAGGCCTATTATTATTATTATTATTATTATTATTATTGCTTAGGCCTAAACTATTATTAAACAAGGGAAACTAACAGAAGTTCTTTGGCTTTGAGATTACTGCCAAATTACATAAATATACTGATATATAGGCCCAATAATTTGACTATTATTATTATTATTATTATTATTATTATTATTATTATTATTATTATTATTAATAATAATAATAATAATAATAACCTATTATTACCATTTGCGTAAGAACCATTAAACCAAGATTTTTTTTTACTTTTGTGTTTTAGATTTTTTTTTTTAAACTACACCTTTGAACTTGAAGCACTGCCAAACAGTGCCTCAATAACATACACCCACTTATAAAAAGGTCTACCAGAAACATGGGACCTCAAACCGAGAAACCTAAAGACCCACTGTAGCCCTAATACTGACTAATTACACAGTCCCAGTATGAAGAAGGGAGAACTGAATGTAGGCTACGTGCTGACTTTTAACCTCACATTACAGGCCCAGTCACCCACAGAGATTTGGTAAAAGAAAAGTCAGCATTCTAATGCGAAGGATGTGTCTGCTTTCTCGCCACCAACAGGTCGAAACGAGGAAGACGGTGACAAGGCCACTCGGAGCGTGTTTCCTGAGTTGAGCCTGTTTCGGTATTTTGTCTTTGTGGCTGTCAAATGTGAAAATGCGGTCTCGCAGAGGTATGTTGAATGGAAAGGCATCAGTGTTTTCACTGCCATCTCACTCAGCTGGGGAGCTTCATCGCAGCATGACAGCCAGAATTCAGAGAAAGTCGACCAAATCTTGACTGCAGACCAGCATCACATGAAAGTTCCAGAAGTTTATCCTGCACCACAGGTGGCAGGGCACTCGTTTCTGGGTTGGTGAACGGATCTCTTACCCATTGCTTTTCCGTGAGATGGGATTTTGAGGGGAAGTATGAATCAACATGACGCAGTGTTTCGGTAAGGTGTTGCGCGATCACTGCCGGCACCTGCCCCAAATCCACACCTTCATCAGCCAGAGACGACAGACAGCCGAACATGTCAAACACACCTCTATTAACTCTGTAGGTCCAGACTGAGAGCTTCTTTTTGAAAGTCATGATTTTATCATTGGCTTGAAAAATGTCACACGCTTGGCCTTGGATCGACAGGTTTAGCATATTGAAATGGTCCAGGATGTCAGAAAGATAAGCTACCTTTATAAGCCAAGACTGATCTCGCAGGTGATTGGCAAGACTGGGCTGTTTATTTGTCAAGAATGCCTCAACCTCATGCCTCAACTCGTACACTCTGTTCACCACTTTACCCTGTGACAGTCAACGAACCTCAGAGTGCAAGAGCAGATGAACATGATCTGCACCCATCTCATCACACAGAGCTGTAAATAGACGGGAATTTGTCGGATTGGCCTTCATGAAGTTCACTATTTTGAGCACTTGATTTAAAACTTCATGAAGCTCTGTGGACAGGCGTTTCGAGGCAAGTACCTCTCGATGAATAACACAGCACGTTGCCTGCACTGATGGTGAAACGGCTTTTACCTGAGCAACAACTCCGTTGTGCCTGCCGGGCATAGCCGCTGCCCCATCTGTGCAGACACCGATGCAACACCCCCATATCAACCCATGCCCAGAGATGTACCCCTCAAGCATACGGAATATTTCTCCAGTGGTTGTGGTCCCTGGAAGCACCTTACAAAACAAAAAAATCCTCATGAAACCGGCCCTCATGAGCATATCTGATGTAGACCAGAAGCATAGCCAAGTTAGAGAGATCCGCGGTCTCATCCAATTGAATGGCAAACCAGTCAGATGACTTCGCCCTTTCTAAAATTTGCATTTCGATGTCTGCCGCCATATCGTCAATTCGACGACAGACGGTGTCATTTGACAGAGGAATCTCTTTTACTTTGGCTGCAGCAGCCGGACCCAGCACTTCATTACAAGCAGCAACAATCGAAGGCATAATTAGCTTCTCCCCAATTGTGAAGGGTGCCTGACATTTGGAAATGTGGTGTGAAATCATGTATGATGCCTTTGTTAGCTTTTCATTCTCAGTCAAATTACTTTTCAACACTTTAGTTTGGGTGGCCAATTCATCACGTTTTCTTCTGAAAAAAATCCTCCGATTTATCCTTGAGATGTGACTGTTTAGTTTCCAAATGCTGGAGTAATTTGGATGGCATAATAGCTTCATTGCTTAGCATGGTTTGGCAGATAACACAGATTGGTTTCGGGAGATAACTATCACTTGAAATAAAGCCGAATTGTATGTATGAAGGGTCGTAATTGCAAGTGAATGGGCGATATTTTTTTGCCTCTGGCTCATGTTGTGTATCTGCACTGTCAGATGGGCGCTTTCCAAAGAAAGAGTCAAGAGTAGCTTGTTTTGAACATGCCATGATATTGCTCTCATAAAGCATGTGTGCGCAAATGACTGGAGTTGGGACAGAATGAATGTGCAAGTGTGCAACCTCGTGCGGGCGGGAACTCTTAACATTCTAGAATGGGGGGCGGGACTTGCGCTACATTGCACACAGTGACAATAAAGGGGAGGGGGGAAGGGTTAGGGTTTCTACCCATTTGTGTGAGATTCTCGTTCTCACGCTGTCTCGAGAACGAGTGGCTGAATGTTTGTAGGATTTATATGGAATGATCTTTGTTTACTTCCTTTCTCCTTACAACCCTGCCATGCACACCATTGTTGTTCAGTGTTTTTCTGATGTTGGACTCATGAACTTTAACATTAGCCAATGTGAGAGAGGCCTTCAGTTGCTTAGAAGTTACCCTGGTGTCCTTTGTGACCTCACCAACTATTACACGCCTTGCTCTTGGAGTGATCTTTGTTGGTCAACCACTCATGGGGAGGGTAACAATGGTCTTGAATTTCCTCCATTTGTACACAATCTGTCTGACTGTGGATTGATGGTGTCCAAACTCTTTAGAGATGGTTTTGTAACCTTTTCCAGCCTGATGAGCATCAACAACGCTTTTTCTGAGGTCCTCAGAAATCTCCTTTGTTTGTGCCATGATACACTTCCACAAACGTGTTGTGAAGATCAGACTTTGATAGATCCCTGTTCTTTAAATAAAACAGGGTGCCCACTCACACCTGATTGTCGTCCCATTGATTGAAAACATCTGACTCTAATTTCACCTTGAAATTAATTGCTAATCCTTGAGATTCACATGCTTTTTCCACTCACAGATATGTAATATTGGATCATTTTCCTCAATAAATAAATGACCAAGTATAATATTTTTGTCTCATTTGTTTAACTGGGTTCTCTTTATCTACTTTTAGAACTTGTGTGAAAATCTGATGATGTTTTAGGTCATATTTATGCAGAAATATAGAAAATTCTAAAGGGTTCACAAACTTTCAAGCACCACTGTATATTGGTGTGATGGTTTTGTGGATTTATCATAATGATGCTGCTTCACCGATATAAAAAAAAAAATCCACTGCATTCTGTCCTCTCCAAAATAAAATCAAGCTCTGGCCAAGTGGAATTGTTTTTCGGGTGAGTATGTTTTGGGTGCTACTCGCACATTGGGCCGTAAAACTGGGAGATTTTTTTCGAGGACTGAAGTGTTATTGTCTTCACGCTTTGGGGTTTATTCCCATTTGTGTGAGATTCTTGTTCTCACGCTGTCTCGAGAACGAGTGGCTGAATGTTTGTAGGATTTATATGGAATGATCTTTGTTTACTTCCTTGATTCTCCAACAATATAAATCTATAGTGTTCTATAAATGCACTGTGTAGACGACGGAGAAACAAGTTTATTGCCCCTGTGTAGTGCACTATAAGTCTAGTAGAGACCCATCTGAGATTCAGTCTCTCTCTCTCTCTCTCTCTCTCTGATTAAAGTTCATGGTCTCTCTGCTGTTCTCTGTTCAGCTTCAGCTGCTGATAGTTTAATATCACACACAACAGAGGAGAGAAACTCAATATAACACTCAGTATTATCATTATTAATGACACTGTTAATGAGAATAAACAGGTGATATTAAATGCTCATGACATTCTGAATAATAAAATTAATTTTACACTCATCATCTTTAAAGTCAGTATTAAACCAAGATGGAAATCTGTTGATGAAGTGTGTGTCATTGTGTCTCTGCAGGTTTTGGGGTTGTGGTGTCTCAGATGAAGGCTGTGCTGCTCTGAGTTCAGCTCTGAGATCAAACCCCTCACACCTGAGACACCTGAATTTGTCCTCTAATAAACTCGGAGACTCAGGAGTGAAGCGTCTCTGTGCTGTACTGGAGAATCCTCACTGTAAACTGGAGACACTGAGGTAAGATCATCTCTCTGAGAGTCACATGACCTGCTCCTCAGTAAGACCCATTCTCTAATAGTGAGACTGAAGCAGAGGTTTTAGCTTCATCATCAGTGTCCTGAGGAGGAAGATTGTTTCTGTTCACTCGGGGTGTAACGATTAATCGATTTCGTCGACTAAAACTGATGACCAAATTAGTTCCCAACTGATGTAATAGTTGATTAGTTGGTGACATCATCACGTGTGTTTTTCGCGCTAACTCGGAATGCTTTGATGTTCGCACTTACTGGAGAGAAATTCACAAAAGCGCGAAGGCAGCTTCAGAAACAAAAACCTCCAAAGTGTGGGAGCTTTTCACACTGAATTCTGAAAGGAAAGGTTGTGAATGACCCAGTTTGTAAAGCTGACCTTAGCTGCTATGGAAGCACATCCTCTCTGTCAGAGTGTGTGAAGAGGAAGCAGGTCGGCTCACTGGATGAAGGTTCATCTCAGGAAGTTAGCTAGCTAGTTGGCTAACGTTAACGGTGAAAGCCGTCTTATGGTCTTCATGTTATGAGCTGTAACGTTTATTTGAAATGCAGAGTCTCTTGATTTGTTGGAGTTGGAACAGAGAAGCAACTAACAACCTGTTATTCCCAGCGAACCTGTTCACAGTCCGAATACCATTTACACTTTTAAACGTTACATCGACGTCATAATGTCACGGCGACGTTTACAGCTGGAGATGGTGCTGCTGCTGACTGCACGAGTTTGCCCATGTCTGGAGAATTTGATATTTTCTCACAAAACCGCAATGAAAATTCTGCACCTCCTGTTTATGGGCGTGGCCAAAGTGAAGGGTTTCTGGGTTTGATCTCGGTGAAGTTGATGTTTGGGGAAAAAGTGACAGCCTGAATAACGAACATCTCCATTTATCGTGAAACTGCACCAATAGAGGGGAAACATTTATTTAGCGCACGTTTCGATATCTACACAGGATTCTAGAATCAAAACAAAAATATGGTTTAAATGTAGATTTCTTAAACGGAGTGTGAGGGACGGAGCGGTGATGCGTGGGAGCGAGCACTAAACCGTTTATCGACAAAAACAGCTAGGAGCTGAACTGCTGCTACTGTTTCTGTACTGTTTTACTGTTCACTGTGTCATTTATCACCGTTCACTAAAGATTAACTCCATTTGAACGAACTCGGTTGTTTTAGAAGTGCAGGGAAAGACCTCTCGGCTTTTTAAACACATTTGTGTCCAAACTGAAATATTCCCTCCTTCAGCTTTGTCGTGTTCATCTCTCATCTGTAGAAACATTATCTGGGATCAAGAAATGCAGACATCCACACTGGCTGTTAAAATATTCTCATTTATTGGTTAAAACTTTGTAAAACAACCCCATATCCAGTTTCATTCACCGCCGTTCAACTCCACCACCACCTCCTGGTTCCAGTCGGAAAGCGGGGGACTGTACCACCACAGGGAAATAGGGGTGTTTGGTGGTGTGGTCCATTCTGACAGGGGTGTTTTTAATGGAAATGGTAAATATGGGTATTTTGTGTGTGTAAAGGGGTCTGGGTGAACAGGAAGTGTTTGTTTGTCTGGTGTTTAGTTGAGTCATTATTTTATAATTGAGGAATTAACGAGTTAATTGATTTATTTTTGGATTTGGTTTGTCTGGTGGGCGGAGCTATGGCGAGTCTCTCACAAGAGCATGTGGAGATGCTGACTTTCCTCCATTTCAGTACAGAACTGTGATTGGAGCCTGATTTAGCTGTAACAGAGTTGAGGCTGCAGAAAGCACGTTCCTTCCTCACTGTTTACATTTAGATGGTTGTGTGGTTTACCTGATGAAGGGAAAACTGGTGTAGTTTTTTATTTTATTGCTGCTACTTTGCTGATCCTTGGTTTTGAATTTTTACAGGAAAATAGATTTTGGAATTTTTATTTTGTATGAGCAGGAAAGATCATTAAAACATTGAATTTTTGAAAGAAGTGCTATGCTCGAAAAACCCCGCGTCCGATCGTCCGAGACGACTAAAGTCTGTGCAAGGACGAGTAAAACTTGAATGGTAATCCTCCGATCGGACGACAAAAGTTAGTGCTGGCAACCTATACACAGGCAACTGCTCCATGATGCAGGTCTGAACTGTCAGTCCGGCAGTAGCATAGTTCTATTATTATTATTATTATTATTATATGTCTTGACCAGCTGGATACACATATATATCAAAGCCACGTCTCACAGGGAAAGGTGGAGGTCTCGCTGCAGTTTTCCGATGTGGTTTAAAACTTAGAGATTGTTTTTCATGATGTTACATCCTGTGAATATCTGGCTTTGAAAACCTCCACTCCCACACCGATGTTGCTGCTCTTAATCTATCGACCTCCCAAATCATCACCATCTCTTTTTCTGTCTGAACTGAATGAACTGCTAACTGTCGCCTCATCTGTCTGTCCTGCCGTCATTCTTCTGGGTGACTTTAATATTCATGTTGACGCTAGTTGCTCCCTGACTGATGAGCTCTTGACTGTCTTTGAATGTTTTGGTTGAACTCAGCATGTTGACTTTCCCACACATAATCCTGGTCATATACTTGACTCGCTTCGCTCTACTGGTATAAAAATTGTATCTGTATCGGGTTCTGATGGAGGTTTTACTGACCACAAGTTGATCGAGTGTTGTCTCAGTGTGCCTTCTTCTAAACTTCCTCTGCGTTCTACTGTCTCTTTCCGTAATCTTTCTTCTATTGATGTGCATTCTTTCTCTGCCTCTCTCCTCTCTTCTTTTTGTAAATTTGCTGAGGTTTCCTCTCCTATAGATGAAAGTCTTCCGGATTTACCCGGAAATCCGGATATTTGACAAAACTCTTGAAAATCTCCGGTTTTCCGAATGGAGAAATTTATTTTTCGGATTTTTCGCATTCCGTTTCATAGAAATTCGGTTTTGCGATCGCACGGCTTGTTTACGTTCGGCGACAGGGCGTTGCCGTTTTTGTAGTCTCGCAATGCTTGCTGGTATGTACGAGACCTTATATGCTTATATACATACCTCATGTCATGTGAACGAGATTTTATCGCGATATCGTGCTTTAGAAAACGCGGTCTTTCTTTTGTGTACCTTTCTATTGAGCGAGACAATTGAAGAGCCTCCTCTATTGAAATGTGTTTACCGATTCAGCAATAATAATGTACAAACAAGTTGACAGGTCGGCGGATATCCGTAGCATAGAAGGAAAGGTAAAGAACAAGTTCAAATGGTCGTGGCTGGAGGAGAAAGATGCAAACGGTGACTTTTTATCGGACTGTGTGAGGAAAGTGGACAGGCCAGGATATGCATTATGCACGTGGTAAGTAATTTTTTCTTATTCTTAATTTGTTGTACTTGAGATCCATGTTGAGATTTAGAAAATTGTGAATAAATTCTTATTGACTTGACGTGACTGATAATGACCGCAAATAAAAGTAGTTATCAGTGAGCGTGCGTGATATTGTAAACCGTATCGGCGTATTGAAGTGTTAATGTTCGTAAAAATAAAAAATGAACCACACACTCAGTATAAATGAGATTATAATTTATTAGTATGCCATTTATTGGGATATAATTGGTTACCTATATTTAATGTAATTTATGAATTTGTATACCTCTAAATATTAACATTTTAAGTGTGAGAGAATATATTTTTTCCATTTTTTGTTTTGAGCTGCTTAAATACGAGTCATCTGGGAAGAAAGACCTCCGAAGCCACAGTAAGCATAAGAAGCACATTGAAGCTCGTAGATTGAAGAGAACAAACCAGACTCTTCCCGCAGTATTTCACAATGTAAATGCAATGGAGAAAGGAGCCACCAGTACTACTTGCACGATGCCTTCTGAGAATGTTCACAGTGCTGCTTCTTGCTCAGCCAGTCAGACGACTCCGGCAAAACCAATCATTAGTTTTCTTGATAGGAAATCAGACCAGGAGGCTTCTTTATTATCATTCATGGCAGAACATTCCCTACCACTGTCCATGTCTCCACATCTCATAAAGTTTGCTCAAGAGTTCTCTCGCGACACAAGAGTCACAAATGCCATGTCTATGGAACGAACCTTTTGGGGAAAGCGTAGGAGAAAACAAAACAGCTGTAAGGCTGTGGAACAACCGAAGAAGAAGAGGGTCTAGATTTAGTGGTGTCCATTTCACAGCTGGTTTTCACTTACCCTAGCAGACTGTCTTCTTTGGCTTTTACAAAACTATGAACTTTGCAGTGCATTCCATGTCTCACACACACACACACACACACACACACACACACACACACACACACACACACACACACACACAGTTCAAACCAGTTAAGTTTTAGTGCATTATTAATAGTTTGAAATCTTTAAAGTGGCATGATGATAAGAAAATATTCTTTTTGATAATAGTTTGTGTTGAATAAGCTCAATTTTACAAGATAATGTGGCTGATTTATCTTTTCTGTTCTGAATGAGTTTACTGTTACAATAAATATATATCTGATTAATAAGACTGTTTTGATATTAAATCAATTCAATTTCATGAAAGTGTGAACTATTTAATATCAGTTGAATTATTATTTTCTAAACATATATGCAGTATTGCACATAAGATGTGACAGCATCACTTTATATAAGTTTTGACATCCAGTAGTGAAAATTCTGAATTTAGAACAATGCACTCCTGAAAATTACTCATTAACTAGGGGAATAATATTTTATATTTTTGACATGTTAATCATTAATGTACATGAAAGAAAAAGGCTTAAAAGTTGTAACTTGTTTTAGTGAAAATAAGTACGAAAATGCACTAGAATGCAGGGTTGTGCATGTTATTAAATTTTTTTCAGGGGACGTTGCCCCCCAATCTTAGTTTGACTTTCAGAAGTTCAGGATTTTTTTCTTTGCTCCACTTTCATCTCTACTCTCCTGATGATACAGTTTCTATTTACAATAATACTATATCTAACACACTTAATACTTTCACTCCCCTTAAAACTAGACAGGTCTCCGCGAATCGCGCCTCTCCTTGGTTCACCTCTGAGCTTAGGGCCATGAGGGCCAAGGGAAGGCGGCTAGAGCGCCTTTATAAGAAAACTGGCCTTACTATTCATCTTTCACTCTTCTCTGAACACATCGCAAAGTATAAGGATGCTCTTAATGCTGCCCAATCCTCCTACTACGCTAACATCATTAAGAGTGGCAACCATAGACCCAAAACTCTGTTTAATACAGTAAATAAACTTCTTCAGCCTCCTTCCTCAGCCACTCCCAGCTCCCCTGCTCAGTGTCAGGCTTTTTTGGATTTTTTCAAGGATAAAATTGACAGTATTTACCAACATTTTCCTTCTGAAATTCATTCTTCTGTCTCGCAAGTAGCTCTTTCTCATAAAGCTGACTGCTGTCTCTCTGCTTTCTCTCCTGTTGATTCTTCTAAAGTATCGGAAATTATGACTAAGTCCTCCTCCTCATGTCTGCTGGACCCTGCACCCACTGCACTTCTTAAATCCTGTGTATCTGCTATCTCCCCCAGGGGCGATTTCTCAGAGACAACAAGGGAAGCCAAGCTTCCCCTAAAATTCTCTCCCCAAACTGCGGCATCTACGATGTTGAATTCTCATTCAAACAATAACTTGCATAACATAATATATGCCCAAGATTGTATTTACGTTCATAGCTATCCTGTAACTTATTTGAGTGATGTCTGACGAACTTGCAGTTTGCTACGAGAATCACCTTTGCTGCCAGGCTGTAACCAGCATTGCCAGATACTGCTGACGTTTTCCAGCCAAAATATGTTCAAAACCCTCTAAAATGCACTTAAAATAGCCCAATCTGGCAACACGCTGTAACCTTTCTTATTTCAATGGGCTCTATGTGCTGGCAGCCGGGTATCCGTTGCAGTCTATGAGACGGCTCTGAACAGCCAATTTCGGCTAGTTGTTATTGGTTAAAATCGACAAAATCGTCACTTCCAGGGAAGCCGGGCTTCTCTGGGACTAAACGAGACAGTGGGAGGGGCAAGAAGCCAGGCTGATGAAGGATTATTGGAGGTAGTGTTTGAAAGACATGAGGAGGGCGGGCTCTGTACTTCGGCATCGGCGAGGAACACGGAAGTATGATCAGTCAGTCCCTCGCGGATTTTGAGAAAGTGTAGTCGTGTGCCAAAGTGCTGTCCGAATTTCTTTTCATATAAACGTTTCTTCTCATTGTCTCTGTACATTACTCTGTAAATAAATGTAAATATTACTAGTTGTGCTCCATTAACTTTCATCCATTCTATCAGTTTGATCATTCGTGAATTCACTCGTTTATTTCATTTGTAGTTCAATCTGGTTGTAGGCTAGCTTGAGCCTTATTGGGATCTGCAGTGCTAGCTGCTAACAGAAATTGGTGAAGTCTCTGGAAAGCACAACCAGCTAGTATGACAGGGTCACAGACCATTTTCTGGAAAAGGAGCGGAGGGCAGAATTTGTGTATAAATAGTGTTCATGTTCATGAATCTGAAGTGTGTATATTGTTCAGTAATGTTAAGAGAATGGTGGGCTCTGTGTTATAGGTTATACCTGGGTATAATATTCAAGGTTCTGTGTGTTGCATAGCCTACCTTGTTATGAATTTCCAGACTGTGTTGCAGAAGATGTTCAAGGATGTGTTGCACAGCTGGGTGTTGTGTTAAAGACTCTGTGTTGCATATCAGGGTATGATGTTCAAGGCTCTTCGTTGAATAGCCAGTGATTTTTGGATGTTTGATATTTTTGATTAAGGATATGAGGCACTAGCCTGGCAAGCCAGACTATAACATGAAATGTACAAGCAAAAATACTTTCTGCCACTAGGTAGGGTTGTCTAGTTCACTATGCTAATGGGGCACACCTTTCTATGCTTTGATATCCGGCCTACAGGTTTTACGATGAATGCGTAAAATGGGCTTCCCCTGTTTTAAAAACCAGCAGCCGCCACTGAATATTGCTCATATGATTAATCAGTGTTTTGCTTTAGGCACTGTTCCCATCTCCCTCAAAATTGCTTCTGTTACACCAATACTAAAGAAACCTGGTCTAGATTCTCTTTCACTGTCCAATTACAGACCCATTTCAAATCTCCCTTTCCTAGCTAAAGTAACAGAGCAAGTTGTAGCCTCTCAGCTTCATACTTTCCTTGCTCGTAATGATCTCTATGAACCCTTTCAGTCAGGCTTTCACAATCTGCACAGCACTGAATCTGCTCTCTAAAGAGTTGTTAATGACCTCCTGCTCTCAACTGATGCTGGTCATCTCAATGTCCTTGCTCTCTTGGACCTCACAGCTGCCTTTGACACTGTACATCATGAGAGACTCATTTCCAGACTATCTTCTTTTGGTATTACTGGCTTAGCTTTAGCCTGGTTTCAGTCATATCTAGCAAACAGGCAACAGTTCATCTCTATTGGTGTTCATAAATCATCCACTGCTACTGTTGCTCAAGGTGTGCCTCAGGGTTCTGTCCTTGGTCCCCTTCTTTTTATGTTTCTCCTATAGGCCAGATTATTTGTAACCATGGCCTTAACTTTCATTGTTTTGCTGATGACATTCAAATCTACATCACTATCACCCCTTCCATAGCCTCTGTCCAGCTGCTAAGGACTTGCATCACTGACCTTAAAGGAACAGTCCACCGTACTTCCATAATGAAATATGCTCTTATCTGAATTGAGACGAGCTGCTCCGTACCTGTCCGAGCTTTGCGCGACCTCCCAGTCAGTCAGACGCAGTCAGACGTGCTGTCACTCCTGTTAGCAATGTAGCTAGGCTCAGTATGGCCAATGGTATTTTTTGGGGCTGTAGTTAGATGCGACCAAACTCTTCCGCATTTTTCCTGTTTACATAGGTTTATATGACCAGTGATATGAAACAAGTTCAGTTACACAAATTGAAACGTAGCAATTTTCTATGCTATGGAAAGTCCGCACTATAATGACAGGCATACTAACACCTTCTGCGCGCTTCGGCAGCGCATTGATACGGAGCTCAGATATCAATGCGCTGCCGAAGCGCGCAGAAGGTGTTAGTACGCCTGTCATTATAGTGCGGACTTTCCATAGCATAGAAAATCGCTATGATTCAATTTGTGTAACTGAACTTGTTTCATATCACTGGTCATATAAACCTATGTAAACAGGAAAAACGCAGAAGAGTTTGGTCGCATCTAACTACAGCCCAAAAAAATACCATTGGCCATACTGAGCCTAGCTACATTGCTAACAGGAGTGACAGCACGTCTGACTGCGTCTGACTGACTGGGAGGTCGCGCAAAGCTCGGACAGGTACGGAGCAGCTCGTCTCAATTCAGATAAGAGCATATTTCATTATGGAAGTGCGGTGGACTGTTCCTTTAAGCAATGGCTGCATAAGAACTGCATTAAACTTAATGCTAGCAAAACAGAGGTTCTATTAGTAGGTACCAAAAGACAGGTTCTGAACTTCTCCAGTTTTACTATTGATGTTGATGGTGTGTCTATTAGTCCTTCCCAAGTTATAAAAAACCTTGGAGTTCTCTTTGACTCCACCCTTACATTTGAACCCCATTTTAAACTAATTACTAAGAATGCTTTCTTTCACCTCCACAATATTGCACATCTCTGCCCTTTTCTCTTGGAAACTGATACCAAAATGTTGGTCATTGCATTTATTTTTTCTCGTCTTGACTATTGCAATTCTCTCTTTTATGGTCTCCCTGCCACATTGCTCAATCGCCTGCAGTCCATCCAAAACTCAGCAGCAAGAGTCCTCACACTCACCAAGCGCACTGCTCACATCACTCCTGTTTTACAGCAACTGCATTGGTTGCCAGTTATCTCTCGGATCAAATACAAAATCTTGCTTTTAACCTATAAAGCTCTTCATGGTTTCGCCCCTTCCTATCTCTGTGAGCTAATTCATTTGTACTGTCCCTCTCGCTCCCTCAGATCTTCTGTCTGTGGACTTCTGACTGTCCCACGTTTTAAACTGGCATCTATGGGTGGCAGATCATTCAGTGTTGCTGCTACTAAACTTTGGAACTCGTTACCACAATCGCTTCGTGACTGTTCCACTCTCTCTTCCTTCAAAGCTAACTTGAAAACTTTTCTCTTTACCTCACACTACTCTTCCTAGTGTGGCTTTTTTTTTGGTAACTCCTGTGTAAAGCGTCCTTGGGTTTGTGAAAGGCGCTATATAAATTGAAATTATTATTATTATTATTATTATTATTATTATTATGCAAAGTGAATCATGCATCATGACATCTGACTCCTCCTCAAAACAAAGTTCACCTGTGTCTATTGAAAATCGTGTTTTCCTGGACTGGTTCCTGAATAAAATGAATCCTACCAAGCGTCAGAGACATGGACTGCATCCTCACTCTGCGCTAAGAGAGCAGGGAACCAGTCTAAAGTAGCTCGTCTCGTTTCACGGGAAATGCATTTAAGTTTTATTCATCAACATGACAATATATAAAAGTACAAAAAAGTTGTCGTAATTATACCAATTGGCTCAGGGCGACGAGGGTCAAGGACATCGTGTGCCAGCAGCACGGTTGAAGTGGGCAGGTGTCAAACTTGAAACTTTTATATCATGATTGGAGTTAATAATAAACGATATCACTGAATAATGTTCCTTACCTCTAACCAGTATATATATTACCATTTTTTATTGTTTTTGATGGTTTCATATATTTCATAATAATATTTTTATTTTCTAAATATTTATCAACAAACCGCCATTGTGGCACGGGAGCCTGTGATTGGTGGACAGCCGACAAAGGGTGTCTCCCATTGGTGATATAAAATCATAATACGGGACCCGCTGATTGGCTGTTCACATACTGAAGCCGAGCGGAGATGTCCAGCGTCTGTTGCTGTTGTGCGAAGAAAACTACAGCTAAAAAAGTTCTACTACTGGATTACTTGGACAATATTAGTCGGAAAGAAGCGCAGGATAGATATACACGGAAATGATAGATATACATGTTAATGCACTGTGTAGCCGACAGAGAAACGAGTTTATTGCCCCTGTGTAGTGCACTATAAGTCTAGTAGAGACCCATCTGAGATTCAGTCTCTCTCTCTCTCTCTGATTAAAGTTCATGGTCTCTCTGCTGTTCTCTGTTCAGCTTCAGCTGCTGATGGTTTAATATCACACACAACAGAGGAGAGAAACTCAATATAACACTCAGTATTATCATTATTAATGACACTGTTAATGAGAATAAACAGGTGATATTAAATCCTCATGACATTCTGAATAATAAAATTAATTTTACACTCATCATCTTTAAAGTCAGTATTAAACCAAGATGGAAATCTGTTGATGAAGTGTGTGTCATTGTGTCTCTGCAGGTTGTGTGATTGTGGTGTCTCAGATGAAGGCTGTGCTGCTCTGAGTTCAGCTCTGAGATCAAACCCCTCACACCTGAGAGACCTGGATCTGTCCCGTAATAAACTCAGAGACTCAGGAGTGAAGCGTCTCTGTGCTGGACTGGAGAATCCTCACTGTAAACTGGAGAAACTGAGGTAAGATCATCTCTCTGAGAGTCACATGACCTGCTCCTCAGTAAGACCCATTCTCTAATAGTGAGACTGAAGCAGAGGTTTTAGCTTCATCATCAGTGTCCTGAGGAGGAAGATTGTTTCTGTTCACTGCACACTGATGATTTGTCACAGAGTCTTTGGGTCAGATGGACGTATGTGAGAAGCTGCAGCACAAAACGGGACTTGATCCGACTGCGATGTGTCTGAACTCACTGTGAAATTTACTACAACACTGTAACGAATCCCACAAACTGCACCTGAGACTCAAACTAACTGCCCTCTGTGTGAGCAGCAGTGACATGGTGGAAATGATCTCAGGAATATAGAGTTTGAAACGAAAATGAGTCGTTAATGCCAGAGAACTGATGCAGGAACAAAAATAAAGAGATAAAAAAATTACATATAAATAAAAATTAAAAAGGAGCAGAAAAGAACTTCCAATAAATTCAAAACCATGGCACCAATGCAGCTATTATTAGTTAATAATAATAATAATAATCTCATCTCATTATCTCTAGCCGCTTTATCCTTCTACAGGGTCGCAGGCGAGCTGGAGCCTATCGCAGCTGACTACGGGCGAAAGGCGGGGTACACCCTGGACAAGTCGCCAGGTCATCACAGGGCTGACACATAGACACAGACAACCATTCACACTCACATTCACACCTACGGTTAATTTAGAGTCACCAGTTAACCTAACCTGCATGTCTTTGGACTGTGGGGGAAACCGGAGCACCCGGAGGAAACCCACGCGGACACGGGGAGAACATGCAAACTCCACACAGAAAGGCCCTCGCCGGCCACGGGGCTCGAACCTGGACCTTCTTATTGTGAGGCGACAGCGCTAATAATAATAATAATAATAATAATAATAATAATAATAAATGTTAAAACGGTCAGTAATGTTTGAGTCCATCTCTGTCAGTGGTGATCGCTTTAAGACGCCACTGGAAGTCCAGCTTCCCCGAACATTTCATTCAAATGCAGCAATGAAACGTTTCCCAAAGTGTCGATTTTATTCCTCCGTCTTGGTGTATTTCAGTATCTGAGTGAATCAGATTGATGAAGGATCTCACTGCAGTGTGGCGCTGTTTGTTCATTAAACTCACACTGTTTCGTGGTGAACAGTGCAGTCTGTGTGAAAAGCCCCTGACACACACACACACACACAGCTAACAGACCCCCACTGGAGCCTCAGCATCTATTAGTGTCTGTTAGGGCTTTGTGTACTCGCTGTTTTAATGGGCAGAAAGACGAAAGCTCATTGGACAACAGGCTTTAAACGTGTCATTTTGAGCCCCGCCCAGACACACGGCTTCACTGGGAGGGAATGGAGTGTGGGCGGGTCCGTTTTACACAGGAAAAAAACACATCTCTGTGGTTATTGGACAGTGTGCTTTTCCTTTGTCCCGTCTGGACACACGGCTTCTCCTTATTATGATTGGTAGATCTCTCAAAGGGGCGGAACCTCATAACCAACTGCCAATCAGTAAATCAGGAATGAACATGATTGACATCTCAAACCTGAACATATTGGAGTCTGCAGTGGTGGAATAATTTGTAAATACTGCAAATAAATTGTACGTATAAAGTTCTGTTTGATTATTTGTATTTATTTCTGAAATGTGTTTCTGATTACAATGAGTGAGCGGTCACTTCCTCCTTCAGCAAGCAGCTTACACACACACACACACACACACACACACACACACACACACACACCCCTCTAATTTAAAGACACACAAAGTAAATCTTGATGTTCATAAACTGAGGCAGTGAAGTGTGTATCATTGTGTCTCTGCAGGTTGTGTGATTGTGGTGTCTCAGATGAAGGCTGTGCTGCTCTCGCTTCAGCTCTGAGATCAAACCCCTCACACCTGAGAGAACTGGATCTGTCCGGAAATGAAATAAGCGACTCAGGAGAGAATCTGCTCTCTGCTCTTAAGAATGATGAACATTACAAACTACAGACACTGAGGTGAGTCATCACCTTTTTTAGATAAATGTCGAAAAAAAGAATAATCATTTCAGCTTATTGTTATTTTTTTAATGTCAGTAAATATCACATGACCAGGCCATGGAATGAAACCAGTGTGAGAAATGTTCACCCTGCTGTCTCTGACTTCATCCTGCTGCTTTTGTCTGAATAAGATGATCTCGGCTTTTCCGTTTCTGATCGGCAGCACACTTTCTTCTCAACTCTCCTCAAAACTCAGTAAAATGATCATCTTTAATGCCACACGGCCACAAATGTGTGATTTAAGGAGCCACTTGACTCACTCTGACACTCCTTCCTGCTCTCCACCTCCACACCGTGTCTTCCGTCGTTCCTGTAAACTTCACCTCGGCTTCTTCTTAAAGTCTGCACTTAAATCTACATGTAGAACAAGAGATCAAGCCCACCGCAGTGTGAGTTACTGTTTAAAAAGCTCCAAAGCCTGTGATTGGATAAGAGCAGTGATGGGAAACGTCTGCTCACTTTCCTGTTAGATCTTGTGGAAGTTGGGCGGCACGGTGGCGTAGTGGTTAGCGCTGTCGCCTCACAGCAAGAAGGTCCAGGTTCGAGCCCTGTGGCCGGCGAGGGCCTTTCTGTGCGGAGTTTGCATGTTCTCCCCGTGTCCGCGTGGGTTTCCTCCGGGTGCTCCGGTTTCCCCCACAGTCCAAAGACATGCAGGTTAGGTTAACTGGTGACTCTAAATTGACCGTAGATGTGAATGAGAGTGTGAATGGTTGTCTGTGTCTATGTGTCAGCCCTGTGATGACCTGGCGACTTGTCCAGGGTGTACCCCCGCCTTTCGCCCGTAGTCAGCTGGGATAGGCTCCAGCTTGCCTGCGACCCTGTAGAACAGGATAAAGCGGCTAGAGATAATGAGATGAGATGAGATCTTGTGGAAGTTCTCGTTTGTTGGAGCTCAATGTTAGAACACAGATATTATATAAGACTGAATAAATGTTGGATTAAATTATCAACAGGAGATAATAATGTTTCTCTTGGAGCAGAGATGATTCCATGCTGTTGGTCATGAAGTACCACAGTCCAGTGTGTGGGGATTAATCCAGATGTTTTTCTTTTATTTTCAGGTTGTAATGAACATCTGTGTGTGAGATGAAGACTCTGGTGTTCCTGCATTTCCATGTTGGGGAACAGACAACACATTCATAAACACATCAGTCATTTAGTTCTAACAAATGAAAGAGACTCGGAGACGTGGTCAGTGTGTGTTCATGGTGCACAGTGAATCAGACTGCACACAATTCTACACTGAATGTGGAACAACTTGTGATCTGCATGAAACTGCCTGGACCTCAGTCCCTTAAAAACCCTGAAAGAGCAGGTGGAAAAACACAGGGACTGAATCTGAACCCAGTCAGTGGAAGAGGGAGCCGAAATGGACAGGAACAGTTTCAGGACATTGGTGGGATTCTCACCTGACAGGATCAGCATTTGGGGAGTTAATCTGAGGCCCCGAGGAGACTCACTACAAGGCACACATCACTTTGTCCTTTGGTTGGTGTTTAATGTAGTGTTTTTTTAGTATCGTCTTCTTTGTAAGAAATGGACGCCGTGTGCTCCAGACCAAAGAGGAAAAGGACCATCCAGACTGTTCGCAGGAACAAGTCCAAAAGCCAGGGTGTGTCATGGTATGGGGTTGGGTCAGTGCCCCTGGCGAAGGTAACTTACACTTCTGTGATGGAGCATTAATGCAGAAAAGTGCACTGAGATTTTGGAGCAACATCTGCTGCCTTCAGGACGACGTCTTTTCCAGGGAGATTTCAACAAGACAATACAAAACCTCATTCTGCTCACATTACAAAGGCGTGGCTGTGGAAGAAGAGGGCATGTCCCCTCTGTCCCCAATAGAGAATGTGTGGAGAATTTAGAAATGATAAATATGACAGTGACGACCCCAAACTGTTACACACCTTAAGACCTGTTTACAGGAAGAACGGGACAAAAATAAGACCTGAAACACTTCATCACTTGGAGTCTTCAGTCCATAAACATCTTTGAAGTGTTGTGAGAAGGAACGGGAACATGATAAAGTGGGAAATACTTTACTGTAACAACTTTTTTCAAATGCATCGCAAGAATTAAAATTGAAATGTGTATTTTTAAAAACAAAATTCATGAGGTAGAACACCAAATAACGTGCTGTTGTATTGTTCCGAGTGCAAAACAGGTCAAAGATTATTGACAAAATCATTGTTTTCAATTTTAATTTTAATTTCAACATACCATCCCAACTTTTTCTGATTTAGGGTTGTATTATAAACTACACTGAGAGGGCGGAGATTTGTTTCTGATGTGTTCTGATCGGAAATATCTGCATCATCTATTGTTGGTAATATCAACAATGAAAATTATTTTCCTGACCTGTAGGGTGAAAACATTTAATAAAATGATCTATTTTCATGCAACAATTTATTTTATTTCTGACTGAATTAATATGGGGCTGAAAGAAATTTGCGAGTCAAGGCAGAACCCAAGTATTTAAATTCCTGTACCTTCTTGAGTGGTGTCCCATCTCAAAAATTTAATCAGTTACTGGTTTGATGTGGGCAGCATGGTGGTGTGGTGGTTCGCACTGTCGCCTCACAGCAAGAAAGTTCTGGGTTTGAGCCCCGTGGCCATCATCATCATCAGTTTTTCCCTCCACGGCCGTACTCGGCCTTAGGGCACCGTCTATGGGCTATAGGGATAGACGAAGTCCCAATAGACGGTTGAGTTTTGCTTTGTCCATTAACGTTCTCTGAGCTTGAGAGACATTGATGCCTAATAGTGATTCCACATTCGACCAGATCTTCTTTGGTGTTCTGTTGTCGAACAGAACTTGTTTTTGAAATGCGCTGTTTTCCAACTGGCAGACATGTCCCAAATACTTAATACTGAGCATAGTAAAAGTCTCTTATTGAACAGGAGTTCATGATTTCCCTCAATCTCTCATTTGAGATTCTGAACGACCAGTCAAGTTCTCCTTCCACTTGGGTAGCAGGGTCAACTCCCTTTTTCCGTTTGGATCGAGAAGGTGCGTTTTTTCTAGAATATCCCCCAGTGATCATCTTTCTGAGAAAGCCATTCCAAATGGTATCGATTTTTTGGAGTTCAGTTGCAGACAGCTCATAGGTTTGTATACCATATAGCAACTGCGACCTAACACACGCATTCAGGATTTTCATACGTGTACTGATATAGATTTCCTTGTCGGTCAAACACTGCTTCAACTCATCCCATTTCTGGAATGCGGAGGCAATTCGAGAATGCAAAGCAACAGCTGATTTCTCAGTGTTTGTAATTAGATGACCCAGATATTTGAATTCCCGAACGTTTTTAATGTTGGTGTTGTTCACAGCCAGCAGGGACTTTCTGGATTCGATGGACTCATCCACGTAGAATGCCATGCTCTCAGTTTTTGTGTACGACATCTGTAAACCAAATCTTGAGAAGGTGGAGTCATAGATAGCAAGAATGTGATTAAGCTCATCAATGCTATTTGAGAATATTACTATATCATCAGCATATAGCAATTCTGTCACTCTTACTTCTCCAGTTGCTGCCGCTCTCTGCCGATACTCACGCGGTGAAACTTCAGTCGGAATTTGGTATTTTACCAATACACCAGTGTCAGGGAACTGTCTCAGTATTTCGTGCTTTGCGCATCGTACAACAAAGTCCATGTATATGTTGAAAATTGGGGGACTTTCGAGAGCACCTTGGCGGCAGCCCACTACCATTGCAAAATACTCTGTAGTTCCTTTTATGCAAGCTTTTGTGCCAGTGTAGAGGGCCTTCAAGATTGATACCAGTTTAGGGCATGATAGTCAAATTTCTAACGCCCGGAATAGTGCGTCCCGCGGGATCCAATCGTATGCTGCTTTCAGGTCAATAAAGCAGAGGAATTGTGGTTGTTTTTCCTTAGCAAGAATGTGCCTTATGATGTATGGCGTCATATGTCAATCTATTCTTTCTGAAGCCGAACTGTGTGTCCAACAGGATAGACTCATATACCGATCTAATCCTCTCCACCACAATAGCTGCCAGGATTTTGGACATGGTTGCAATTATCGACAACCCTCTGTAGTTTTCAGCCAAACTCATGGAGCCCTTCTTATATAGACACGTTATTGCAGAGTTGAGCCACATGACTGGGATCTTCAGGCACGTCCAAATAATGCCCAACAGGACTACAATATATTCAAGGAGCCATGTGGACTGTGAGTATTTCAGTTGTTCAGCAAATATGCCATCTGTTCCCTGGCATTTCCCATAATTGAGCCTCTGAAAGCACTGTTCCACCTCTGGCATATCTGGAGGACGTTCATCTATGGGAACTAGATCTTCTGGAGGCAGTAAGTGTGGGAACTCTTCAGGGTGTAACAGCTCGGGTTGCTGATGAAATACCCGTGGACCGAGATGGTCGGCGAAATGTTCCTGTAATTTCCTTGGGTGGATGAGTTGTATGTTCTTTCTCAGCAGAGACGAGTAGTTCTCGGCAAGGCGGAATTCCTCCTCTACATGCCTCTGTTCACTGGCCATGTTTATCTTTCCTGCTTTTTCTTCAAAATATTTTGCCTTTAGAGCAATACGTAGCTTCTTAATCTGGCAGGAAAGTTCCTTCCTTTCTGTGGGTTCATGCGATGCCCGACGTTTTGCAACAAGATTCAGAAATTCTTCATTGATCCAGGGTTTTATGTCCCGTTCCTTGCATCTCGGTGGTATAATTTCCAAGGATGCTTTAGTGATGGTGTCAACGATCGTTTGATTGATGGTATCACTGTCATCAGACATAGGACGATCTTTTAGCAGTTCATCAAGGCGCTTACTGTACTGGGTTTTGGTGGTGTCGGACTCCCTGAGGTACCATACATTTGGTACAATACATGCTTTTCCTGATTTCTTTTTCGTAAAGATTACACCCCGTCTTCGTCTGGTAGGAAACATCGCATCCATTACAACCATACGATGGTCTGATTCAAAGGGAACGCTCACATCAGGGTAGGATCTGCAATTTCTTGTTGCTCTTTTTACATACCACTCAGCTATGATGTAATCTAGACGGCGTTTGTACCCTTTCGGGGACTTGTATGTAAATCTATGTTCACTGGATCTCGTATCAAACATTGTGTTCAAGATATAGAGCAAGTTGCTATCGCAGACCTCCACCAATTTATTCCCATTGAAACTGGTTGGGTTTTCATCGTTGTTTCTCCCAATGCATTGCCAACTGTCATGTGGACAATCTGTCCCTATGGTGGCATTGAAGTCTCCACAGACAATGATCTTGTATGAGGGGTGAGTCGACTTAGAATTTCTCAGCAATCGGGACAGGTTATTATAGAAGGCTTCTTGGGTTGAGTTTGCATATTCCTCAGTGGGTGAGTAACAGGACAATACGCAGATTTTGGTTCCATGGACCACAATTCTGGCTAAAAATATTCTGGCCTCTAAAGGGTGCTCCACATCAATCAATTTTACATGGGGGGCAAGTACAATAGCCACGCCTGCCTGGGCCTTCCCTTTCATTCCATTATACAACACCTTCCAGCCCTTAAGAATAGGGTCGTCAAACTCAATTTCACCGTGACCAACAACGTGCGTTTCTTGCATGCAGCACATCTTGTTTCAAAGCCTTGACCTGCATCACACACTCCGCCAGTTTGCTCTCGCATTTTGTAGTGCGAACATTGATTGTACCAATACGTACATGATGATAATTCTGAGATTTTCCCTTGTCGCATCTGATCTTCATTTTCTATGCTCTCTACCGGTAGTTGACCAACGCAAATCAACGCGAATCTGACCACACTCTAATTAATAATAACACTCTAATAAATAATAGTACTATAAGTAGCTATAACAGCATATATAATTAAATAATGAGGCAAGTGCCAAAGTAGCGATGGTTTTAAAGGAGAACGTGTTTCAACACAGAAAGCTTTAAAACTTTAACAAAGCTTTAGACTTTAATGAACTCTTATAGTTTACCTTTGTGGGATCGTATTGTATACTAGACGAAAAGAGGCTACTTTACAACCTAGTCGCCAGTGACTCCGTTGGCTCGCCAAGTCGCAAGACAAGGCTCCCCAGGGTGCACCTGTCCTAATGACGACGGTGGAGTCTGGCTTGAGTGTGATAGGCGTTTAGGCTTGGAAGGACTTACAACACTGCCATCCAAGTCTAGCGGATAAATTCGAGGGTTGCACTTCAACACCCCATACACCCCCCATACACACTCAGCGAGGGCCTTTCTGTGTGGAGTTTGCATGTTCTCCCCGTGTCCACGTGGGTTTCCTCCGGGTGCTCCGGTTTCCCCCACAGTCCAAAGACATGCAGGTTAGGTTAACTGGTGACTCTAAATTGACCGTAGGTGTGAATGTGAGTGTGAATGGTTGTGTGTCTCTGTGTGTTGCCCTGCGATGACCTGGCAACTTGTCCAGGGTGAACCCTGCCTCTCACCCATAGTCAGCTGGGATAGGCTCCAGCTTGCCTGCGACCCTGTAGAAGGATAAAGCGGCTAGAGATAATGAGATGAGATGAGATAATGGATGGTTTGATGTGATATGTCAGATTTAATGACAAACATCATATGAAGAAGACGACTTCTTTTTCATCTCCCCACTGCACGCTAATTTAGGAGCAAAATTAATTCAGGTTTACTGGGTTTTTTTTTTTTTTTTATCAGGGGTGGAGGTTGAATCCAGTTGCAGCAGAAAACACCACAGGTAGAGTTGGTAATTCCCTTTATTGCAAATAATGGTAGGTATGAAGGGTAACAGGAAAGCAGCAAAATTCATTTTGTTGTTAGGCAGGGGAAACTCACTTTGTGAAATCGTACCAGCAAAACAGCAAACAGCCACGAGGACAGGCAGAACGAAACCTGGTGGTACTGAGGCAGAACTTGTGGTTGGGGACAGAAGGCTGAGGCATTAACTGGGGCAAAGACAAGGCAGGAAGATCAGAAGCTGGCAGGGTCAGCAATGGAAAATCAGTCCAATGAAGAGTGCTGGAGAGTCTTGCATGGGAGCGCAAAGAACAATCTTGCAAAGAGTGAGTGAGAAACATGTACACTGGCTTGATGCAGATGAGTTCCAGGTGAACAGGGTTGGCTGATGAGGTGGGTGTGGTTTACTGGCATTGTGGAGGTGAGTGGAAAAATACCAAAACAAACGGTGAAGAGGAAGGCAGGCTGTGACAGAACCTCCTCCTGAAGAACAGCTCCCGACATCCCCAAAAAAGACCAATCAAGCTGGATGGGAAGAGGAGGCAAGGAAGGTGGGCCTAAAACTTCACAGAGCCTGACCAGTCCATCTCTTTGGCCAAGGTGTCGGGTGAAGGAGCAGGAGGGACTTTATGACGGGGATTAGCAGAAGCTGCCGAGGTCCTAGTGGGCTGGTCAGGGTGCTGCTGATGGAATTTCCTGATGAGGTGGAAATCAAAGATATGCTGAGCAGAGACCCAGGATCTCTCTTCAGGACCCATGGTTTTCCCCAAAGCGTTTTAGCGTGTCGGGCCCGATCCGCTCGCTCTGCCTGCCGATACGCTCAGTCGCTTTAGTTAAAATCCGATACGCTTAGATTTATACCGATACGTTAAATTTCCTACCCACAAGTAACTAGATACATAGGAGAGCAAATAACAGATCCATTTACATACTGATTGATATTTGTGTTAAACAAGCCGTCTTTTTTTCCCAATGTTTGTGTTGATTCTGTCAAAGTAATATGTCCACATGGTATGATGTAAACAAACTAATCTGTTGGCTATGTCAAGATCACGTGTTCAAACCATCCAATAAAAACATAGAAAGAAAATGTCAGACATCCCGGAATTTTCCAATTCATTATAAGCGATCTCATTGGCTGCCGATGTTGTCCCCCACCAGACGGACAAAGCCAACTGATTTTAATAAGTGAGGAGAAGACTCGCTGGACAAATTAATCCACATCAGCATGGATGACAGTGAGATGGACTATGAGAGGTTTGCCCAACATTGGGCCAAGCAAAAGCCAAGGAAAATGAATCTGCTTTAAAGGAGTAGAAAACTTAATTCATTAGTTTGGGTTTGCAGAAAGATTATGTACTTATAAACACTCTCACGAAGTGAAGTTGTCCAAATGTGTCAAATACAGCATAATTTCAAATAATAATCATAAGCATTTTTGGCAGTGTGATGTCACTGGGATCCATTTAACAAAAGAAGGCTCCGGGTTATTCTTTTGTTAAAGGGTCACAGTGACCTCACACTGCCAAATATGCTTATCATTATTATTCGCAATTATGCTCCATTTGACACTTATAAACAAATTCTCTTCATGAAATCAAGTCAAGTCAAGTAGCTTTTATTTGTCCCAGCTTGGGCAATTGTTTTGCAGTAATAGTACACACGTACGCATGTGACGGCCATGAGCTTTTGAGTAATGATTGTTTTTTTTTCCTGTTTAGTGCGTCTCTCTAATCTGTCTTGAAGCGCAGGTGTGTGCAAGGGGCGGGCCGCTTCTAATGGATTATGGCTTCCACCGGCGCGCAGGTGGAGCCTCTCCTTCAAAATGAGCGTCGCCCGTGACCGAGGGGAGCTTCCCTTCTTTCTTCTCACCTGGACTCTACAGACAGACAGCACGTTTCACTCCACTCCTGCATTTGCATGCACTGCTGGTGGCCTGCCGTTCCTCTTGACACTATTGACTTTGATCGCAGTTTTTGTTGGAACTGAGATTTTGGGTCTTTTAAAAAATAAATAATATGTAGGATTTTTCCTTGCAAACGTCGTGTCATCTCCCCTATTCTTTTTGGTATTGTGGTGACTCCCCTAGGTCACAACAATATGGGGGCTCGTCTAATTTCTTTTTGTTGCTGACTTTTTCTCTCTCGCTTCTCCGTTTTGGGTTTGCCACGTGAATATCTGTGTTTGTTTGCACTTTCGACATTTGTTTCGTTTCACTTCACTTCTTTTGTGGGGGGCGGCGTGCGTGCGTTTGCCTATTTTCACTTTTACCTTTCGGTAATTGTTTGATAGTCACCTAGGTGGCGTTTGTAATCGTTGGGGTATTCCCCACTCGCGTGTTGGCTATTAAGATAACCCGGTCCTGCTGCTCTTTTGGTAGTCTCACCACAGCGTACTTTCCCTGATAGGCTGAGGGTGTGCTCTTGGGCGCACCATTTCTTTTTTTAGTTTGGTTTTTTCGCGGTGAAGATGGGTAGTAGCAGTTGTCTCGGGTGCACCTCCGGGGTGCGCACCTCAAGTGCCCACTGGTTTTGTGTGCTTAAAATCCCCCCATCGGTAACCGCAGAAGACCTAGGGTCTACTTAGTTTAGGTTTGGAAGTGTTTTAGTTGGGTAGATGGGGATGTAAGCGTGAGACTGCTGATAACAGTTGTGTGGTTATTTGGTTTTAGATTTTCGGTACGCCTTGAATAAAGCAGGCTGTTTTGTTTGGATATGTCGATCGTTGACGATTTCGTTGCCACTCCCTCTGTGGAGACGTTTAATTTATTAACTAAAATCCAGCTCTTGGACATTGCCGAGCGTTATAAGGTTCCTCTAACTAGTGAAGACAAACGTTCCAAGTCGCTCATGCAACTAGTTGTTAAAGCGGCGTTGATTAACGCGCAGGTGCTGCCCGAGGAGGAGGCGACTCCTCCCTCTCCGGCAGCGGCGGCTGAAGTGACATACGAACAGCAAAAAGAGCTCCTTAGGCTTCAAATGGAGAAAACTAGACTGGAGTATGATAAAGAAATAGAAAAACGACGCCTCGACCGGGAAGTGGAATTGTTTAAATTGGATGTCGAGCGCCAGCGTTTAGCTTTGATTGAACGTGGCAAAATACCTGCTGGTACTCCTGGGGAATTTGATGTGGCACGTAGTTTAAAGCTGGTGCCTAAATTTGATGAAGCCAAAGTGGAAACTTTTTTTACTCTGTTTGAGCGTGTCGCCAATGCGTATCACTGGCCCGACGTCGAGCGCACACTGCTACTGCAGTGCACCTTAACTGGCCGCGCCCAGGAGGCCTATTCCGCGCTGGATGGCACCGAAAGCCTGAAATACGACTCTGTTAAACAAGCGGTGCTCAAAGCTTACGAGCTCGTTCCTGAGGCCTATCGCCAAAAGTTCCGTAGCATGCGAAAACGACCTACGCAAACCTATACCGACTTCGCCCGTGAGCTTGCCATTCAGTTTAATCGTTGGTGTGTAGCGTCTGGCGCTGAAACACAAGCTGGCCTTACAAACCTAATTTTGGTTGAACAGCTAAAAAACACACTACCCGAAGCTATGGCCACTTTCCTTAGTGAACGTGAAGCGATCACACTGACTGCGGTAGCTGCATTGGCCGATGATTATGCCCTCATTCATAAAAGTAGGTTCTCTGCTCCACCGAGCCGTGACATTCGCTGGTCACGGAACACTCAAACATCCCGCGATGCTGTACCTTTGAATAGGGGCGCTCCTCATGCTCGTAATCAACCAGATCCAAGCAGCGTTTGTAATTACTGCTTGGGGAAAGGGCACTGGAAGTTTGAATGTCCCGTCTTACGGGGTAAAGAGAAATTTAAAACTCCCGTTAAGGACAATGCCTTGGCTGTGCCAGTTGGTCATCTTGCTTGCGTGGATGAAAGTTTTTCACCCTTTGTGTTTGATGGTTATGTGTCACTGCGTCGTGGCAGCGATAAAATCGCAGTGAAAATCCTGAGGGATACGGGCTCCGTAGAGTCTTTCATTTGTAGGTCCGCCTTGCCTTTTTCAACGTCTTCTGATACCGGCCAGTGTGTTTTTGTTCGTGGCATTAATTTGAATGTCCTGACCGTGCCCTTACACAGCATGTACCTAGAGTCCGTTTTAGTCAGTGGAGATGTTTCACTCGGTGTGCGCCCTATGCTCCCTGTCCGTGGGGTTTCTGTTATTCTTGGGAATGGGTTAGCTGGGGCTTGTGTATGGGCAAATGGGGTGATTGAATGTGGGGGTGTCCAAAATTCAAGTAGTGCTCTCTCAGACCGTGAAGTTGCGCCTGTGTCCGTGGCAACGCGCTCGTCCAGTAAAAGGACAGCTGCGCTGGAGAACGATGATGCTCATTCTTTAACTGGTTTGCCGACCTCGATCTCTCGCCAGCAGGTGATTGACGCGCAGCGGTCGGATGCTTCCCTGCAGATGCTGTTTCCCAAGGTTCGTGGCTGCGACGATGACGTATCTGAAGGTTATATACTGAAGGACGAGGTCTTGATACTTAAACGCCCTTCAAGCGGCCCAGCTGATGAACATGCGTGGCAGGTAGTGGTGCCAACCACCTTGCGTAGCCTGGTGTTAAAAACTGCCCATGATGACGCCGGGCACTTGGGTGTCCGTAAAACCTACGACCGAATTACACGCTACTGCTACTGGCCTAGGGTAAAACGTGACATTACGGAACATGTGCGAGCCTGCCTTGTCTGTCAACAGACTGGCAAGCCTAATCAAATGCCAAAACCGGTTCCTCTGCGACCCATCACCCCTGCGTCAAAACCGTTCGAACACCTCGTCATTGATTGTGTCGGGCCACTTCCTCGGTCCAAATCTGGATGCAATTATTTGCTAACTGTCATCTGTCAAACCACCCGTTATCCTGCGACGTACCCGCTTCGGTCCATTACAGCCAAACCCGTTGTCAAAGCGCTGTCTCAGTTCATGTCAGTGTTTGGTATCCCAAAAACCATACAGTCAGACCGCGGAACGAATTTTACCTCCAAAACCTTTGGCCAGGTGTTGCGCTTACTGAACATCCATCACAATAAGGCATCAGCGTACCACCCCCAAAGCCAAGGGGTCTTAGAACGGTTCCACCAAACGCTCAAGTCCATGTTGAGAGCGTACTGTGTGGAGCTGGGAAGTTCCTGGGACGAAGGACTGCCCTGGTTGCTGTTGGCGGCCAGAGAGGTGACCCAAGAAAGCACTGGTTTTAGCCCAAACGCGCTAGTGTTTGGCCATACAGTGCGAGGTCCGGTAGCAACGTTGATGGGCGATGTTGACTTGTCTAGCGGTCCTCCGCAATCTTTAACTGACTACGTCAATGGGTTTCGCCGTAGATTGTATGAGGCGGGGAAAATCACACGGGAAAAACTGCTCTCCACGCAAACCAAAATGAAAAAAGCATATGACAAAAAGACTGCACGTCGTGTGTTTAAAGTTGGTGATCAAGTAATGGCCCTTCTCCCAGTCGTGCATTCGCCTTTCCAGGCTAAATTTGCTGGCCCTTACAGGGTTGTTCGCGTAGAGCAAAATGACAATTATGTGGTGGCAACACCGGACCGGACTAAATCACGGGACTAAAACCCAACTGTATCACGCTAACTTGTTGAAACAATATTTTGATCAGGCAAAGGTTGAACCTGCTACTGCTTTGGCTACCTCTGTCTGTCCTCTCTCTTGCTTGTCTGTGGCGGGGTCGGCTGAGGAGAACGACAGACATCCGTCCTTGGGTGAGATGACGCCTCCAGTGGGGGCAGCGCTGCAGGAGGTAGAGGTTCGTGAACCTGACGATGCGGTTTTGTTAGGAAGGCTCAAAAAATTCTGAGTCATTGGCTAACCTTCCGATGCTATTTAACCATCTTACCCCACAACAGTCGTCCGAATTGGAAGCTTTGATAAAGGAATTTCTGTCCTTGTTCTCCGACACCCCCACCCAAACATCTGTGCTTACCCATGACATTGACGTTGGGGACTCTCCCCCCATTAAACAGCGTTTTTACAGGGTTTCCGGGGAAAGACAAAAAATCCTGGAGGGGGAAGTGCAGTATTTGTTGAAAAACGACCTGGCTGAGCAGTCGTACTCTAGCTGGGCTTCGCCTTGCATCTTGGTGAACAAACCCGACGGTACTTATCGATTTTGTACGGACTACCGTAAATTAAACAGTGTCACTAAACCTGACTCCTTTCCACTACCACATGTAGACGACTGCGTTGATCAGGTGGGATCTGCCAAGTTCGTAAGCAAGTTTGACCTGCTCAAGGGATATTGGCAGATTCCCTTGACTGCCCGTGCACGAGAAGTCTCCGCGTTTGTTACACCTACAGGTCTCTACGTTTATAAGGTGATGAGTTTTGGGTTGCGTAACACGCCTGCCACCTTCCAGAGATTAATGAATAAAGTTGTCGCACATCTGGAAGGCGTTGCGGTGTTTCTAGATGATGTAGTCCTGTGTAGCGAAACGTGGGAATCACATTTGCATCGCATCCGCCAGCTTTTCATACGGTTGGCCCAAGCCAACCTTACGATCAACCTGGCCAAATGCGAGTTCGCTAAAGCAACGGTTACCTATCTTGGCAAAGTGGTGGGGCAAGGTCTTGTGCGCCCTATTCGCGCCAAAGTCTTGGCTATTGACGCATTTCCACAACCAACTTCAAAAAAGGAACTTATGAGGTTCCTGGGGATGATTGGCTATTACAGAGGGTTTTGCCAAAACTTTTCGTCTATCGTAACACCCCTCACTGATTTGCTCAAAAAGAGCAAACCGTTCGTTTGGAGTCCTGCTTGTCAAAACGCTTTTGACAAGATCAAAAGTGTCCTCACCTCTGCGCCACTCCTCGCGGCACCGAAATTGTATGAGCCTTTTAAATTGCAAGTTGACGCGAGTGGGGTAGGCGCTGGAGCTGTTCTACTGCAAGAGGATGATGAGGGTGTTGAAAAACCAGTGTGTTACTTTTCGCGTAAATTCAACACTTATCAGTTGCACTACTCCACCATCGAAAAGGAAGCGCTCGCCTTGATTTGGGCCCTTCAACATTTCGATGTGTACCTGGGGGGTAGCGTAAGCCCAATTACGGTCTACTGCGACCACAACCCCCTTACCTTTCTCCACTCTCTCCAAAATCCCAACCAAAGACTAATGCGCTGGTGTATTTTCTTGCAACCTTTCCATCTAAACATCAAACACATCCCAGGGAAAGAGAATGTGGTAGCGGACGCGCTGTTACGCTCTCCAGCCCCATAGATCTATCCACTGTGTTTGTAATGCTGTTATACTGTGTCTTCTATTCCAGGGCCTGGAATTTGAAGGCACCGCTGGGTTGCCACCAGGCCAAGTCGGGTTGGTAATGTAGTACGAAAATGGTGAACATGGATTTGTGACTGTTTTGTGTGAATGCCTTTGGTGTATGGTGTTATATCCCCTTGATATTTGCAACTTAGAAACGCTACTAAATGTGGACTAAAGTGGCTTGAGAAAGCAAGAACCAAATACGCTTGTGTTGATTGATAACCATGGTTAGACTGTGAAATGTTTTGAGAATTTAGAAATTGTAAGTGCACTAACTATTTTGTATTTTCGGAGGGTATTCATTTGCTGGAAACCCATGGGGTTTCTCTTAAAGGGGGAGGTGTGACGGCCATGAGCTTTTGAGTAATGATTGTGTTTTTTCCTGTTTAGTGCGTCTCTCTAATCTGTCTTGAAGCACAGGTGTGTGCAAGGGGCGGGCCGCTTCTAATGGATTATGGCTTCCACCGGCGCGCAGGTGGAGCCTCTCCTTCAAAATGAGCGTCGCCCGCGACCGAGGGGAGCTTCCCTTCTTTCTTCTCACCTGGACTCTACAGACAGACAGCACGTTTCACTCCACTCCTGCATTTGCATGCACTGCTGGTGGCCTGCCGTTCCTCTTGACACTATTGACTTTGATCGCAGTTTTTGTTGGAACTGAGATTTTGGGTCTTTTAAAAAATAAATAATATGTAGGATTTTTCCTTGCAAACATCGTGTCATCTCCCCTATTCTTTTTGGTATTGTGGTGACTCCCCTAGGTCACAACAACGCACAACACTCACGCTTCCACAAGACAATGTAAAGAAACACACAAAAGGTTAAAAATAATAAATAAGATTCAATGGAGGAGTGGGTGCATAGTGTAAAAATTAAAATAATAAAATAGATGCAGTGGGGAAATGAAAAGCCCGCTGTTAAGATACCTAAAAATGAGTACACAACCTGGCATATGGCTATCTGTGTTTCCTAGGAGAGTTTAGCAGCTGAACAGCAGAAGGTATAAAAGAGTGCTTGTACCTGTTGGTCCGGGCTAATGGATATTTAAAACGGGAGCCAGAAGGCAAAAGCTGAAATTCACTGTGCAGAGGATGGGTGTAATTATCCAAAATAGATTCAGCTTTCCTGATTACCTGCTCTTCATACAATGCAGTCATACTTTTCTGTTGAACACCAGTTACATTACTGCATACCTTAATGATCTTAGAAATGGCATTTTTGTTTTTCACATTGAGAAATGCATACCAACAGATAGCAGAGAAAGTAAGTATGGATTCAATGAAAGATCTATAAAACATGGTCATTAAAGACTTGTCAACAAGAAACCTTGCCAGCTTCCTGAGACAGTATAAGCGCTGCTGCCCTTTCTTGCACAACATGTCTGTGTTACTGGTAAAAGTCAATTTGTCATCAATAATGGAACCCAGGTATTTGTACTGATGAACAATTTCAATGTCCTGCCTGTTAATCTTAGTTGTAGTTGGGTTGCAGATGATGTGTCTAAAATCAATACACATGTCCTTGGTTTCCCTAACCCTAGACACATTTAGGCCCTGTCCACACGGCAATGGATTCAGGTGACTCCGATACAATTGCTTATCGTTTAGGCCTGGCGTCCACACGGCACCGGCGTTTTGGGTGCCCAAAACGCAATCTTTTTGAGAACGAGTTCCAGAGTGGAAAGATCTGGCAACGTTGCCGTTGCGAAGTCGTCTGGAGGAGTAGAACGGATTTGTTTACGATGACGTCACAACCACATGACTGTGAGTGCTTCACGCCGGGTAGAAGTGTAACGAACTCGATGCGAGTTGTCAACAAATCCTATAACTTGGTTCATGAAACGCGCTTACAAAATATTTTCACTGTGAATATTTATTGTGTAATGATGCAAAGTGAGAGAGAGAGAGAGAGAGAGAGAGAGAGAGAGAGACTCTGCCCTTAGGGCAGAGTCAATCCCACCAGCAAAAATAGGGAAAAAAAGGAGTGATCTCACCTCTTCAGATGTTGGTTTAAGTCCTCCAATACATTCCTCAAAAAGGGCGTAGAAGAGCAAATTAATCCATCAATGTGTAGCATTCAATTTATTCCTGACCATTAAAGATGCCGCCTTCCGCGTAGAATCATACATCATCCTCGCCGCCATATTGGATGGGTCAAAGCGGAGAATATTCATGTGCTGCGTTTACCTGTACCAACAGGTTTACCGTCCAAACGAGATCACATGGGATTACCTTTCACAGGTGAGAAACAACAAATTAATCCATCAACGTGTAGCATTCAATTTATTCCGGACCATTAAAGACGCCGCCTTCCGCGTAGAATCATACGTCATCCTCGCCGCCATATTGGATAGGTCAAAGCGGAGAATAAAGATTAGCTGCGTTTAACTGTACCAACAGGTTTGCCGTCCAAACGAGATCACATGGATCCTTTCACAGGTGAGACTGGAAAAATACTTTTCATTGTATTTGGTCATTATAATGTAATTTTACGAACAGATTTTCCTGACTTTGTGGCTAATATGAAGTATCGCGCATAATAGTTTATGCGCATGCGTCCTTACTTCTTCTATTGTTCTGGTGTCTCCGAAGGGACCGTCTTACAGCGCCCCTAGAGGTGTGGCATGTGTATTGCATCGTTTTCAGCAAGCGTTGCGTTGCCATATGGACCTGATATTTTACTGATCGTTGCCCATTTGGACGCGATATATTTTTAAATAACATCTCGTTGCCGTTGTTGTGTGGATGTAGCCTTATGCCGCTTTTCCACTACAAATGCAGCTGAGCCGTGCCGTGCTGAGTTGGGCTGAGTCGAGCTGAGAGGGGCTGTTGGGCATTTCGACTACAACCGCGCTGAACCGTGCTGGCTGGAAGTGGATGGACACATTGGGTGGAGTTAGCGAAAGTGGGTGGACGTCACGTGATGTCGTTAAGCAGCGCAAACAGTGACATCAGTGAGCTTTTAAGCGGTAGTCTCACGCCCCGGATAGTAAACAATAAACATGGAGGACATGGAGTCGTTAGTGTTGCTGGTCTTGGTGCTGTGGCTTGTTGTCACCGACAACGCCAACAGATACTGGCAAGAGCGTATAGATGAGGCGAGGCGCATAAGGCTTCAGAAATTCTCGTAATTCGTAATTCTCCTTCTTCCGGGTTTACGGTGCTTACAGATCCCAGCGTGCTCGCGGGGCGTGTGTGGGCATGTGAGGACACTCCTCCTCACCAATCAGTGCACAGGCGAGTGTCTGCTCACGCCCCCAGCCTCACTCGGCTCGCTTTGGCTCGCTTCAGCCCCACTCCAAAACCGTGCGAGTTTTAGGGGCTAAGCAGGGCTGAAGCGAGCCGAGTCGTGCTGTTTTTTGGTAGTCGAAACGCGAGCCGTGTCGGGCTGAAGTGAGCTGAAGCGAGCTGAAGTGAGCTGAAAAAGGGTAGTGGAAAAGGGCCATTAGGCCCTGTCCACACGGCAACGGATTCAGGTGACTCCGATACAATTGCTTATCGTTTAGGCCTGGCGTCCACACGGCACCGGCGTTTTGGGTGCCCAAAACGCAATCTTTTTGAGAACGGGTTCCAGAGTGAAAAGATCTGGCAACGTTGCCGTTGTGAAGTCGTCTGGATGAGTAGAACGGATTTGTTTACGATGACGTCACAACCACATGACTGTGAGTGCTTCACGCTGGGTAGAAGTGTAACGAATATCACCAGGAAAAAGCCTTACAGAGCACTAGTGAGAGTGAAACACGAGCTTGGATATTATTATTATTAGGGCCCGAGCCCGAATGGGCGAAGGCCCTATTGCTCTTGTAAGAGTTCACTATTCTTCTTCTTCTTCTTCTTTATTTTTCTCCGCTGTTGGGCCATTTTCGGGGCGCTTGCCATGGGCGAAAACGCACGAAATTTGGCACCAGTTCCGAGAATTGCCACCGCTTCTCAGAACCAGAGGCCCAAACTTGGCCGGGGCTCAGGGCCTCTATAGCGCCCCCTAAGTCGTTGTGATTTTGGCCTCCCGCATTAAGGTGCCTGGTTGCCATGTAGTTTGTAGTAGTGGCATGCCATTTGGTACGCATATGTATCTCACTAAGCCGGACAAAAATGTAATGCCAATGCATTAGCCACGACCAACAGGAAGTGAGGTAATTTCACTTTTGTGCGAAATGCATGGCCACGAAGAGGGCGCAACTCCTCCTAGACCGTTCATAGGAATGTCACCAAAATTGATACACATCATCTACAGACATGGCTGACAAAAGTTACTAAATACGTTTCACGTAGGATAAACCGTTCAGAAGTTATACGTCAATCAATTTTCAATGCTCAATTTTACATGCTTAAAAATTCATAACAAATCTTCTAATTGCTCAACACTGCTCATACTTCACACGCATATCACTCATTGGGCTTCTGACATGTTACCCAATTTCTGTGATTTTTCGCCACTGGGGGCGCTATTTTTGGGCAAAAATTCCAATCTTTCCTCAAATTTGGTCAAACTTCACGGCCACCCTCTTACTACCTCCCATGTCATGTATACCACATTTTGGGAATTTTCGTCCATGGGGGGTGCTGTTTTTGGCCTACGCAATTGCTCCAACACGGGTTTTTGGTAAATAATTCCATAATGCTTTTCCTTCACGCCACTACCTTGTGATAGTACGTTGCTGTTGTAGACACTTATTTTTCCAACTCATAATCGCTCATGTACAGCATAGCGCCACCTACTGACATGGGAAAAACCAGAAAATTTATTCTTCACAAATCTATATCTCATCTTCTATTTACTCAATTGTCATCAAACTTCATACGCAAACTCTTCATAGCTCACCTGACATATACACCAAATTTTGTGCACTTTCGCCCCTGGGGGTGCTGGTTATGGCAAAAATGATATTGCAGCTTCTGATTTGTCAAACTTGGCAAGCAAACTCTTTACAAGACCCTTATTGGGGCGCTTGCCATGGTCGACAACGCACGAAATTTGCCTCCTTTTTCTTAGACTGCCACCGCAGGCGGGCCTCAGGGCCTCTATAGCGCCCCCTAACGTGTTGTGATTTTTGCCTCTCGCATTAAGGTGCCTGCTTGGCATATAGTTTCTAGTTATTATTATTATTATTAGGGCCCGAGCACCGTACAGTGCGATACCCTATTGTTTTTGAAGGATTATTATTATTATTATTATTAGGCCCTGAGCACCGTACAGTGCGAGACCCTATTGTTGCCATGTGTCCAATTCTGTGCTTTGTCGCCATTGTGGGAGTAATGTCTCTTGCCGAAGAAGCTGTGGAAGGTATTTCGCGGGGACGCATGCCCCCGCCCCCCTTGGCCGCTGGCGCGAGGGCCCGTCAAGGCCGCTTGCGGCTTTAATTATTATTATTATTATTATTATGTTCAGTGTTAGTTCACAGTAGTAATGCAAGAAGCAGAATAGTGACAGTAATAGTGAAGCAAAAACATGCAATTGTACAAACACTGCAGCTCTACAGCAAAATATTCATTTATGAAATGGCCTGATTCTTAACACCAGTAGTGCCAATGATCTTCTCATTGCGATGCGAGTTGTCAACAAATCCTATAACTTGGTTCATGAAACGCGCTTACAAAATATTTTCACTGTGAATATGTATTGTGTAATGGTGCAATCCCCGCCAGCAAAAATAGGGGAAAAAAGGAGCGATCTCACCTCTTCAGATGTTTATTTAAGTCCGACAATACATTCCTTAAAAAGGGCGTAGAGGAGCAAATTAATCCAATTTATTCCGGACCATTAAAGACGCCGCCTTCCGCGTAGAATCATACGTCATCCTCGCCGCCATATTGGAGAGGTCAAAGCGGAGAATAAAGATTAGCTGCGTTTAACTGTACCAACAGGTTTACCGTCCAAACGAGATCATATGGGATTACCTTTCACAGGTGAGAAACAACAAATTAATTCCATCAACGTGTATCATTCACTTTATTCCGGACCATTGAAGACGCCGCCTTCCGCGTAGACTCATACGTCATCCTCGCCGCCATTTTGGATAGGTCAAAGCGGAGAATAAAGATTAGCTGCATTTAACTGTACCAACAGGTTTTCTGTCCAAACGAGATCACATGGGATTATCTTTCACAGGTGAGACTGGAAAAATACTTTTCATTGTATTTGGTCATTATAATGTAATTTTACAAACAGATTTTCCTGACTTTGTGGCTAATATGAAGTCTCGCGCATAATAGTTTATGCGCATGCGTCGTTACTTCTTCTATTGTTCTGGTGTCTCCGAAGGGACCGTCTTACAGTGCCCCTAGAGGTGTGGCATGTGTATTGCATCGTTTTCAGCAAGCGTTGCATTGCCATATGGACCTGATATTTTACTGATTGTTGCCCATTTGGACGCGATATATTTTTAAATAACATCTCGTTGCCGTTGTTGTGTGGATAAGGCTTTAGTTCCAACATAGCTTCCTGACACCAATTAACAAAATAGTCCATGATAGGGCCATGTGTTGTTTCATTGTCCTCCAGCAGGCTCACAATGACTGTGTCGTCCGCAAACTTAACAAATGTGGCGATTGTCAGTCTCAGAACGACAGTCGTCAGTGTAGAGAATGTATAAAAGAGGAGATAAAACGCAGCCTTGAGGAGAGCCTGTAGATGTAAAGGATAATCCAGATTGGTGATGATTTACTCTCACTCACTGGGAACGGTTAGTGAGGAAATCCAGAATCCAGCCAGAAATGCTGGGGTCCAGTTGGAAGTTATGTATGAGCTTCTGCACCAGCAGATGGGGCTGTATGGTGTTAAAGGCTGATGAAAAGTCTACAAACATTGTCCTGACATGGGTCTTTGAGCCCTCAAGGTGTTTAAGAATGAGGTTCAGCAGGGTTATGATTGCATCCTGGACACCCCTGATGGTTCGGTATGCAAATTGTAGGGGGTCAAGCAGGTGGTTTGTCTTTACAATAATGTTCTTTTTAATCAGTCTTTCAAATGACTTCATTACAAGAGAGGTAAGAGCTATAGGTCTGAAGTCATTAAGGGTCTTTGGATTTTTATTTTTTGCAATAGGGACTATCATGGATTTTTTCCATAAATCAGGGACAATCTGAAGGTCCAGAGACAAATTAAAAATGTATTTAAAAATAGGGCCAAGTTGCTCTGCACAGCAGGAGAGCAAACGACCACAAATATTTTCTGGTCCAGGGCTAGTCTTAACTTTGCAGTGTTCAAAAGTCTTAACCACACTGGATAGGGAAAAATGGGCAGCTGGCTGGGTGGTGGTTAGCAGGTCATTTTTGAGGTCTAAGATTTCATTTTTTAAAAATTATATTTCCTATCAAAACGTGTGTAAAATGGGTGGCACGGTGGTGTAGTGGTTAGCGCTGTCGCCTCACAGCAAGAAGGTCCTGGGTTCGAGCCCCATGGCCGGCAAGGGCCTTTCTGTGTGGAGTTTGCATGTTCTCCCCATGTCCGCGTGGGTTTCCTCCGGGTGCTCCGGTTTCCCCCACAGTCCAAAGACATGCAGGTTAGGTTAACTGGTGACTCTAAATTGACCGTAGGTGTGAATGTGAGTGTGAATGGTTGTCTGTGTCTATGTGTCAGCCCTGTGATGACCTGGCGACTTGTCCAGGGTGTACCCCGCCTTTCGCCCGTAGTCAGCTGGGATAGGCTCCAGCTTGCCTGCGACCCTGTAGAAAGATAAAGTGGCTAGAGATAATGAGATGAGATGTGTGTAAAATATATTTAACTCCTGAGCTAGGGTGGAGTCTGTTGGGTAACCCACCAAAGCAGTTTTTTTAGGAGTTTTATCATTCAGCCCAACCATTGTTTTTACCGAGTCCCATGCTGAGCCTAGGTTATTTGTGCTCAATTTCATCTCAACTTTGCATTTGTATTCCATCTTAGCCCTTCTTATTTCACGTTAAATGTCTTTTTGAATGTTGTGTAATTCAATTATGTTATTTAGCTTAAATGCTTTCTTTTTCTGGTTTAACAGAGATTTCAAGTGATTGCTGACCCAGGGCTTATTATTGGGGTATGTTTTGACGACTTTGGTGGGGATGACAGTGTCCTCACAATAAGTCACCCATGAGCTGACTACATCAGTAAGCTCATGTACGTCTTGGGATGACTGAATGAACTCCTCCCAAACAGTGCAGTCCAGGCACCCCTGTAGAGTCAGCTTGGCCTCCTCCGTCCACACTTTCACTGTTCTAGTGGTCACCTTCCCCCTCTGTAGGCGTGTGCGGTAGGCTGGGATGAGGTGCACAGTGTTGTGATCAGCAGAGCCCAGAGGAGGGAGAGGGATAGAGTCATAAGCACCTTTGATTGAACCATAGCACTGATCCAAAATCTTGTCTTTTCTAGTGGGGCAGAGTACATATTTATAAAAACACTTCAGGACTTTTTCCAACGAGCAGTGGTTTAAGTTGCCCAGAATCAGGTTGGGGGCGTCAGGAGAAAGTGCCTGTAGTTTATTCACCGTCTGTTGGATTAAATCCAATGCGGCGCTTTCATTGGCTCTTGGGTGGATGTAAACAACAGTCACGAATATCTGCGGAAATTCCCGAGGCAGGTAGAAGGGGCGCAAGGAAACGGAGAGTAGTTCAATGTCCTTAGTACACAGTTGTTCTCTTACCAGTGTTGTTTTACACCAGCGCTCATTTATGTACAAATAGACACCACCTCCGCGCGTCTTGCCGGTTGTCGAGGCATCCCTATCAGTGCGCAAAGGCAATCCGAAGCCATCGATCGCCAGATCGCTGTCAGTGTCCATCTCCCCCAACCAAGTTTCAGTCAGGGCGAGGATACATGCGTTCTTATACTCATGTTGGTAGCGAACAAGAGCTTGCAGATCATCGGTTTTATTCCGCAGAGATTGCATGTTGGCTAAAATGATTGAAGGCAGGGGAATGCGTGCCAAGGGCTGTCTTGATCGCTGCCGTACCCCGCCTCTCCTGCCTCGCTTCCTGATTTTGTGGGGCGGTGAGTTTGAAAAGTTTTTATTTGCACTGTCAGCGTAGAGTTCTGTGATGTTGGGAAACAACAGGTCCGGAGGTGGCCCAGCATCCACGGACTCTTTAAAACTCAGCAGAAAGTCCCTTGAGTATACAATCCATGTAGGACTCGTCGTACTATGCCAGCTTGCTCCCAGACAAGCCCATAGTACAACTAGTGCGAAAATAACACCCCACTCCATGTCGGCATGCTGTTTCGCCTTAAAAATGTGCGATGTTCGAGTTATTTACGTTTACGGCGAAATAGACACTTCATAAAACACTGTGTAAAACAAACAGAACAAACAAACGACACTCAACACTACAACTGCAGGTCGCTGCGTGCACACCGCCCTTCCTCGACCCTGTCCTTTTAAATGTGTTTAAAAGTACATAATCTTTCTGCAAACTTAAACTGTAAAAATTAAGTTTTCTTTTCCTTTAAATATATGTTTTAATCTTAATCTAGTCCATTTAATAAAGTGCCAAAATTTAAACTTTATAATATGTAGTTGCCTTACTTTTCTTTTCAGTGCATCTTAGTTCTACATATATTATGGTAATTGCATCCAAAACATTCTAAATCATTACAGTTATAGTAATACAGCAACTTATTTTAAGGTGGCAGGTCTTAGGTTCAGATCCCTTTGTGATCAACAGGAGGTCATGATGATCGATTCTCTTCATTGGATTGCATAAGATGGAGCAAACCACTGTTCATATTTTCATACACATTTTTGTTACAACGCTACTTGATCATAGGTAATTAAGGAATCCCCGTAGATTTTCAATCTATCGTATACCTCAGTAATCTATAACAAAACAGTTTAACTTGCATGTTGAACTTTAAGGTGAAATTTCAAATGTGTTTACATTAATACTATTTAGGTCAGAAATCATTGAAACACTGGTAAAATCTATCCTATAATCATGTATCTAAAACCTCTCAGAGACCCTGAAAATGGACCTGAGAGCATCTATTTTCAAAAACTTTTCCAGGGGAGCATGCCCCCAGACCCCCTAGTTTCACTTCGCGCCTTTGGCGCTTGCTTTCACACCATCGGCACTCAACTGTCTGTGAATTATCATGCCAGAATTTAGGGCTTTAATTTTTTTCTGGGGAAAACACTGGGACCATACCCCTCCCATTTGACCAGGTACTGGAGGCATCTCCCATGACAGTGGGAGTGAATGAGGTGGTGAACAGTGTAGGTGAGACACCCCCCGGTCAATGAAGTGAGGAGAAGGTGGAGGCTTAGCAGCAGGGATAAATGGGCTGTCTTGGACTGGCTTGATCCTGGAGACATGGAATGTCAGTTGGACCTGTATGGACCGGGGCAGCTTGAGCCTCAATGCCACAGGAATGAGCTTGGAAGCATGGGCCCACTGGAGCACCTCAGAGCCAGAGGGATGAACAGGCAGTTAGAGGGGCAAGCACTGGGCCCAGGCTGACCATCGGTGCCAGACCTCACAGACAAGACAAGGCATCAGGTTTGATGTTGCAGGACCCAGGACAGTAAGAGAGGGAGAAGTGGAAATGGGAGAAGAACAGGGACCATCAGGCCTGATGGGAATTTTGTCTCTTGGCTATTTGGATGTATTCAAGGTTCTTGTGGTCAGTCCATACCAAAAAGGGTTGTTTGGTCCTTTCAAGCCAGTGATGCCACTCTTCTAGTGCCAGTTTGACAGCCAGCAGCTCCCTCTTGCCAATGTCATAATTTCTTTCAGCTTTACAGGGAAGATGATTTCAGTTCCGCTGATGGGACGCAGTTTTACTGCTGTTTTTACACAAGCTCAATCAAATACAACCACATTTCTGTTCAACAAATCACTTACTTTAGTCCACAGTCCATGTTGGGTGACATTAATATCCCTGTTTCTGCCTGGTGTTGGAGTTTTTTTTTATTTTTCCAACAGCAACAACATGGTGTTTGTCTGGTCACACACAGAGAAACCGGTTCTGCCAGTTTGACAGTGACTGAGAGGAACCGCAGCACCGTTTGGAACTGTTTTACTGTGTTCATCAGCACTGAAGCTAAATGTGACAGCTAAAACAAACTGTCAGGTAGTGTGGTAATACAGCAAATCTGTGTTGTGGTCGAGTCCAGCACGCTAATTGCACCAAGACGGTGTCTGTTTTAGCCCCATTAACATTAGTTTGTTCCTGAGCATGACATATGAACAGGTGAATGTGCTTCTCTTTGTCAGGGAGTGTGAAGTATTCTGTCAGAGATGGTTGGGAGACGGATGTAAGTGCAGAAGGTGTGTTTATTAATACAAGTAAAGATGGTAAACAATCTGGGGGTGGGTTTCCCAAAAGCCTCTTAAGTCCAAGACTGTCTTTCATATATTTAACATATTAATATATTTAACATACTGTAGAGTTAAATATTAAATAAATATACCAAAAAAAGAATATTCAATCACGTATGGATATCGGAATGTCGCACTGATTAAAATGTAGCGAAATCAAATGCAACCCCAAAAGGCCAGAATGGCAGAGGTAGAGCCTGCCATTCAGAAACTCAACAATGGGTGATCACCAGGTATGGATGGCATTAATGCAGAGCTTCTGAAGTTTGGTGCTGAGAAGGTTGTGCACAGCCTCCATTCACTATTCCGTACAATGTGGGCTGCAGAGAAAGTCCCAGATGACTGGAGAGATGCGGTTATGGTAGTTTTGTATAAGGGAAAAGGAAGCAAGGTTGATTGTGGGAATTTCCATGTGTAACCCATGCGTAAAACCTGGTTAACTAAGGCCCTGTCCACACGGCAATGGATTCAGGTGAATCCGATACAATTGTTTATTGTTTCGGCCTGGCGTCCACACGGCACTGGCGTTTTGGGTGCCCCAAAACGCAATCTTTTGAGAACGGGTTCCAGAGTGGAAAGATCTGGCAACGTTGCCATTGCGAAGTCGTCTGGATGAGTAGAACGGATTTATTTACGATGACGTCACAACCACATTACTGTCAGTGCTTCACGCCGGGTAGAAGTGTAAAGAACTCGATGTGAGTTGTCAACAAATCCTATAACTTGGTTCATGAAACGCGCTTACAAAATATTTTCACTGTGAATATTTATTGTGTAATGGTGCAAAGTGAGAGAGAGAGAGAGAGAGAGAGAGAGAGAGAGAGAGAGAGAGACTCTGCCCTTGGGCCAGAGTCAATCCCACCAGCAAAAATAGGGAAAAAAAGGAGCGATCTCACCTCTTCAGATGTTGGTTTAAGTCCTACAATACATTCCTCAAAAAGGGCGTAGAACAACAAATTAATCCATCAACGTGCAGCATTCAATTTATTCCGGACCATTAAAGACACCGCCTTCCGCGTAGAATCATACGTCATCCTCGCCGCCATATTGGATAGGTCAAAGCGGAGAATAAAGATGCCTCATTCATGTGCTGCGTTTAACTGTACCAACAGGTTTACCGTCTAAACGAGATCACATGGGATTATCTTTCACAGGTGAGACTGGAAAAATACTTTTCATTGTATTTGGTCATTATAATGTAATTTTACGAACAGATTTTTCTGACTTTGTGGCTAATATGAAGTCTCGCGCATAATAGTTTATGCGCATGCGTCCTTACTACTTCTATTGTTCTGGTGTCTCCGAAGGGACTGTCTTACAGCGCCCCTAGAGGTGTGGCATGTGTATTGCATCGTTTTCAGCAAGCGTTGCGTTGCCATATGGACCTGATATTTTACTGATTGTTGCCCATTTGGACGCAATATTTTTTTAAATAACATCTCGTTGCCGTTGTCATGTGGATGTAGCCTAAGCCATAAGATTAACCTGAAAAGGAAATTGTTGTTTTATTAGTTGTTTCATGTGTTCAAATATCTTTAATGTGTTGCACTTGAAAGCAACATGTTCCAACTGCACTTGAGGGCAGCACTCAGGTTCACCGCATCTAACCAGATGAAAGGCAGGTAGCCTGTTAGCAACCAATTAGCATGCACGTTCAGCCTATTGTGTAGGAGGCTATTTCGTACGCAGTACTTTTCCACTTCCTTTTGACTCTGGCCGCAACAGTGAGAAGGCAGCAATCCGCTGAGCAGAAGCGTTAGCACTGTGCTCAAGCAGTTACACAGACTAACCGTCTTTCATCTTGTGAGAGCTGAGAGTCCCCGATGGCGCTCAGCACTGGAACAAAATGCATCAGTCAGGTCTTTTGGAGACCCCTAGTCTCCATAGGAACATCATCTAGTCTGTTGGAGAGGATCCAGAGCCCTGGATGGAGTGATTCAGGATCATTCTGTGATTCATAGATGGCGAGCCTCCCAAAGATCCTAAAGAAGCTGGATTGATTCTTTGTCACTAACTCCAATTGGTGGTAGGGCCAACCCGGTTGGCAGGATTGCTACACACCCAAAAGAGTTAGCACGTGCCTCTAATCACCCTATTAGAGGAACATTTGGAAGGAACACAAACAACACAGTACTGGTACTAAGGAAAAAAAGACTCATTATTTTAAAGTCGGAGCCAATATCTGTTAAGAATGGAGTTAAACAGAGAGACATTCCTGCTCCAACACTCTTTGCTGTATAGTTTTCTATGGTGTTCAACATCGCGTTTAAAGAGTGCAACCATGGTGTTTACATCCGCTATTGGACTTCAGGCAGTGTATTCAATATCAGATGCTTCGCTGCAAAAATCAAAGTCTTTACAACCTTGGTTAGAGATTTACTCTATGCAGATGACTGCGATCTGGTTGCACATACTGAAACCGATATGCAGCATATCATGGATGCCTTTTCTGATGTGTGTACTGCGCTTGGGCTGATGATTAGTCTTAAAAATACTGTCATAATGTATCAACCAGCATGGGGTAAGCAGTACATAGAACCAACCATCTACATTTATGGCAAGAGGCTTAGAATAGTTGATCAGTTTGTGTATCTTGGTAGCACTGTTAATCAGCACTGCGACCTCGACGATGAGATTCCTCACAGAGTGCAAAAAGCCAGTAATGTTTTGGTAGACTGGAACAGTGCCTTTGGAGTCAACACGATGTCCATCGCAAGACAAAAGTGAAGGTTTATCAAGCATGTGTGCTGACATCTCTCTTATACGCGTACGAAACCTGGGTGACATATTGCCATGACCTCAAACACCTGGAGCACTTCCATCAGATGTGCCTCAGAAGGATTCTTGGAATCCATTGGAAAGAGCACGTCAGCGATGTCAAGGTGCTGCAAAGGTCAGGCTGCGAGAGTATCAAAGCTCTGGTATTAAAACACAGGCTTCGATGGAGTGGTCATGTCGCCCGCATGGAAGATGACAGGTTCCCAAAGCAACTATTCTATGGCGAACTGGCAAATGGGAGTCGACCCCAACACAAGCCAAAGAAGAGATACAAAGACTGCCTAAAAACAGCTTTGAAAGTGGCAAATATCGGCACTGACACATGGGAGACAGAAGCAGCTGATCGCAGCAATTGGAGGAGAGTAGTGCATGAGGGTAAAGCTGCTTTTGAAGCTGCTCGAATTGCAAACGAGGAATTGAAGAGGGATGTCCAAAAAGGATTTCCTGTTCAACTTCCGTTGAGTAAAGGCAACCAGGATGAGCTTACATGTCAGGTTTGCAGAAGGTTGTGCATAAGCAAGGCAGGCCTGATGAGTCACATGAGAAGTCATGAAATGAGAGCTCCAGTTGATTGTAATGTGGTACTCGATCAACCACTTATCCATATGTGCAAAACATGTGGTAAAGAATGCAGGTCAGCAGGTGGTTTGAAAAGACATGCTAAGATTCATGGTAACCAGATGCCACCACCAGCAACCAATTTAAACAAGTCTCAACAATGCACAATATGTGCAAGACAGTTTAAATCACTAGCAGGGCTTAAAAGCCATATCCGTTCTCATCATCAATAAATCTTTCTGTAATGACGAGCGATGGCCTTACTCGAAAGCGAGGAGGCAGCCATCATTTATATATATACAGTGTTTGAAATACCCATCTGCAGTCTGCATTTTGCAGAATGATTTTCAAGATTGCAGAAGAAAAATTAAACAATCTGCAATTTTGCAGAATGAAAAAATCAGGCTCGGGATTCAACGGTTCTCAATTTAGCAGTACTGTAAATAAACTGAAACCTGCGCCGCATGAACCTGACGCCGTTTTCCAGGTCAAAGTTGAGCAATATTTATGTAATACTGACAAAAGGCGACGACAACCAAATAAGGGCAGTTGCCATTTTCCGATGTAAGATTTCGTCACTTTTAATACCCGCCGGGAGGACCCGACAACTACCTTGGCAGTGTTCGGCAGTTTCCGCCATGCAGCTCCCAGAATCAGTGTTGCCAGATTGGGCGGTTATACTTTGCAGGCAAAAAATGGCTTGGGCTGGTTGACAAAAATTGGGTGGGTTTGACATTCGTTCGGTGGGTTTTTATCAGATGTTTATAAATATTTCGCACCAACGTTCTGTGTGAGAATGCAGCCAGAGACACTAATATATATATATTATTAGTGCTGTCAAGCGATTAAAATATTTAATCGCGATTAATGTCGCGACTGTCATAATTAACTCGCGATTAATCGCAATTTAATCGCACATTTTTGTCACATGAAAAACCATTGTAATTCTCTTATCAGCATATAAAAGTGAATGGGCTTGCTTTGTACCAATGGTTTTTTTTTTTATTGCAAAGCATAACACGTCTTGACACAGCCACTGCTAAGTGAAACCTAAGCTGAGCACCGTGGCTCTTCATCCCGAGGCATGGGGCTAGCAAGAGAACCATGAGTGAAGTGATCTACTGCTTGAGTTAGTCTACAACTCTAATCAGAGAGACAGGTTACACAGTGACAGTAGGCTTGACATGCTTGATTATAATATAAAGTACACTATTATATTAACTTTAAGTTGTTCGTTGATAAATATTGCATTTAATCTGATCTTTACTGTTTCAGCTCACTTAACACATTTTGTACTTTTACACTTTCTGCCTGTTGATGCGTCGCACTGTCCAATCAGAGGCGGCCAAATTTGCATATTACAGGAAGGATTTCTGGGATAGCATTGAGTTTACAGTTCAGAGGGATCTGGCTTCTTTAGATGCTGTCTTCTTAAAACTGAATAAATATTTAAAAAGAGCCAAATGAGCCAGTCTTTTGAACGGCTCTTTTCAAAGAACGGATCACAAAGATGTGGATCCCATCAAAGAGCCATAAATCCCATCTCTACTAGCGCGCCCTGCCCATGCTGGTTCTTTGGGGGGAGGAGGGCAGAGGACTCTGGCTGTGCGGGGCGTGGCATTACAGTCTAGCTGCTATCGTTTTTCTAAGCAAAGTCTCTGTTCCAAGTTCCTGGCAGTTTCAAAAGCTTATGAAAAACCTACATCATGTCACAGAGCATTAATCTCGCAATAAAAAAATTATCGCCGTTAAAATTGAGTCAAGTTAACGCGATAATAACGTGACATTTTTGACAGCACTAATATATATATATATATATATATATATATATATATATATATGTACTGTCCTCGTTGAGACGATAGCTGCTCAGTTTGACAGCGAGCTAAACTCTATATTAAAGATGAGACAGCTGTAGTTTTGTAGTTTTCATGTTCACCTTAACACAGAGTGAAACTGTAAGAGAAAAATACAAAAAACGCAATCAGCGATCTCTCAATTAAGTTTCACATAAATCCAATGCGAGTTTAACTTAATATCAGTACAATTGTCCACAAAAGGTGGCTCACATTTATATAAAACAATACATCAATTTACTACAGCTCAATCTCAAAATAAGCGTTTTACCCGTGGCTGCATAACACAGGGAAAATTGCTGTTAGCTTAAATAATGTGACTTACATCTTTTTTCTTACTTCTCAAAACCGTTTTTTTTTTAGAGTACTTTTTAAACGAATGAATTTACACAAAATAATGTTACACATGCATACATACAGGCATTGCTTCTGCAGGAGTTCCTTACTAAGTTTACTTTTTTGCTCTTTGGGTCCGTTGATTCCTTTTTCATCACTTGTGTTCTCCTCTGCCTAGCTGGAATTCTCACTTCCTGTGCATCTGTGTGGTGCGTACTACCAAAATAAAAGCTCTATTTTCAAAATAAAACTCTTAGCGTTAAAATGAGCAGCAAATGCCTGGAAGGCAGAACACTCCCCGCCTGACCTAACTAGGTCACTAACAAGCAATTTTAAACATTAACCATTACTCTACAGGCAATAGAAGAACTACCTCTGAAATAGGTCTCCTAAAAGTCTTTATGGAACCTTGCTCTGACACTTTGAGTTCCACTTCTCTGATTCTGCCATCTCTCCCAGGTGAAACAGCAGTGATCTTCGCCAATGGCCATTTGTTGCGTGTGGCTTGATTGTCTTTGAGAAGTACGATGTCTCCTTCTTTCATATCTCTCTTTGTTTCTGTCCATTTCCTGCGGAGCTGCAGGGTAGGAAGGTATTCCTGATGCCAGTGACACCAGAACTCATCCACGAGTGCCTGCACCTGTCTCCACTGTTTGCTGTAGAGATCCTTGTTTGTGAATTGTCCTTGAGGTGGTGGGACTCCCACTTTCTGTGTGAGAATCATGGCAGGGCACAAAATGGAAGGTGATTCTGGGTCATTTGATACAGGGACCAGGGGTCTGGCATTGATGGTGGCAGCCACTTCCCACATTAGAGTGCATAAGACATCATGAGTGAGCTGGATGTTCTCCTTGAGAAGAATAGCATCCAGGATGCATCTCGAGAGTCCTATTAGCCTTTCCCACGATCCTCCCATGTGGGATGCATGGGGTACATTGAACACCCACTCACAGTTCTGTTCGTTGAGGAACTTCTGCATTGTGACATCTGGATCCTTTTGACTCAGCCCCAGCTCCTTGGCGGCTGCCACAAAGTTTGTTCCACAGTCCAATCATATCTGCTTGACAGGCCCTCGTATTGCGAAGAACCTCCTTAGTGCATTGATACAGCTGGATGTGTCCAAGGAAGTGATGATCTCAATGTGGACGGCGCGTGAACTCATACAACAGAAAAGCATTGCCCATCGCTTGCTTTCGGACTGACCGCCTCTTGTGCGTCTGGAGACGACCTGCCAAGGACCGAACACGTCCACTCCAATGTACGTGAAAGGTGGGGACACCTGTAAGCGTTCTGGTGGCAAGTTGGCCATGAGCTGCACTTCAGTCTTGCGACGTAACTGACTGCATATCACACACTTGTGCAAAACTGAAGAGATGAGTCGCTTTCCGCCTATGATCCAATAGCCTGCTGCCCTGAGTGCTCCTTCAGTAAAGTGGCGGCCTTGGTGCTTTACTTGTTCGTGATAATGTCTCACCAGAAGTAGGGAGATGTGGCTGTTCCTTGGCAAAATGACAGGGTTCGTTTCGGTGTTGTTAAGTCCTGCATGCTTGAGTTTGCCTCCGACACAAATCAGATTGTTCTTCAGGATGGGGTTCAGCTTTTGGAGAGTGCTGCTTTTGGGCACAGATTGCGTGCATGTCAGAGCTGCAATGTCACTTGAGAAAAACTCTTCTTGAGCCGCTTTGATGATGAGTGCTCTGGCTTGATCTAACTCATCAGGGGTCCAAGGGAGCTTGCAGTGGTGCCATCCTTTGCACCCGCTGAACTCATTTTGCTTGTAGGTCCTGACTACATGGGTGAGAGTTGCTATTGCCCTGGTGAGTGACTGCATGGATGAAAAGCGTTCAAATTGTTTGGCTGAGAGATCTTTCTCTTTTGTTTGTGTCAGGTAACTGCTCACTTCGGGGTGAATCTCTGTGTCTGTCTCTGGGCTTACAAGTTCGTACTGTTCTGCGTTCTGAGGGTCTAGGCTTGGTTGGTACAAGAATGCTGGTCCAATAAACCATGTTGTCTGAGTGAGGTGTGATGTGGGAACTGACCTGGACGCATGGTCTGCTGGGTTTTTCTCTGAGCTGACATAGAACCACTGGTCTGGTTTGGTGGACTGGAGGATTCTACGAACTCGGTTGTGCACATAGACGTAGAAGCGTTTTGTTTGATTGTGAATATATCCAAGCATAACCTTGCTGTCACAGTAGAACTTGACTGAGTGTACTTGCAGGTCCAGTTCATCTTGAATGAGATCAGCAACCTCGACTGCTAGTACCGCGGCACACAGCTCCAACCGCAGAATGGTGGGTTGGGAGAGCAGAGCTAGCTTAGCTTTTCCTAGAATGAATCCCGCATTCACTTGTCCATTGTCTTGAACTGTCCTAAGATATGCCACGGCTCCGATAGCTTTGACAGACGCATCAGAAAACACACATAGCTCAGTGTGTTTGGCTTTGGAGAGTGAGGTTTCTGTATAGGCTCTTGGAATATGCAGTTTGCTCAGATTGTGCAGAGAGTCTCTCCATGCTTCCCATTCTTTGAGTCTTTCTTTGGGGAGTGGAGCGTCCCAATCGCTGTTGTCTGCACAGAACTCTCTTAGTAGACTTTTACCTTCAAATGTCACAGGTGCAAGCAAGCCTTAGGGATCAAAGACACTATTCACTGTGGACAGAACACCTCTGCGTGTGAAGTCCTTTTTGTCTTCGGACACTTTGAAAGTGAAGGTGTCTGTGGTGGTCATCCATAGCAAGCCCAAACTGCGTTGCACTGGTGTAGCTTCTCCGCTGAGATCGAGATCTTTGAGAAGGGCTCGGTCCTCTGGTGTGAATGCTTGGAGAACAGTGTTGCTGTTTGAAGCGAACTTGTGCAGCCTTAAGTTGGATTCACTGAGAGAAGCTTGGGTTCTTTGGAGTAGACTGATGGCTTCATTGTCTGTGATTAAAATCAAAATTTCTTTTAATTTTGATTTTAATGATTTTACTTTCTTTATTTTAATTTCTTTTTAATCTTGGATTTTAATGATTTTACTTTTACTTTAATTCTTTGTTACTGTGATCCTCATAGATTTTGTCTGCGGGATGATTTTTGGTGACCCTCGTAGATTTTGTCTGCAGGACGATTTTATTTGGTGATCCTCGTAGATTGTGTCTGCGGGACGATTTTTGGTGATCCTCATGGAAGAGCCACGGGAAGAGCACGCTTTATCCTTGTAGATTTTGTCTGCGGGATGATTTTTGGTGATCCTCGTGGAAGAGCCACGGGAAGAGCGCGCTTTATGAGTTGAACCCATAATAATAATTAATCTCGAGGCTGATTAACTTTATTTCATTTTATTAATTTAATTTCTACTATTGTTTAAATCTTATTATTTTTCTTCCCCAATTATTTTATGTAATTTTATTTTCTATTGTTTACTGTTCTGCTTTTACTTCTGTAAAGCACATTGAACTGCCACTGTGTATGAAATGTGCTACATAAATAAACTTGCCTTGCCTTGCCTTGCCTTGCCTTGTGGGCACACTGATTAGGCCGTCATCGACATAAAAGTGGCATTCGACGAACTTAACTGTGTCTGCGCCATACTTGTGAGTGCCTTCTTGGATGGCTCTTCTGAGTCTGTAGATGGCCACAGATGGGGATGGGCTGTTCCTGAATACGTGAACCCGCATTCTGTAGTCGATTATCTTTTTGGACATGTCATTGTCTCTGTGCCACAAGAATCTTAGATAGTTCCTGTGATCATTGCGGATGAGGAAGCAGTGGAACATCTGCTGAATATCTGAGAGCACAGCAACCTGCTCCTTCCGAAAGCGGACCAAGACTCCGATGAGCGACTTGTTGAGGTCTGGGCCTTTGAGGAGGATGTTATTGAGAGATGTCCCAGATGATTTTGCGCTGGAGTCGAAGACCACCCGTATGTTGTCTGGCTTTTGTAGATGAAAGACTTCGAAAGTCGGCAGATACCAGCATTCCTCATTCTCTTTTAATGGTGGAGCTACCTCTGCATGTTGATTTTTAAAGATTTTGCTCATGAACTCGATAAATTGCTCTTTTACTTTTGGCTTTCTTTCTAATGTCTTTTGCAGTGAGTGAAGACGAGACAGTGCATACTCACGATTGTTGGAGAGCAGTTGGTGGTGAGGTCTGAAGGGCAGCGGTGCAACCCAGTGATTTGACTTGTCTCTGAACATTTCTTTGTCCATCATCTCCAGAAAGATTGTGTCTTCCATGGAGGGGCCGGGCTTGTTGTCAGAGCTTGTTTCGTTGAAAACGTTTTGTCCCAAAGTCTCTAGTGTTGCTTTGCAGGGTTGAGTCTTTTGCTCCCCACCTTGGCAAGCATTCTCAACCAGCTTAATGGACTTGTTGCAGGGTGTACAGATTGAGGGGCAGCCGTTTTCGAGAATGCTGGTTCTGTACATGCTTATGGTGGGCTTGTGTGCGTTTCCAAGACACACGTCTCCAATCAGGACCCATCCCAGGACCAGCCTCTGAGCGAAAGGGGCATTGTGGGGATCGTTCACATGCTGGCGAACCTTGTGAACCCTCAAAATGTCTCTTCCCAGTAGTATCAGGATTTCTGCGCTGGGATCAAGCTCAGGGATGTGTTGTGCTATTTTTTGCAGGTGTGGGTGACCTCGTGCTGCATCTGGCGTTGGGATTTCAGAACGGTCATTCAGTATTTCATTGCACTCAATCAGCGGCGGTAGTGAAAGTACTATTTTTCCATCAAGAGACTCAATCAGGAAACCTGCTTTGCGGCAAGCTGTATCGAGCGGCCCGGCACAAGTCTTTAGTTTGTAGGGGAAGAGTGGGCTTTTTTTATGTTGAACAGTTCGAAAAAGTCTGAGCGCATGAGTGAGCGATTACTTTGGTCATCCAGTATTGCGTACATATTGGCTGCTTTTTCATGTTGACCTTGATAATACACTCAAACCAGACAGATCTTTGAGCATGATCTGCCTGCTTGCCCTGGGCCACAAACCTGGGTGCATTGTGAGCTCACTTGTGTGCTGGTGGCAGCTTGCTCCTCCTCCCCGCCATTGTTTGTTGGGGGAGTAGGCCTTGTGGAGACTTGTAGTGGTGCGCCAATGTGCATTGCTGTGTCATGACGGTCGCTGTTGCATTCTGAACATTTTACAAAAACTTTGCATTCTTTAGCGAGATGACTAGTTGAGGCACAGCATTTAAAACAGATCCTGTTTTCTTTCAAGATTGTTTTCCTTTCTTCAATGTTTTTTGCTCTGAAGGCTCTGCACTTTCTTAGTGGGTGTGCATTGTTATGAATGGGACAGTTTTTCTCTTGCCCTTCTTGATTGCTTGCAGGCAGCTTTGTCGTTTGCTTTGGCCTTGTGAAAACATCAGTTTTGTGGATGGATATTCTGTTCCCAAAACTCCTTGTGGGTGCGTCATGGGGTCTGTCAGTTGCGCGTGAAAGTATGAAGTATGAACGGTCATTTCTCCGTTTTGCCTCGTGACAGATGAAACTGGCAAAGTGGTCGAATGGAGGGAAAAGTCCATTGTTTTCTTCTTTGAACTTTGAACCAACTGAGAGCCACTTATCTTGAAGTCCATAAGGAAGTTTTTCGATTATGGGCCCAATACCTCTTGCAGTGTCCAAATACGTGAGTCCTGTTAAGTATCCTTCTTCTTTAGCTCCTTGAATCTCCATGAGCAAGTCTCCCAAGTCCCTCAACTTGCTGTAGTCTTTGGTAGTTATTTTTGGAAAATCATCCAGTCTTTTAAAAAAGGCTTTTTCTGCTACTTCGGGAGCGGCATAACACTCTTGGAGCCGTATCCAGGCCTTTTCCAGAGCTGCATTGGGGTTTCCAGCATGCACAGAGCGGATTCTTTTAACATGTTTGACAGATTCAGGTCCTAGCCATCTGACCAGCAGATCCAACATTTCCGTAGCTGTAAGTCAGGCCCGGCACCATGGGGGGGCGAAAGGGGGCGTCGCCCCCTCGTGGCTACAGCCCCGCCCCCTCAACAGAGACTCAGATCACTTAATTGTTTTCTTATGAAAATATAATGTATTATAGACGTATTAATAATTTGCATGTTCAAATACGAAATATTAAGTGGTTGCGCATTGCACAAAAATACATTTCACATAAATCACTACTAAAACTGGCACGGTAGAACAAACCTGATTGGTTGTTATGATTCTTACGTTGCAATCGTAGAATTTAACTGTATTAAGGTAGGATTATTTCAAGAAGCCTGAATTTAATATTAACCCTGTTTTAGACATATGTATCAATCCTAACTACTGGGGACTAGTTATTGTGGGTGTATGTGTGAAATGCTGACACAGCCGCGCACACACAGACCTGTGATAAGGACAAGGGGAGGGGTCGTGCGGGCGGGGGTTTTACATGTACACTTACAAGTGCACTGTCTCTGCAATATCCTGCAATATGCAGTCAGTTTACGGGAGTAGTCTTTCCCCCACCGAATTAAACAAATTCAATCACAATATTATGAATCCATTTTCTTTCTTTGTAGGCTAAGTTTATCTCCGTTTATGTTGGTGTATGTGTTTATATATGGTCCACTTTGTGCGCAAATAGCGTAAGAATGTGTGTCGTTGACGTCACCCCCCATGCAGCGGGGGTGAAAATTCATCACTTCAGAGTGTTTTGCCCCCTACACGCCTAAACTGGGATCGCGGATTAAGTGGTTAGCGTTGACTCGGTGCGAGTCAGGAAGGCTATTACTGGTGCAGCCGCGGGGTCTGTTGATTTTTTTAAATTATTATTTTGGCCGCCGACCCAAGTACCTTAGACTTGCATTGACGTTTTGTTTTCATGCCGCGGAGCTATTTGTATGTATTTTAAATGTAAAGGACTTGCCTGTAGGTTTGTGTGTGTTGTTTTATGTTTGGCATCTTTCCGGTTGTACCGCGTGTCTGTGAGAAAATTGGAGGGGAGGGGTAACAGGTGGGCACGGGTGTTGATAAAGCGCAACTGCCCTGGTAATATGTCACATGATTTTCCCAGACGAAAGCAACCTTCGGGGCCGTGGTTTTGTGGTTGGCGCAGTTAATTGTTTGAAACACGTTGTCAGACCGCCATCACTACTACACACTATATGAAAAAATATTTGCCCCTTGCGATTTCTAATTGCCCCCTTAGTAAACTGTTCCTGGCGCCGGTCCTGCTGTGAGTCCAATATCTGAAGTGGCATTGTTAAAGGATGACTGCCATGCTCGCTAACTTTCGGGCTTGTCATCGAACTGGTAGAGACTTGTACTCACTAAATTGCGGCGAGCCAAGTAGCGAGCCAGATGTTCTGTTTCAGGTGTTACACTTTGTGTGGAAGAGATACTGTGAGGAACGTACTGTGGTGATTTTGAATTCACTGGGGGACCATAGTAGTAGCAATTTGTGACAGGATTTGGCAGGAACCCATTTTGACCATTTACGTGGCTGTTGTGTTTGAAATCATTGTTCTTGTCCAGGCATGTCTTTTCTTGTGTGTTACTGTGCTTGTTGTTTGCTTGGTGCTGAACAGTTGCATTTGCTTGGGATTGGGCGTAACATGTAACAAAACTTTCTTCTTGTGATGCTGGACAGAGTCCTGTGGTTTGTTCCTGGCTTTTCTCAGATTTTAGCTCTGCTTGCGTTTCCACATATTCCTTTGTTCTTTGCGTTTTCTTAAACTTTCTCTACTTGAGTCTGTCTTATCAGACTTTTCTTCAGCCGCTTCCATAGCCTCAGCATGTGCTACGGCTGCGGCTGCCTCTCTCTTATATTCCAGGGCTTTTAGCTCTGCTTCCAACTTCACTTTTCCTAACTGCAGCTCTGCTTCCTTCTCAGCACTTTCCACTTTAAGCTTTGCTTCTTCTTCTGCATATAAAGCCCTTGCCTTTGCGGCTTCTGCTTCAGCCCTTGCTCTGATGGTTGCGCTGGATCCAGAGGAGCGAGAGGTTTGGGTGGCTTTTGATCCTGTTTCTGACTTGACCTCCATTTTCTTTCCTTTTGCTTCTTAGTTGGACTCCAGATTCCCGCCTTTTCATTGTACTGTCCTCGCTGAGACGATAGCTGCTCAGTTTGACAGCGAGCTAAACTCTATATTAAAGATGAGACAGCTGTAGTTTTGTAGTTTTAATGTTCACCTTAACACAGAGTGAAACTGTAAGAGAAAAATACAAAAAACCCAATCAGCGATCTCTCAATTAAGTTTCACATAAATCCAATGCGAGTTTAACTTAATATCAGTACAATTGTCCACAAAAGGTGGCTCACATTTATATAAAACAATACATCAATTTACTACAGCTCAATCTCAAAATTAGTGTTTTACCCATGGCTGCATAACACAGGGAAAATTACTGTTAGCTTAAATAATGTGACTTACATCTTTTTTCTTACTTCTCAAAACCGTTTTTTTAAAGTACTTTTTAAATGAATGAATTTACACAAAATAATGTTACAAATGCATACATACAGGCAGGGCCGTACCCAGGATTTTTCAAATACTGAGGTCAAACATGGCTGACAGCACCGAAGCCCCCCGGCACAACTTAAATAAATAAATAAATAAATAAATAAGGATAGATTTGGTGGTGGACACATTTATTTTAACGATTCTAAAACTGTGGCACCATAACTGTGGTGTTTTATCTGACATAAAAGTGGAAAAGTAGTGAAGTCTTGAACTGAGTATACATACCTAAAGTACCAGTTACCTAAAGTATTGGCATTATTTACATAGCAGCATACACATGACAGAAAGGGTGTGAACTGCTGAATTGTAAGCTTTAGTATTACACCTTATAAAAATAGTGTGTGTGAGTGTGTGTGAGAGAGAGACTGAGAGTTTGTGTGTTATTTGTGGGTGTCTGTATGTGTAGAGACATTCTGAGCAGTAATGTAAAGGCATCAGTCTATCTGGCTGTCTTGAATTGAGATCCATTTGCATGCATTCTCTGAAACAGCGTGTTCTCACCATTGCCTGTAATGTAAGTTTGGCTCATAACACATTTACTTTAACAATTCTAAAACTGTGCCATCATAACTGTGGAGTTTTGTCTGACATAAAAGTCAAAACTGAACTGAACTGAGTGTATTGCTCAGCTACCTGAAGTATTGGCATTATTTACATTTCATTATCTTAAATTACATTAGAATGTAAGGCTATTAGTTCTGTGTGAAGACTATGTATTAGAGAGAGTGTGTGAGAGTGTATTATTTGTGTGTGTGTGTGTGTGTGTGTGTGAGTGAGTGAGAGAGAGTTATGAGAGAGAGAGAGTTTCTCGAACCAGCCCGTTTAGTCAGGCCTGCACAGGGCTGCCTCTGACAACGTAGTTTTGAATGTTTCTCGAAATGCTAACTAAAATGTAAGAGGCAATGACAATGAAACATTTCCCCTTGGAAAGTTGGCATGACACCGCTGAATGGTCTGCCACTGCACTGACAATATTTTCTCACCTTCCCTCCTTCTCTTTCCCTGCTCTTCTGTTGGCTGTCCAAACCGTAATTTAGTTTGTTGCAATGTTTTCATTTTGCACTCGGGTAAAGCTCTATAATGCGATGTGACTATTAGCCTACGTTAGGTTAGGTAGGCATATGTGATAGAGCGTAGACTACACCCTGCCTGTTTTATCCAAAACCCAACTTCCCCGGCCGACACTAGTATAGGCTACGTCGCGTGACGCTGCGTTAGACACGGCAACGATAGAGATAGAGGCTGAGAGATTTCACATGACATTATACAAATGTGAATTTTATTGGGGGGAAATACAGATGACATGTGGACGCTGCGTTTTACATTGATCACTGCTCGAATTCAGCATAGACCAATTTTAAATTTCTGAAAAAAATACCGAGGACATGACCTCGGTGTCCTCAATGGTAGTTACGGCCATGCGTACAGGCGTTGCTTCTGCAGGAGTTCCTTACGAAGTTTACTTTTTTGCTCTTTGGGTCTGTTGATTCCTTTTTCATCACTTGCGTTCTCCTCTGCCTAGCTGGAATTCTCACTTCCTGTGCACCTGTGTGGTGCGTACTACCAAAATAAAAGCTCTATTTTCAAAATGAAACTCTTAGCGTTAAAATGAACAGCAAATGCCTGGAAGGCAGAACAATATATATATATATATATATATATATATATAAAAAATCAGGAAAACAGATGAAGAAAATACATGGATGTAGACAAAAATAAATTAAGCAGAATAACTAGGCCTATAAAATTAATAAAACAAACAGGATAAATAAAAAGATAAATAAATAAAAGACAAATAAAAAATAAATAATCTCAGCAATGCAGATGTTAGATATGCATCGTAGCCTAACATAGCTTACAGAATATTCTGCGTGTGCGCCACCTACTGGTGCATGTAGGATTCAGAACACAGCAGATGATTGCAGAGTTCTAATCTGATTCAACCACACAGAGCCGAGTACCAGACAGCAGATTCTTCACCTCCAGCACTGACGGGCTCATGGTGCCATTTAGAAGTTGCTTGCATTGTTGTTTGATTTACAAATAGTATACTGGTCTTTAGCTGTATATTTTTACTTTACAAGATAGGCATCAAGTACATTTTACATTTTGGGCGGTTTTAAGTGCATTTTGGCGGGTTTTGGACATATTTTGGGCTGGAAAATGTCAGCAGTATCTGGCAACACTGCCCAGAATTCAATGCAGCACAACAACCATGGCTCCCAAGAAGAGGATTGTTTCTTTGGGGCAAGAGTTCGACAAAAACGCTCAGAAAACAAGGACGATTTTGTCGTATCTTGGCAAAACCGGCAGCCAGCATGACTCCAACAACAACAGCGACAGATCGCGCGTCCGCGAGGGGGACAAAAATGAAGACGGTCGCTGTTATAGTATTGTTGAATCATGCAAAATTATACTGATATTATATCCCTTTTGAAGACAGCAACAGTATTTTACCTTTATTCATAGATACTTTTGAATATTTTGTTTTCTCATACCAAGCTACACTAATACATGTTTAGTGTGCATGTTTTATTTTTTTTACTCGTGCTGTCTTGCCTGTGGTGCAGACTAGCACAAAGTAAAACAGTTGCCCTGTAAGACAAAGCTCATAGGTTCAGTTCTGTAGCTCTCAGTAGTTCTGTAGCTCTCAGTTCTGCCATGATTAGTTTGTAGCCAGTTCTCTGTTGTTAGTTTAGAGCAGTGAAGCCCCTGCAGTAGTTCTCCATTCAGTTCATGACCTTGCACTTTAGAAGCCAGGCAAACACAATGAACCCAAACATCTTTCCATTTGCCAGTTGGGTTTTATTCCTTCATGGCATCAATTCTTTGCATCATCGTAAGATGTAACAGAGTATAGAATTGAAACCTTGCTTTCAATTTAAAATGACAGGTTGCAGATGCAAACACTGTGAATGAAGTACATTTTGGGTAACAATCTATTGTTCAAGCTAGAAACTTAATCTTGGCAAAATGTAACATGACGTGTAACATGAAAATGAATGTTTTGTTTCTTGAAGATCAGTTGTGTTCTATTTTTTATTGTGGTGATGCCTTTATTAGTATGTTGTGTGGAAGGATAATGTGTGGGTGTGATAACTAGTACATTTATGAATTAGTTGGTATACTTCAAGTTGTAGTAGCCCGTAGTGTCAGGGTGAGGGGGATGAAAGACCTGTGGAGGGATCATGGAATGATAACTTTACTACAGAGAAGGATCTGTGAAGACTGAAATTAAAAACAGAGTGAGAGAATAAAGAATTACAGTAATGCTATGAGGGCGGCATGGTGGTGTAGTGGTTAGCGCTGTCGCCTCACAGCAAGAAGGTCCTGGGTTCGACCCCCGGGGCCGGCGAGGGCCTTTCTGTGTGGAGTTTGCATGTTCTCCCCGTGTCCGCGTGGGTTTCCTCCGGGTGCTCCGGTTTCCCCCACAGTCCAAAGACATGCAGGTTAGGTTAACTGGTGACTCTAAATTGAGCGTAGGTGTGAATGTGAGTGTGAATGGTTGTCTGTGTCTATGTGTCAGCCCTGTGATGACCTGGCGACTTGTCCAGGGTGTACCCCGCCTTTCGCCCGTAGTCAGCTGGGATAGGCTCCAGCTTGCCTGCGACCCTGTAGAAGGATAAAGCGGCTAGAGATAATGAGATGAGATGAGTAATGCTATGAGTTGTAAAGCTAGATATGATGTAAATATAGGCATTATTAGGTTGAGAAAGGTGTAGTATGGAGGCTTGTGTATTTGCAGAAAATATTTCCAAATTGCAGAACAAAATTTTGACATTCTACACAGATCAAAACCTCTCTCTCTCTGCACACATATAAAGGAGAACATTGCCCCTTGGCATTGTAGATAACAGTTAAAATAATCCTGAGTGTATGTTTGAGTAACAGTGAAATGAGCAGCACGGGGAAAACATTCATTTATTTACTTTATTTTTTGCTCATCATTTCATGTGAACGTTTATTCTTTTTTTTTTTTTTTTAAAGCTTGGAATAAAAAGAAATTGCCCAAAAATGTAACAGTTTCAATTATTAATTACCACATTATATATGTAATGCTTAATGACAATACAATATTTTAACATATTTTAAACATTTTATATTTCATTGTTTTTTGTTAAAAAAATGAACACCATGTGACCTCCTGGACTAGATTTAGCAAATACCATGCCTATATCCGGGACGCATATTGTAAAGAAACTCTTCATAATGTTGCTCTTCAGACTCCTCATGAGTGAGTTCAGGACAACCACATACAGAGACAACGTTCATTGCTGAAGAGTCTCTCAACTCTCTTTAGCCCTAAAGGGCAACATTATTGAGAAACCGACCCCAGAACAGCAGGCAAAATCGTAAAACAGTGAAACAGGCGATCGGAGACCAGACAGAATCAAAAACGAGAAACAGTAAATCAAGGATCAGGGACCCAAACAATGAAATAAGGCTTGGTAACGTATCAGCAATGCAACTCAATACTTCACAAAGTAAGTGTGTTTTCACAGTTTTTATATCGGTGTGCTGATTGCGCCTTAATCCTGTGCAGGGGCAAGTTGTTTGTGGCGCGCGCTGTCCGGAGTGCACCTGAGAGTCTATCTGATGCACACACCAAGGCGCACAGGTGTGACACACTTGCACAAAATTAGTATAACTAATGTAGATGTAAATATATTACGCCAAATTATTATGGCATGTTACAGAAAATAAAGAAAAAAATCCGAGTCCTCGTCTCCAATTTCCGAGTCCGAAAGCAGTTAATGCACGAGTCCAAGGCCGAATCCCATTTCACCCCTTGGACCAACCCCTTGGCCCTTCCCCTCCATTTTGCGCGTTCACGTGAAGGGGTAGGGGTATCCCAATCCCAGTTAACGCGGAGGGGGAGGGGAAGGGGTAGGGCTTCTGTACCCCTCCAAACGGAGATTTTCCTGGAGCTGACTCCGAACGAAGGGGTTTGAGTGATTTCCCACAATGCCATGTGGATTTCAGCGAGATTTCATGCGGATTTCAGAAAGATGGCGGTTCCCGCGGCGAAAGATTGTCATAAATGTATTTTCTCCATTATTTACGTGTTTTAAGTTGTTATCCAGAGGAAACACGCCGCTTGATTCGCTTTCGAGCTGAGAATGAGCAGCGATTTCTGAAATCCAAGCTGCTGCTAAAAAGCTTTGGGAGTGAGTATTGTTTTCGGTTGCTTTACTGCGTACGTTTTGTTCTGTTATTCTCGCTTTTATTGTTTACATGAGTGTTCTGACACCTCATTCTGTCGGATGTGGTGCACGAAGCGCCAAAGATATCCCATTCAGTGGTGTTAGTTAACAAATCACACCCTGCCAGCAGAGATTTCTGCCTCTGGCTCTGACTGTAGCGGCTGGTCGCAGCCAATGACGCATTTGGTCGCGTTTTGCTAACGTAAACGCTGACGGAGGTACGCGATGACGTATGCGATCGTTGAAGGGCTATCCCAATACGTAAGGGTTGAATTTCAAGCCCTATCCCTTGTAGCTCAGTTTCAAGGGGAAGGGCCAAGGGGAAGGCGGAGGGGAAGGCGGAGGGGTAGGGGTAGAAATTAGAATTGGGATTGGGCCCAAGTCTGAGTCACGAGTCCTTAAGATTAGGGCTCGAGTTGGACTCAAATACTACAAGTCTGCCTCAAACCTGTTGAAACACTTAAAAATTGTCACACAAAAGAGCACAACAAGGTCCAGCAGAAGTGAGGAGAGATGGAGAGAGCGCAGGAAAACAGGCCCAATTCTGATAGAGTGAAGCACATTTGTCTATCAGAAGCTTTTCAGAGGCAGGTATTATCCAGGGAACCAGTGATAACACATTCACCATTTGAAAAGGCAGAAGGAAATACAGGTTATTTCTTGCACTGCAGAATATTGCAGTCACACATTTATCTTCTCTCATTGATCCTGTATGATCATGTTTTTATTGTCATCATGGTATTACTGTAGGCTACAGATTTATCACCCAGGTAAACTATTGCTATAATCTGCACAGAGCCGATGCAGTCAGTATGCTACAGGATTATTGGACACATTCTCAAAAATAAAAACAAACGTGTTGATAATATCTCCAGGGAAAAGGCTGTCTATAGTGAATATAACTTTTGTCAGCCATCATCTGAGCACAAATGGCTCACTTTTATCTCATCATCCATCACCCAAATTTTCAGTTGACCTGAAGAGATGTGTTGAACATTTTTTAACCTATTTATGTGAAGAATGCTGACAGTTGAATGCATTCGTTGTTGGCTCCAGGAGCTGGGATAGGCTCCAGCTTGCCTGCGACCCTGTAGAACAGGATAAAGCGGCTACAGATAATGAGATGAGATGTTACAGGCCTCAGTCATGAGTCACCTGATAACAGATTTAATGCTTTAACCTGTTTTATACAGGAAAAGCAGAGACACGAGATCTTAGTTGTATTCGTTCTGCAGGCTGCTGTCTGTCTGAGGAGCGGAAACCGAGCGTCATGCGACCACAACAAGGGCTCACTGACTTCGACACTCCTTCATGTGGTATAACTGAGTAACAACACATTCATGTGGATTATTCCAAACAATGATGATAAAAAGGCCGAATGTGAATGACTTTTCACTGATTAAAACAAAAACTAATCTAACAATTGTGAGCGTACATTTGCAGGTATCACTCACACCGACAAAAAATTAAAATAAAATGGCTCCTGAATATTTTACCCTTTTCACAAATATTCTGCTCTTTATACACATTTAAAACTTAAAGGTAGACTGCCTTTCACATTTTTCACATGTAGGTCATAAAAAGAATTTTCCCTGACACCCAATTATTTTTGTTTAGTGACCAAAAGCGACTGAATTCGAATCTCAGACTTCCAATTTTATTAGTTTTTTTTAATAGAACAATTAATGACTTTTGAGCCCCATGGCCCTAAATTCTCCGCTATTTTTTTCCTGCTTCACTGTTGGGGTTCAACCCAGTCAGAGACCCCGATTCCTTCGTGGGCCCCCCCTCGGATCCGAGGACGAATGAAACAGGTCGATAGAAACAGACAGGGGAACACCAGAGAGTTCACATGCCAGTTTATTTGCACAGTCACTTCGTCAAAATGAAAACATTCTTGGAAACATCTTATAGTATCTCTGTGTTTATGTTTTGTCTTCATTTGTGTGTGTGTGTGTGTGTGTGTGTGTGTAATGGGTGTGCGTCTATGTAGAAGTGTGTAATGATCTTGAATCAATCATAATATAATAACATATTTCTGATGATAGTAAGGTACAGATAGATATCAGAGTTTCGGCTTATGGTCAATATTATGGTTAATATTCATTACATAGAGCATGGAATGTCTAAACACAGAATGTCTAGTCTACGGAGTCTATTCAGAGAAGGTCAAAGACATTAGTTTGCACAGAAAGGATCTAATAATTTAACATAATTTCTTAACACATGAATGTGTGTTAAGTCAGTAAATTACATCTTGATTTCATCAACATAAGCAAAATAACAAATAACAATATGTATTTAATAATGCTAAAACAAAGAATGTTATAAGAAAATAAACATAAAAATAAGAACAACTTAAACATAAGAACAATGAGAATATGTCTGAAAGAGAGAGAACAATTAAACAACTAACAGGATTAAACTCATAACTAAATTAGGTTAATGCTTTTAAACTAAAAACCCTTAGAATCATAAGATCTTAACTATAATTATAATGTCATTATGAAACTAATCTAAAACTATAAAACTAACATTAATCACGGAATGCATTCATTAATTACGGGATCCAAATCACTACCATAGTATATTTCAAGCTTTTAAGAAGCTATAAACCTAAGTTTCAACTAAACATGAATTAACATAAACATGAACCTTAATTCTACCATTTCAGAGTGTGTGTGGGTCGATCTGACACCAAAACAGACCTTGGTGAATCTTTCAGACACCTCTCTGAATGAATACACATTCATATCAAAAAATAAACAAAATGTTCCCAAACAATGTCCAGCCGAGACAGAAGGTCATTTTTAACTGAACCTTAAGTTAATCCTTAATTTTGTCACCATTTTAATAAATTACTGCCTTCTTGGTTAAGAATAATACTTATATAAACCTAACATTCACCATAACCCAATTCAAGATATTATATCATGCATCACGTGATGAGAAAGTGAGAAGAATGCCGTTATGTTCTATTCGAAGGAAAGGAAACGCAGGACCAAACCAATAAATATCGGCTGTCAGCGAGCACCTCGGTGTGATCAGCTGTTTGTTTAGCGATAGAATGATGGAACTGTCAGTGCACGCTCAAAGGTAAACCTGTAGATGGCAGTAATGCAACACTGTGGATGCCAGCTGCCGTAAAACCCAAAAGAAGAAGAGGAAATTAAACCTGCGCATGCGCACACGGACTTCCTCTGTCTGCTTGACTGTGCGAAGCGAACTATTTCATGTGCATTGTTTGCTTTAATCCCCTCAAATTAAATAACTTGAGGATGGTCTGGGTTTTTTTTTTTTTTTGATATTACAAAAATAAACATAACACAATGATCACATTTCAGAGGGAAGTACATTTCACCGATTTTATGAAATCAAAAGGCTGTCTTGCTTTAAGAGTACTCTCTCTTCACACCCTACCTTGTGGGTATACATATATGGATGTTGAGAAACACTGGGAAGGTGTAAGGGTGTGCATATGGTGTTGGAATGTGATATGACAGGGTATCAGTGGGCAGGGTTGAATACCCCAAAGTGTCATGTTTGGTGCCTCATAAACCTCAGCACAACTGACTGATGAATGCACCTGAGAAGAAAACTGGTCCAGTGTATTGTAAGTGAATAGTGTTGCTAGTAGCCTATCCCTAGTCGATCTTCTGAGTGTCTGTTCATCAGTACTAGGGGTCAGGTCAGGTCCTGTCGGTCTCTCTTCTGAATGGGGCTGTTCAGCTTCACTTCCACGTCCTGTGGGAAGTGCGTGGGGAACTCCAGACTCTCCTGCACTTATGTGATCCTCCTCTTCACTGTCATTGTTCATTTCATGGTTTTGGTAATCATACTGTTCCAGTTCTATTTGTCCTTGTTTTCTTATTGTTTTGGTGAATGTCTTTCCCCTGTGCACGGATTCTCTTCCTCTCAAAGATTATCCATGCTCCACTGTTTGACAAGTCATATCAGGGATCAGCGTAGCATCCTTCCTGTTTACACTTCTCAAATTATAGCTCAGTTCACAGTGGCTCAACCTTTAATCATCAGAGTCTGTCTTGTTGTTCAGTTGTGGCCCTCTCTCTCGCTCCCTCGACTGACTTTGGCTCTGTCCTCTTCTTTGGCATTGTCCTGCTTTTCTTTTCTGCTGCAGGTGGACCAACAGGTAAGTCACTGACAAGATGCAACAGATTCTGATGTAAGACATGTGACTTGTTCCCATCTGTCTCTGAGATCACCTTGTACACTGGATTGTCACTGACCTGTTCTTTCACCACATACAGTGGGGCAAAAAAGTATTTAGTCAGCCACCAATTGTGCAAGTTCTCCCACTTAAAAAGATGAGAGAGGCCTGTAATTTTCATCATAGGTATACCTCAACTATGAGAGACAGAACTGGGGGAAAGAATCCAGGAAATCACATTGTAGGTTTTTAATGAATTAATTGGTAAATTCCTCGGTAAAATAAGTATTTGGTCACCTACAAACAAGCAAGATTTCTGGCTCTCACAGACCTGTAACTTCTTTAAGAGGCTCCTCTGTCCTCCACTCGTTACCTGTATTAATGGCACCTGTTTGAACTCGTTATCAGTATAAAAGACACCTGTCCACAACCTCAAACAGTCACACTCCAAACTCCACTATGGCCAAGACCAAAGAGCTGTCAAAGGACACCAGAAACAAAATTGTAGACCTGCACCAGGCTGGGAAGACTGAATCTGCAATAGGTAAGCAGCTTGGTGTGAAGAAATAAACTGTGGGAGCAATTATTAGAAAATGGAAGACATACAAGACCACTGATAATCTCCCTCGATCTGGGGCTCCATGCAAGATCTCACCCCGTGGGGTCAAAATGATCACAAGAACGGTGAGCAAAAATCCCAGAACCACACGGGGGGACCTAGTGAATGACCTGCAGAGAGCTGGGACCAAAGTAACAAAGGCTACCATCAGTAACACACTACGCCGCCAGGGACTCAAATCCTGCAGTGCCAGACGTGTCCCCCTGCTTAAGCCAGTACATGTCCAGGCCCGTCTGAATTTTGCTAGAGAGCATTTGGATGATCCAGAAGAGGATTGGGAGAATGTCATATGGTCAGATGAAACCAAAATAGAACTTTTTGGTAAAAACTCAACTTGTCATGTTTGGAGGAGAAAGAATGCTGAGTTGCATCCAAAGAACACCATACCTACTGTGAAGCATGGGGGTGGAAACATCATGCTTTGGGGCTGTTTTTCTGCAAAGGGACCAGGACGACTGATCCGTGTAAAGGAAAGAATGAATGTGGCCATGTATCATGAGATTTTGAGTGAAAACCTCCTTCCATCAGCAAGGGCATTGAAGATGAAACATGGCTGGGTCTTTCAGCATGACAATGATCCCAAACACACCGCCCGGGCAACGAAGGAGTGGCTTCGTAAGAAGCATTTCAAGGTCCTGGAGTGGCCTAGCCAGTCTCCAGATCTCAACCCCATAGAAAATCTTTGGAGGGAGTTGAAAGTCCGTGTTGCCCAGCGACAGCCCCAAAACATCACTGCTCTAGAGGAGATCTGCATGGAGGAATGGGCCAAAATACCAGCAACAGTGTGTGAAAACCTTGTGAAGACTTACAGAAAACGTTTGACCTCTGTCAGTGGCAACAAAGGGTATATAACAAAGTATTGAGATGAACTTTTGTTATTGACCAAATACTTATTTTCCACCATAATTTGCAAATAAATTCTTTAAAAATCAGACAGACAATGTGATTTTCTGGATTTTTTTTTTCTCATTTTGTCTCTCATAGTTGAGGTATACCTATGATGAAAATTACAGGCCTCTCTCATCTTTTTAAGTGGGAAAACTTGCACAATTGGTGACTGACTAAATACTTTTTTGCCCCACTGTACATGGAGTTTTCCCAATAGGACCATAACATTCCAGGACCACCCCTTTCACTCAGGTTTTGTACGAGTACTCGGTACCAGGTTGTAGCACTACTCCCTTGGTGTGTTGGTCATAATATTTCTTACCAAGAGCACGTGACCTTTTGTTGTTTCCTGATGCTGTTCGATAAGCTTTGGTCATTCTTTCAGCCCATTTCTCAGCATAACCTCTTGCTGTTTGGGGCCCCTCACTGGTGGCCAACCTGAATAACAGGTCTATGGGCAACTGTGGATGTCGGCTAAAAAGCAAGAAGAATGGTGAGTACACAGTTGCCTCATGGCATGTACAGTCGTATGCATGGATGATCTGAGGGAGTTAATCTTTCCACCTTTCCTTTCTTCCCTCACCTGGGGTTCACAGTATTTGTAGCACAGTGCAGTTAAACCGCTCAGTTGGGTTGCCCTGAGGGTGATAGGAAGTTGTTTGTGTGTGTCACACCAATCAGTTGCTGTAATGTCTGAAAGAGGTCATTTTCAAATTCATGCCCTTGGTCATGGTGCAGCTTTGAGGCATAGCCGAACTGGGGAATATAATCATGGCTAAAACAGAAAGGTGGCAGCATTAACTTTTTCAGCAGTGTGTGCTACCGTAGGTCTTCTGTAGGATTGGACCATACGTGCTAGCTTTTATGCCCCATTTGAATCAATGAGCTTTCAGCACTCATGACCCTGTTGCCTGTTAACTGGTTGTCCTTCCTTGAGCCACTTTTGTCTGATACTAACCACTGCATACTGGGAACACCCCATAAGATGTGCCATTCTGAAGATGCTCAGACCCAGTCATCTCACCATCACAATTTGGCTCTTGTCAGAGTCACTCAGATCCTTACACTCGCCCATTTTTCCTGCTTCCAACACATCAACTTGGAGAACTCACTGTTTTGCTGCCTAATATATCCCACCCCTTGACAGGTGCCACTGTAACAACATAATCAGTGTAATTCACTTTACCTGTCAGTGTTTTTAATTTTATCACTGATTGGTGTATAAGTAAAAAGCAGTGTTGATGTGCACAATCTCTGAAACCTAAAAATCAAAACCACAAGCCTTTAACCCTAAATGTTATAGGCCAAATTCAAATCCTAAACCCTGAGCTCTAACCCTAAACTCAAAAGCCCAAACTCCAAATCCCAAACCTAACCACAGGCTCTAACCCCTAAAGGCTAAACCAAAACCCAACAGTGGTGCTAGGATTTGAACTCACAGCTTTCTGATCAGCAATCCAAAACCTGAACCACTGACCATCCAACACAACATACCACACCCTGAACCATGAAAGTCACTAGGATTGAGAGATGGGGGGCTTAGCCCCAGGAGTGTGTTCAGTAATGCGCGCGCGTGCCAAAATTCTTTTTATTGCTCCTACATAGTGTAAGGATTGTTGAAGGTGGGTGGAGCACAGAAGCACAGCAGGTCAGAACTGAGTTTTCCAAAAAAAACCTTTTTATTTTAGCTTTTCATCTTTCCCTTTCACACTCTCCCTATCTGACATGCACTTACACAAGTACCAGGTTGGGGAGAGCTCCCTTTCTCTGCTCTCTCTCCTTTTAAAGGGTGCAGTCACTGGGGTAGACACACAAACACAGGTTAATTCACGTCAGGTGCACTGATTCTGCCACTTACCTACCCCGACTCCACCCTCCATTCACAGACCGACGCTTGACCACACCCGCGCTGCCACATACCCCCACCACCTGACTCAGGCCGGGGAGCCATCCAGCATGCAGCTGACTCCCCCCCCTTGACGGGAGAGGAAATGAGGAAATCCACCACAACCATCTGTGCCCCCGGCCTGTGGACCACCTCAAACTTAAACGGCAGGAGTGCCAGATACCAACGGGTGATCCACGCATTGGCATCCTTCATGCGGTGGAGCCACTGCAGGGGCATGTGGTCTGAACAGAGAGTGAAAGGGCACCCCAGCAGGTAGTAGCGGAGGGCGAGGACCGCCCACTTGATGGCAAGACATTCATTTTCTATTGTGCTATACCTGCCCTCATGCACCGACAGCTTCCGGCTGATGTACAGCACTGGAGGGTCCTCCCCCTCCACCTCCTGGGACAGAACAGCCCCCAGCCCTCTGTCCAACGCATCTGTCTGCAAAACAAAGGGGAGAGAAAAGTTAGGGGAGTGTAACAGTGGCCCCCCACACAGTGCAGCCTTTACCTCAGAGAAAGCCCACTGGCATTGCTCCGTCCACTGGACTGGATCTGGTGCCCCCTTTTTAGTCAGATAAGTCAGAGGGCTGGTGACGTCCGAATAATTAGGTATAAACCTACAATAGTAGCCAGCCAGCCCCAGGAACTGTCTCACCCCCTTTTTGGTCTTGGACCTCGGGCAGGCCGCAATCACTGCTGTCTTACTGATTTGGGGACGCACCTGCCCATTGCCCAAGTGGAAACCCAGATACCATACTTCCACCTGCCCAATCGCACACTTCTTCGGGTTGGCTGTGAGACCCGTTCACCTCAGCGACTTAAGGATGGCCCTTAGGTGGTCTAAGTGCTGCGGCCAGTCATTACTATAAATAATTATATCATCCAAGTATGTGGCCGCGTAGGTGGTGTGGGGGCAGAGGACCCTATCCATAAGCCGCTGGAATGTAGCGGGCACCCCAAACAGCCTGAAAGGAAGTGTGACGAACTGATGTAAGCCAAACTGTGTGAAAAAGGCCATTTTCTCTCGGGATAGCAGAGTCAAGGGGATCTGCCAATATCCCTTTGTCAAATCCAGTGTCGAATAAAAATGAGCCATGCCTAGTTGATCAAGCAACTCGTCAATACGAGGCATTGGGTATGCGTCGAATTTAGACACCATGTTGACTTTTCTATAGTCCACACAGAACCGGACCGACCTGTCGGCCTTGGGAACCAAGACCACTGGGCTGCTCCAGTCACTGTGGGACTCCTCGACAATGCCCATTTCGAGCATGGCCTCGAGGTCTTCCCGAACCACTTTTTTTGTGTTCAGGTAGTCTGTAAGGGCGGCTGCGCACTACTAGCCCCGGGGGCGTCTCAATGTGGTGTTCTATGAGGTGGGTGCAGCTGGGCAGGGGTGAGAACACGTCAGAAAATTCTGTCTGCAACTTGGCGACCTCTGTGAGTTGGGTCGGAGAGAGGTGGTCTCCACAGGGGACCGGAGTGGTGGGCGATGTCAATTTTCCCTTTTGAACCTCTGGCCCCAGCTCTGCCTTCTCTGGAACCACCGACACCAATGCCACGGGGACCTCCTCATTCCAAAGTTTTAACAGATTGAAATAGCAAATCTGTAACGCCCCTCCCCTGTCCGTTCACCTCACCTCATAGTCAACGTCCCCAACTCGCCGTGTGACCTGAAGGGGTCCTTGCCACCTGGCGATCAATTTGGAGCTCGACGTGGGCAACAACACAAGTACTTTATCTCCCGGTGTGAATTCCCTAAGGCGCATGCCCCTGTCATACAGACGGACTTGACATTCTTGGGCCTGCCGCAAATTCTCCTGGGTTAGGTGCGTGAGTGTGTGGAGTTTGGCACGGAGGTCAATAACATATTGAATTTCATTCTTACTTGTTGAAGGTCCCTCCTCCCAATTTTCACGCAGCACATCTAGAATGCCACGCGGTTTACACCCTATAATAATTTGAATGGGGAGAACCCCGTGGAGGCCTGTGGGACCTCTCGCACTGCGAATAACAGGGGCTCGAGCCATTTATCCCAGTTGCATGCGTCTTCGTTTACAAATTTCCGAATTATGTTCTTGAGAGTGCGGTTGAACCATTCGACTAAGCCATCCGTTTGTGGGTGATAAACACTGGTGTGGATAGGTTTAATTCCCAGTAACCCATACAGTTCACGCAGTGTGCGTGACATAAACATAGTGCCTTGATCAGTCAGAATCTCTTTGGGGATTCCAACATGGGAGATGATGCAGAAGAGCACTTCTACAATACTACGTGCTGACATATTGCGAAGAGGCACTGCTTCCGGATATCGCGTTGCATAGTCCATGAGAACTAAAATAAAGCGATATCCTCGTGTTGACTTATCTAATGGCCCAACAAGATCCATCCCAATTCTTTTGAACGGGGTTTCGATTAATGGCAGAGGGCACAAAGGCGCCTTTGGAATGGCCGCTGGATTTACTTACTGGCATTCACGGCACACCGTACACCACCTACGGACATCACTGCAAATCCCTGGCCAATAGAACTGGGCCATTATTTGGGCTAGTGTCTTATCCTGCCCCATGGGATTAAGGTGAGCCGCCTGGAATATAAATTCTTGATGGCTCTTTGGGATTAAAAGCTGAGTTATCGGTTCTTTAGTCTGAGTGTCCTGTGTCACTCGGTATAACCTATCCTTAATAATGGAAAAATAGGGGAAGGACGGGGTGGCATTTGGCTGGAGCGTTTGACCATCGATTACTCTTACTTGCTCAAATGCATGCCGCAGAGTCTCATCTCGCGACTGCTCTAACAGGAAATCCGCGATGGATTCCCTGAGAGAGGGAGGAGGAGTCCTCACTCTGATGCAGTGATGACGTAAACGGCTCTGTGACAGCTGCTCCCATCAATGCCACACCGGGACCTCCCCCTGCTAAATTATGTCAGGCCCCACTCTTCACTAAATGTGATATTAATTCCCTAAATCCTGGCCAATCAGTCCCCAAAATTATCGAGTGGGTAAGGCGAGGATTAACCGCCACCTTTACTCTAAATTTCTCCCCTCGAAATAGAATGTGGACTGACACTAAAGGGTAGTTGTGAACATCCATGTACACACACAACACCTTCACCAATTGTGCTCTCCCCAATGCCTCGTCTTGCACCAGGCTTTGGTGGATTGAGGTCTGATTACAGCCGGAGTCCACCAAAGCCTAATACATATCCCCTTGGATACTCACCAATATGCGATACGCTCTGGCCCAATCGAGGGCGGTCCCTGGCGCGTCGGGGATCCGGACCACCACGCCCACCTCCATCGCCGAGCACTGATGCCGGAGGTGCCCCAGCTCCCCGCAGCGCCAGCAAACCGGCCCAGGCTCTCTCTCTCTTGCACCAGTGTTCCGGAGCTCACACCTGAGGGGGGGGAAGACACAGACACGGAAGTAGGAAACAGTAGGGCACCGTGGGTGTGGTGGGCCGGCTGGGGTGGAGCCGGCCCCTGCCTCCACGGTGGGGGAATGGGGTGAGGACGAGGAACAGAAGGGGAGAGAGAGAGAGAGAAAAGAGGGGAGAAGAGGAGACATGCTGTCCTTCCATCGGAAGAGCTGCCATATGGTCCTCCGCCAGCACAATGGCCTGATCCAGTGACGCCGGGCGTTGGCACTGGACCCACTCTGCTGTTCCTTCAGGAAGTCGGGCGATGAATTGCTCCAGTGCCATCAGGTCGACGATTCCCTCGATGTCGTGGTTGTCAGCCCTCAGCCACCACCGGCAGGCATCCCAGAGTTGCTGGCCAAACGCGAACGGCCAGCTGACCTCCTCCAGGCACAGCGTGTGGAAGCGCTGCCGTTGCTGCTCCGGGGTGCTCCCACGCATTGGAGGACGGCTCTGCGGAGGTCGGCGTAGACCAGCCAGCTGTCGGCGGGGAGCTGTAGCGTGGCCAGCTGTGCCTCACCCGTTAGCAGGGGGAGGAGGCGCACCACGTGCTGTTCCACCGGCCAACCCCACACCTCTGCTGCCTGCTCAAAAAGAGCGAGGAAGGCTTCGGGGTTGTCCTGCGGACCCATCTTCGTTAGGGCGAGGTGGGGAGGGTCTGCCGTGGTGGTGGTGGACCCCGCCGACGCAAGGAGGTGCAGGAACGCCTGCCGATCTTCCTGCTGCGCCAGCACCAGGGCTTCGAACCGTTGTTCCTGCTCCTTCCAGAGGATGACCAGCGCCTGGTGCTGGCTCTGCTGGGCCGTGGTGAGGGCATGGACCAGGTCCTTGAAGGGGGAGGACTCCATGGGGCTGTTCTCTTCTGTACTCCCGTCCCGGGTTTCGGCACCACTGTAAGGATTGTTTAAGGTGGGTGGAGCACAGAAGCATGGCAGGCCAGAACTGAGTGTTACAAAAAAACCTTTTTATTTTAGCTTTTCAGTTTTCCCTTTCACACTCTCCCAATCCGACACGCATGCACACAAGTGTCCATGTTGGGGAGAGCTCCGTTTCTCTGCTCTCTCTCCTCTTAAAGGGCGCGGTCACTGGGGGAGACACACAAACACAGGTTAATTCACGTCAGGTGCAGTGATTCTGCCACTTACCTTCCCTGACTTCGCCATCCATTCACAGACCAACGCTTGACCACGCCCCCGCTGCCACACATAGGCTTCGTCAATTATTCATTATCTGAAGAACATTTATCAGAATCTGTTATCTGGATCACTTTCTTTTTCTACCCTGCTATTTCTCTCCTAAGTCTTCAGGATATCTTCTTTATATTAACAAAATAAGTCTAAATCAGTTCGTTAGAGGCTGGGGCTATGTTTATGAAGAAAGATGTTTGCAAATATCTCCATCAGTGCATTTGGTAACAATTAATTAGGTTAGATTCCAAATAAAGCTATTTATTTCAGTCTGATGCACTGAACAGGAGACAACATAATGGTGTGGTGCTTTATTTAATTAGTTTAGTTACAACTAGCTTAGTTCAAAATCCTAGTGAAATCTGACAATACAGACAAATATGAATGTTTCTCATACATTTATTCTGCCAAATGAGAATACAGTATACCTTAACCCTTTGGGGGACACTTAGTTTTCAGAGCAGATATCAAACAAACAAATAAATAAGCTTAAACTGATAGTGAAGTTTAGAAAGAAAATTTGCTCACCATTTCTGTCCTATCTCAAAAACAGCTTTCATTAAGTGCTAGCTAGAGCTACTTTACGAGATGGGCTAAAACACAAAGAAAAAAAACTAAGGTCTTACTTGGTCTTACTTAGTTTAGCCCAAAATATAAGTTGTCATAAGTTGTCAAGTTGTACAACAACATCACAGGAAAAATGAACATCCTTGAGACTATTTCACAGTATGCAGCTACATTCTTATAAACTCAATGTGTATGTCTGACTGAGTCTTACGTAAGAGTTTTAATGTAAGTAACAGTGATATGTTAGAGAATGTCAAAAGAGAACATCCCTTGCCCAAATTCCCAAATTGAGTAGCGCCTTTAAATGCATGTTTTGGTTTGATTTTGTTTTGTGTGTATTAGTTTGCTGTATTCCTTTGCTGAGTATATATTGTTTGCAGTGTTTTAATATTTTGTTTGTCATGTTTATGATTTTCTTGGACACTTTGTGGTGGGCGTGTAGTGACTTTTTCAATTGTGGGACTGATCACACAAAACTACTTAAATCCAGCAGCTGATTATTGCTGCCAGTTGACTTCCCCTTTGCTCAGAGCAGGTTGGGCGTGGAAACTGGTAATTGTTAATTGGACAGGTGCTGGCGGAGGCCTATATATCCTGACTGAAAATGGATCAGACAGAGCGCACGGAGGGAGCAAGACGGGTGTCCGGCGTGTGCTCGCTTAGGGGGAACGAGGAACGGTGCGGACCTGGCTGATTCGAGTTTCCCGGCTCGATTGGGCACCGGAGTTGTACTTGTACAACGCAAGATACCAGCTAAGTGAAGGAAAGTCTGAATGTCCTGTGTGTGAGAGATTTTGAGCCGTGTCATAGTGGTGTGAGCAGCGCTAAGGAAGTGTTTTCCTCCTCAGCTGGAGCGGAGCCGAGCGGCAGCTACCAAACACGGAAGTGCAGTGGGCTGCAAGGACACCGAGTGAGCTGGACGATTCGGGCCAGCCATACGAGTGACTCAACGCACATACGACGAGATACAGGGAAGTGGTTGTGCCTATCGTGGTGTGAGTGTGGCATTTGTATATTTGGGGTGTCATGGGTGCTGAGGACTGCTTTGCTATTTTTTTTCAGCAAACCCGCCTGGGCGAGGAAGATAGAGTCGGACTTTGTAGCTTGTCTTTCCACTGGATGTTTGCATCACGCCATGCCTGGCCATTGCACGGGGGTGAACTCGTTAAAGAAGCAAGCCGGAAAGTTTTAAAAGGTTTTTTTTTTCCTCCCTCCCGTGATTGTGGGCGGGACACAGTTGGACACTCCCTATTTACTGTGCCCTTTATTCCATTGGGAAGAGTGGACTGAATAGTTTGTTTCATATACTGCTTTTTTATGAGTTTTTATCCATTTATAAAAATCTTTTAACTTTTTTGAAAAAAAATATATAAATTTCGAAAAAATGACTTTTTGCTGCCTCCTCCATTTTCTTAACAGTGGTGAATTTTAAGCTGGTATTAGAACCTCGCACATTGTTGCAACAAGAACAGAGGAGGAAATGTCTTTAAATCAACAATTAAAGACAAAATTACAGTATATAACTAAGAAGAACTTTGTGGCAGCGGGGGTGTGGTCAAGCATCAGTCTGTGAATGGAGGGTGGAGTTAGGGAAGGTAAGTGGCAGAATCACTACACCTGATGGGAATTAACCTGTGTTTGTGTGTCTTCCCTAGTGACCGTGCCCTATAAAGGAGAGGGAGAGCAGAGGAAGGGAGCTGTCCCCCAACCTGGACGCTTGTGTGCGTGCGTGTGTGAGAGTGAATATAAAAGCTGAAAAGCTAAATAAGAGTTTTTGAGAACTCGGTTCTGGCCTGCTGTGCTTCTGTGCTCCACCCACCTAGGACTCTTGCTACAAACTTATAATACAGAAAGTCAACTATCCATTCTTATCACTGTTGTGACACTGTTGTGAGCTCTGTGCCCACTTTGCTCTACTTTGTGGGTGGAAGCATCAAAGAATGCCTTCTGTTTTTCAGAGTGGCAAAACGGTTTAACACTTTGTCATTCAGCTGACTTACTATGCCATTTTCAATTGACATGACTGCAAGGTTATATAGTCTTTGCTGCCCCATTGTTTGACGCAGCCAGGAGTGCAGCCGATGCAATGCACTGAAGGACCTTTCACAAGAGCAACTGCTTACAGGCACTGTCAGGGCAACTTGGAGGACTTCCTTCAGAGAGGGAAACATGTCTGAGTTTAGAAGGTTGTGCACAGCTAACATGTCTTGGGGTGGATATCCAGAATCTGCTTTGCGAGTAAGAAAGCTTCTGGCAACAAGGACCTCCTCTGTTTTCAGGTCTATGCCATAGTGCCTGGCAAGTTCTTCCAAGCTGGATTCATTCAAGAAGTTCTCAGACTTAGGGCTGCATGCCTGGATGCCTTTTAGGAGCCCTGCATTTACACTGGAAAATTTTAGTTCAAGCTCACCAACCATCCTGTCCACACAGGGGAAAAGCAACTCCATTTTAAAGACCTCTGAACTGACTAACTCAGTGTGAGAACCTACGGTTGTCTCCAACACAAAATCATCCATCTTTTTCTGTTTCTGCCTTTTCTTGGCATGTGGTTCAGGAATACTGTGTGTGTGGCACAGAGCCTTGGTTCTCTCATACAGTTCTGTGGCAAAGGAATCTGTGCGCTTACCCTTGAGTGTGTCACACACAGCATCCTTTCCAATCAGAGCTTCTGCCAGGTCTAAAGTCTCCTTCTGAAGGAGTTTGTAGAGTCCTTCAGTTACAGACAGAAGTGTCTGAAACATCAGGAGAGCATAGATGGTTGAGAAGAGTGATAGCTTTGCTTTGATACCAACAGCCATGGGAGACCCAGTGACAGAGAGACATTCAAAAATGGCTGGTAAGGTCTGAAGAACTGCATTGATTGACTGCAGCCGGCATGCCCAACGAGTGTTCGAAAGTTGTACAAGCTCAATTGCTGCCAACCCAAGCTTGGACTGAGCATCTTTGAACTTATGGTGATTCACCAGGGAAGTGGTAAAAAAGAATATACACATTCCAACAAATCAAATGGCTCCACAGCCTCTGAAACAGCCCTGCAAGTGTGGCACAACACTAGGTTAAGCTCGTGTGCATAACAGTGTACATAGATAGCTTCAGGATGGAACCTTCTAAAACGTGCCTGCACGCTTCCTGTGGGTCCACTCATGACCGCTGCACCGTCATAAGTCTGTGCCACACACTTGACATCAGCAAGGCCATTGACCTGGAGCTGCTGCTGCAGCTTGTCTGCAATGGACTGGGCATCAAATGTCATTAATTCTGAAAGTGCTAGGAAACGTTCCTTTACTTCCCCCTCTGACACGTATCTAACACAAACAGCCAGCTGCTCTGATCACCTATCTCTTGCTTCATCTGCCATAATGGAATAAAGTTTGGAATGTTTAATCTCAGACACTATGACGCTGGTCTAGCCTGGCAAGCCAGACTAAATGTGAATATTTAGTCTGGCCTCGATCCGTAGACATTTCTGAAGGGGGTAGGAGGAACAAACCGCTGTCTTTCAAACTGTCTCTGTGTATATAGGCCAACGCTCTGACCAATCAGCGCAACAGTGACTGTGACATAGTTAGAGAGACAGAAAGCAGTGGGGGAGACCTTGAAATAAATAATTTTTCAAAATGCGTATTAATTAATAAACAGGTTCTAGATATTAAGAAGTTTGGAGATAATGACCACAAGTTTGGAGTCTGTACCACATACACTCATTTTTTTCCAAGTGTTTTTCAAGGGATTGCTTAAACTGTTTTTGAGAGTTTTTATTTAGTGGTGTTTGGTGAAATTTCCCTTAAATTTAAAATAACGGGAAAATAAGAAACAATCAAAAAGTAATGTTTCAAAGCTGTTTATTAATTCTTCGTACTGCACAAACTAGCCCCATCCTTTTGGCTATGAGCAGAGCCAGCTGGTAGATCAGACTTTTGCCATAGCCGGTTGGCAAAACAGCGAAACGTCCTTCTTGAAAAGGAATGAGCGGAGAGCCTCTTCCTGCTCATGTTTCAACGAAAACTCCATCTAATTCTTCTAAAACTGATTCCAAAGCGGAGTCAAACGCGCGCTGTTCTCTAGCCGTAGCCATCTTTCCTGCTGCGCTTTCTCCAGTGTCGCACAGCTTTGTCATCACTCCTGCAAAAGCCCGCCCAAAGAATCCAAACAAAAACCTTGCGTTGTGATTGGCGGGCACGATTTGATGCCCGAGGTGTTTTTGTTTATATGGTGTGAGGCTAGACCCATTCGCTAGGCAAAAATATTTTTGGCCGCTAGGCGGGTGGGTCTAGTTTACTAGGCTAACGCTGGTCACTTCCTGAGCACAACACTCAATCATCTCATTCTGAGATGCTGGTGAGATGTATGTGGCGTTTGATGGAGGATTGTAATTTTGCAGGAATGGATCAAACTTCATCAAAAGCCCCATGCAATCAAGAAAGTTGCCTCTGTTTGTGCTCGCTTCACTTTCATCATTGCCACGGAAGGGTAGTCCCTGAGCCCCTAACATTGAGGTAACTGCAACAATTCGCTTCAGATAGTCCCTTCTCTCTGCTATCTCATGTGCATTTGCAGACACCATCATCTGTACAACATCTCCCTGTTGGCTAGTTGCCTGATATCCTTTCCATGCAACAACACTGTCCTTATGGGACTGTGTCATGTCATGCTTATTAAAGACAGACAAAGCTTTTTTCCAATTTCTGCAACCACAACTGACCAAAGCATCATGCTTGATGTTTCTGCCAAACACTCTGCATGGGAAGCAGAAAGCAGCATTCAGGTTGACTGAATACTCTAACCATGTGTACTTCGCAAACCAGCTGTGGTGAAATGCTCTCTTCTGTGTACCAAAGATGTCTTGTGGATAGCTATTCAGCTTTACCTGTCTGGGCCCTGTGTCTTTATCACCTAAATCACTAAGAGAAGATGCTGCAGCTTCTTGATCCTTTTCTTCCTCTTGGCCTCCTTGCTCACCTTCTGTCTCTGTTTCAGTTTCTTCTCTCTCTAGATCTATTTGCTTGACCTCCTCTAAATCTGGATTCGCTTCCTCTCTCTGACTTGAACTTGCCTGATGCTCATTTTCCTCCTCAGCCTCTCCTGCCTCACCCTTCAAGGAGTTCAAAAACAAAATTAACATGATGAAACCCTGAAGTTAAATTAATATCATATCCTCCAAGATTGCTAGATGACGTTGGGAATGGGGTTAGCCTACCACCAAAATAAATGCATTTGGCCGATTATCTGACATGGCAATGTACAGGAGGCCTACAGTAGCCTATGACTGTCCTCTTGAAATTATTATAAAATAATCATTAATTCATAAAATATTTTGTTGTGTAGGCCTACTGTATGTAAGCTGGCCTATCTTTAACATCCAATGAGACTAGTTTAGACTATAGACTAAGCCTAGACAGGGAATACAAGTCAAGTTGGCCAGAACTGAATATGAAATAAGGGGCTAGTTTATGCCATGCAAGATGGTTAATTCAACAGAAACAGAGGTGCACTAAAGGTGTTGATCAGACAGGAGCAGCTGAGTGGGCCAGTGCTTGCCATTTGCTTTTATCCAAGCTTGTTTAATGCATATAAATATGGGGATTACTTTATTTTCACTCTTATATCATTCAACTGGAGGTGGATAGCCTACTGTGCATGCTGTCTTTTTTTTCTTTTTAATTCAGTGGGTTTTTGATAGTCTGCACATCAGTGCTGATATGGTGACTTCTGACACACCCACCAAATGAAAGAAAACAAACTCAGAAACCTATTGCAAAGCCCAATGCGGTCACAATGTTTTGAAATGTTTTCCTACAGTTTCCATTCTTATGCAACGCGTTGTCATCTTTAACTCGAGGAAAGCGTTGTGGGCTACTACGTTGCGGCCAAACAGGCCACCTCGTTCAATTAGTGGCCTAGATCAAACCGTAGCTAAACCATCTCAAAACGGCGCATTGGTTGAACTCGGCCCTGTTTTCTCTGTTGACATTTACTGACCTCGATCACGCAGACCTCTTCAGCATCAGCACCCTTATCACTCTCCTGTTCCTCACTCAAGCTCTTAAAAAAATCGTTGTATATCCATCTAGCCAATGAATTGAAAGGACACATTAAATCTTCTCTCGCCATAACTATTGCTACTAATGGCATTTAGTTTTCACTCGCAATAGTTGAAGAACATACCAATACACAGATGGGACAAAATATAGAAAGCTGTCAAGTTTAACTGTTCACGCTAATATTGGCTAACATTTTCCATAAAGTTCAGTTTAGCTGCCATAATATTAAAAGGGACAAGTAGCCTACAACATCACATTTTCTTCCCCTTAGATAAACGTAGGTAACGTTAAGCAATTAACAATGACTGACATCAACTTATAATCTCTTGTTCACTGTATCATTCACTGTGAATTAAGTCCTCTTCTTCTCTTAACAGCTCTGCCGGCCTCAGGAACGTAACGTTACAGCAAGTAGGCCTAATAACATACAGCTCCCGCCTGAACCGCGCATGCCCACCTACCTGGCTATGCTGGGAAACAACGATAATTTTTTTCGTGTTGTAGCTAGAACTTGTAAACATATAATTGTTTGACTCGTTTTCTTGCTGGTTTGTGTTATGTGCAAGTCTGTACTATTATATATATATAACACTGAAAATTAGAGGGAGGCTTGGGAACATTTTAGGGGGGCTTAAGCCCCCTAAAATGGACCTAACGACGTCCATGCCCTGAACCCCTACAAACTGTGGGCTTTATTATTATGCTCTGATGAGTATCTTTCATTAATTTCCCAAATTCTCTAGACAGTGATCTCAGGGGCGTCGCTGGGGGGGGGGGAAGTTAGGACGATTCTAAGGGCCTGGCACTGACAGGGGGGCCTGTGAGGGATATTAATATTATTTTAATAGTATTGCCTTGTGTAAGTTTTTGAAATAAAATATTTCATTTCATCTGTTAAAATATGCAAATTATACATGGCTATGATTTGCTATAACATTTTCCTTGAATTATTTATGATATTGTCATTTCACCCCTCCACCCTTTTTAGTAATGGTACAGTCTGATTGTGGGTGGGGACAGTGTAGCTCCATGTGTGCACAGCGCCCAGTGTCGCCAGATGTACGATAATTGTCGTATTTGTACGATAATTTTGCCCTCTGTACGATGTACGATCAATAATGGGAAAAAATCTGAAATGTATGATAATTTCAAAGTTTTCAGTTGGTTGTCCAAACACGCATCCCTCTCTCTCTCTCTGATCCCCAAGAATCATTTCGCAGGCTTTCCACTCAGGTGCCATCAAAAGACATACACAGATGTATGTGCTTGTGTTTCCCCACTCCAATGCATCATGTGAGCGAGTTTTTTCCAAAGTCAATCTCATAAAAACAAAATCACGAAACCGGCTCATTACAGACACTCTGAATGGACTTGTGCACACATCAGAGTGTGTGAGGAATGCTGGTGGGTGCCATGCCTTCAAACCGACGAGCACCATGCTGCGGTCCATGACGGCATCCAATCTCTACCGTGACAGGATTACCCAACCAACAACATCTGCACAAGTGAGCGTGGCATCGGGTGACGAGGGAACCTGGAGGTTGAATTCGAATCTTTCTAGTCTTATGGTAATTGTGCATTTATTTTCTCTTTGTGTCATAGTTTTCCCTCTACTACGGGAAAATTGCGAATTACTGTTTAAAAATTTAAGTAATATTCTTTGGAAATTAAAATACAGCTAAAATAACTATATTGCATGCGTTTTGATTGTGTGCGATAATTTCTCACAAAAAAAAAGATAATTTTGAGGTTTTGGTACGATACTTGCATATTTCCTATCTGGCAACACTGACAACGCCACTATTAGCGCAGCTCACAGCAGCTGGCAGTTTCTCTCCGCGCGCAGCACAGCTGGACATTCCAGAAGTTGCTAAGCAGGAGCAGGTGTGATGGTGGTGAGATAAATTATGAAGTCCGGATATCAAAAACGGAAGGAGAAACAGCAGAAAGCTGAAAGGGAGAAAAAGGGTTGAAGATGGAAGATCAGATGAATGTAATGTAGAAGGTCTGCACAGAACTAGCTAAACTTGTGCAATAAACTAGCCCACTGGGCTAATACGTGAGGTAAAATATTAGGCTAGCCTACATGATACTGGTGCTAATAACTGGTTTCAAAACTAATGAGGTGCCCATTCAGCCTCAGGAATAGGACCCCAGCCCTCAACCCAAATCCCAGTTGAAGGAGAAGGAGGTGAGCATACAATCCATAAATAAAGGATTTAGGGTTAAAAACTATTTTAATTGCTAGGCTACAGTAAGAAGCATTAGACTATTAAGACTTACATTAAAATGAAAAGACATTTCTTTTATGAGCAACTATTCTTCGGTAAGTTAGTATGGAGTTCATTCAATCACACTGTTCATGTGTTGAGAGAACTTGCATGCATTACTGTCTCAGTAGTATCTCAGTGAATTTATTGAATTCAAACAATTTCACAAAAAAAACAGGGAGTGAAATAGAAGGGATGATAGAGGATGTGCTGAAGAAACTAGGGATAGATATTGGTGATTGCAGGGGACAAGGCTATGACAACGGTGCAAACATGTCTGGGAAAGTTAAGGGAGTACAAGCCCAAATACTAAAGAACAGTCTGGCCACATTTTCACCTTGTGCTTCCCACACGTTAAATCTCACTGGGATACATGCTGCAGGATCAAGTGAGGAAGTGTCAGCTTTTTTTGGCTTCATCAATTGTCTTTACAAATTTGTAAGTGCCAGTCCAGAACGATGGGCCATATACAAAGAAACTACCGGCTGCTCTCTCCACAGCTTGTCTGACACTCACTGGAGTGCAAGAATTGATGCTGTTAAACCGGTAGCAAAACACTTACCTAGTGTCATTGAGGCCCTTAGTTCCATACTCAGCACATGCAGTCTTTCAAATGATGCTAGAGCTGAAGCTGTTGGTCTGAGGAAGCACTTTGTCATTTGATGCCATTGTTCTCACTATTTGGTTGAAAGTATTGCAGTGTATTGATTGCAGGAATGTGATACTCCAGTCAGGGAAAATTTCTCTTGAGGTGGAGGCAGCCAATGTAAATGCACTCAAAGATGAGATGCAGGCTCTTAGAAATGAACATGCATTTCTAAGAGATTCTGTAGAGATTCCCTCCTCTCTGAGGCAACATTGATTGCTAATGAAATGGGGTTCCACCTCACTTCAAAAAAGAACTCAGCCATGAGAAAAAGAGAAAGAGGTTCTATGATGAGATCCCAGAAGAAACAGTTCAGGGAGACTGTGCAGAGACATTTCGAAACAGTGTTTTTCACTGCCATGGACCATATCATTAGTGACTTGGACACTAGGTTCCAAACCATAGCAAACATTGTTGAGGAATTTGCAGCCATTATTAAGATATTGCTGCTGTGTGTCAGCTACTCATAAGCAAGTACACAAAGGACCTCACACCTCAGTTTGAGAGTGAAATCAGGCATCTCAATACAGTATTTTCTGCCACTTTCCCCTCTGATTGCACCAGCCTTGATCTCCTCAATTCAATTTACAGAATGCAACTCCAGAGCATTTTTGGAGAAGTTTGTATTGCCATTAGGATTTTTTGCACTCTCCCAGTTACTGTTGCTGGTGGAGAAAGGGCATTTAGTAAACTGAAACTTCTCAAGAGCTACCTCAGGTCAACAATGGCACAGGAGAGGTTGAACAATCTGGCAATCCTCTCAACTGAAAATGAATTGGCCCTCTCTCTGAGCTTCAAAGATTTGATTCATGACTTTGCTACAAGGAAGGCTCGGCGTCTAGACCTTGGCATTTAAATCGAGAGAAAGAAGAGCTGACCAAGAGAAAGAGAGAAACACTAGCAATACGATCATGAAGATTAGCCTGTATCATGATACTTGCAGATAGAAATAAAGCTGATAACACTGTGTGTGGAAAAAAAAATCACCTTTTTTCATAGGTATCTTTATTGTATAATTAAGTCTAGATGTTTTGCCATTGTTCATGTGTGGATTTGTTGATATTGTTAAGTATTTAACTTTAATATTTTGCACATTAGCTGTGGTCATAGATATCATTGCTATTGTTCATGTGTGGATTTATTGATACTGTTGCTAAGTATTTAACTTGAATATTTGAACATTTGCTGTGTTTTCTAATAAATGTGTGATGCCTAAAAGAAACCAAAAACACTTAGTGGATTTCTTGCAGTGCACTCTGTAACTGTATCAAAAAACTAGTGTAGTTATTCATCAAGGCATACATTTGATCACATCCAGTAAGTCAATAAATGGAGGAAACAAAGGAATACATTTTGTAATCCTGATTATTGATGATGTTTGCTGGAGGGCTCTGGAGTATCCATAATGTGCATACAGAATGTTATAAATCCATACTGATACAGTGATGCATGCAATTTCTCTCAACACAAACATTTGGATTAGGGTGCCACTGACTCTAATGGCCAAAAAAATTTTTTTCAATGTTTTCCAGGTCCCACCCTCTCATTTTGTTCCTTTTATGAAGCACAGTAATTACTCCAAGTTTCATACAAATATATACATATTTTTTGGTAGCTCAATGGGCTGAAATGTTTTCATAGAGTAACTATTCAGTAGCTGTTGCATGCGTGTATTAACACTTATTATATATTGAGATAAAACCTTATTTAGTTTAACTGTTTGATCACATTATATAAATCACTAAGTGTGTGCTCTATCCACTTATCTGTTGATGTTAATATTCTTGCTTAGATTTGTTTTTCTTTGGAATAAACACAGTGGCGGGCGGCACGGTGGTGTAGTGGTTAGCGCTGTTGCCTCACAGCAAGAAGGTCCGGGTTCGAGCCCCATGGCCGGCGAGGGCCTTTCTGTGCAGAGTTTGCATGTTCTCCCCGTGTCCGTGTGGGTTTCCTCCGGGTGCTCCGGTTTCCCCCACAGTCCAAAGACATGCAGGTTAGATTAACTGGTGACTCTAAATTGACCATAGGTGTGAATGTGAGTGTGAATGGTTGTCTGTGTCTATGTGTCAGCCCTGTGATGACCTGGCGACTTGTCCAGGGTGTACCCCGCCTTTCGCCCGTAGTCAGCTGGGATAGGCTCCAGCTTGCCTGTGACCCTGTAGAAGGATAAAGTGGCTAGAGATAATGAGATGAGATAAACACAGTGGTGCCTCCATGACATGTCATCCGTGACTGAGATTTATGTTCTGTTAGCATTCTTTGACTCTGCAGTGTCAGCTAAGGTGAAGTCAGCCATGGTGAAAGCCCTTGACAAGAAAACAACATATCATCCTCGACGCATTGCCTTCAACCCCACAGTACCTCAGAAGCAGTTGTTTGACTTTGTATCACAACACACCAAGCAGCTTTTCACAGCCTTTAACATACCACAGAAATTCCTCATGAACAGTCCAGATACATGGAGCAGTGACAATGATTGCATTGTTGGCCAACAGGAAGTGAGAAGTCTGAAAGTCGTGAACGATGCAGCTGAGCGAGGGGTGGCCTTGATTCAGGCGTTCAATGGAGTCCTGACCAATCAAGAAGAACAAAAACAGTTCTTGTTGCAAGTCGTGGAGAAACACCACCATGACTTTTTCCAAACAGTAACAAATCCACCTTGACTGCACTCACTGCAGCTGCTGTTGACAACTAAATTGCGGACAACTAATTTACATTGTGACATTTTGGTCACTGTTTGTGTTAATCTGTTTGTGTTCAAAAATCATTTGTTGACTTTTGAAGTAACTGCTAGTAACAGATTTTCATGATTTCTGCAGTATTCTGGTTTTTTATGTTAAATTTAACATTATATGATTATATCAGAATTTTTCGGAAAATTACACATATTGTATAACTTTGGAACTGTTGAGCTACCAGTAAATATTATAATACATCCACACTTTGTCACATTTTTTTTTTCTTTTCACATTATGAGCACATTTAGGGGTTGGGACAATGAAAATTAGGAACTTCATTTTTGAGTGGCACCCTAATTTGGATTGAATGAACTCCATCGGCCCCTCCTAGAACTGCCACCTTATTGTGGTGGAGGGGTTTGTGTGCCTGAATGATCCTAGGAGCTATGTTGTCGGGGGCATTATGCCCCTGTCAGGGTTTCCCAAGGCAGACAGGTCCTAGTTGACAGGCCAGACCAAGAGCAGTTCACCAAAACCCTTATGGAGAAACCATCAAGGACCGTGACATCGCCCGGTATGGCGCAGCCGGGACCCCACCCTGGAGCCAGGCCTGGGGTTGGGGCTCGTATGCAAGCGCTTGGTGGCCGGGCCTTTGCCCATGGGGCCCGGCCGGGCTCAGCCCGAAGAGATGACGTGGGCCTGACCTCCTGTGGGTTCACCACCCACAGAGGTAGCAGTAGGGGACTGGTGCAGTGTGGATTGGGTGGCAGTCGAAGGCAGGGGCCTCGACGACCTGATCCCCGGACACAGCGGCTGGCTGTTGGGACATGGAATGTCACTTCGCTGGGGGGGAAAGAGCCTGAGCTTGTGCGGGAGGTTGAGAGATACCGGCTAGAGATAGTCAGGCTCACCTCCACGCACAGCTTGGGCTCTGGAACCCAGCTCCTCGAGAGGGGTTGGACTCTCCACTTCTCTGGAGTCGCCCATGGTGAGCGGCGGCGGGCTGGTGTGGGCTTGCTTATAGCTCCCCAGCTCAGCCGCCATGTGTTGGAGTTTACCCCAGTGAATGAGAGGGTCGCCTCTCTGCGCCTTCGGATTGGGGAGAGGGCTCTTGCTGTTGTTTGTGCCTACGGGCCAAATAGCAGTATAGAGTATCCGGCCTTCTTGGAGTCCCTGGGAGAGGTACTGAAGGGTGCTCAGACTGGGGACTCCATTGTGTTACTGGGGGACTTCAATGCTCACATGGGCGATGACAGTGACACCTGGAGGGGCGTGGTTGGGAGGAACGGCCTCCCCGATCTGAACCCGAGTGGTGTTTTGTTATTGGACTTCTGTGCTAGTCACGGGTTGTCCATAACGAAGACCATGTTCGAGCATAGGGGTGTCCATAAGTGCACGTGGCACCAGGACACCTTAGGTTGGAGGTCGATGATAGACTTTGTTATGGTTTCATCTGATCTCCGGCCCTATGTCTTGGACACTCAGGTGAAGAGAGGGGCTGAGCTGTCAACTGATCACCACCTGGTGGTGAGTTGGATCCGCTGGCAGAGGAGGAAGCTGGACAGACCTGGCAGGCCCAAACGTATGGTGAGGGTCTGTTGGGAACTTCTGGCCGAGCACTCTGTTGGGGAGGTCTTTAACTCCCACCTCCGGGAGAGCTTTTCCCAGCTTCCGAGGGAGGTGGGGGACATTGAGTCTGAGTGGACCATGTTCTCTACCTCCATTGTGGACGCAGCTGTTTGGAGCTGTGGCCGCAAGGTCTCTGGTGCCTGTCGTGGCAGCAATCCCCGAACCCGGTGGTGGACACCGGAAGTAAGGGATGCTGTCAAGCTGAAGAAGGAGTCCTATCGGGCCATGTTGACCTCTGGGACCCCTGAGGCAGCTGACGGGTATCGGCAGGCCAGGCGTGCTGCAGCTCGGGCAGTTGCGGAGGCAAAAACTCGGAACTGGGAGGAGTTCGGGGAGGCCATGGAGAAGGACTATCGGTCAGCCTCGAAGAAATTCTGGCAAACCATCCGGCGCCTCAGGAGAGGGAAGCAGTACTCTGCCAACACTGTTTACAGTGCGGGTGGGGAGCTGTTGACCTTGACTGGGGACATTGTCGGGCGGTGGAAGGAATACTTTGAGGATCTCCTCAATCCCACCGTCATGTCTTCCATTGAGGAGACTGAGGCTGATGACTCAGAGGTGGACTCGTCCATTACCCAAGCCGAAGTCACTGAGGTGGTTTGCAAGCTCCTCGGTGGCAAGGCACCGGGGGTGGATGAGATCCACCCTGAGTATCTCAAGTCTCTGGATGTTGTGGGGCTGTCTTGGTTGACACGCCTCTGCAACATCGTGTGGCAGTCGGGGACAGTGCCTCTGGAGTGGCAGACTGGGGTGGTGATCCCTCTTTTTAAGAAAGGGGACCGGAGAGTGTGCTCCAATTATAGGGGAATCACACTTCTCAGCCTCCCGGGGAAAGTTTACTCTAGGGTACTGGAGAGGAGAATTCGACCAATAGTCGAACCTCGGATCCAGGAGGAACAATGCGGTTTTCGTCCTGGTCACGGAACACTGGACCAGCTCTATACCCTTCATAGGGTGCTCGAGGGTTCATGGGAGTTTGCCCAACCAGTCCACATGTGCTTTGTGGATCTGGAGAAGGCATTTGACCGTGTCCCCCATGGTATTCTGTGGGGGGTGCTTCGGGAGTATGGGGTTCGGGGCTCTTTGCTAAGGGCTGTCCGGTCCCTGTACGAATGGAGCAGGAGTCTGGTTCGCATTGCCGGCAGTAAGTCAGACTTGTTCCCAGTGCATGTTAGACTCTGGCAGGGCTGCCCTTTGTCACCGGTTCTGTTCATAATTTTTATGGACAGAATTTCTAGGCGCAGCCAGGGGCCGGAAGGAATCCTGTTTGGGAACCACAGGATTTCATCTCTGCTTTTTGCGGATGATGTTGTCCTGTTGGCTTCTTCAAGCCAGGACCTCCAGCATGCACTTGGGCGGTTTGCAGTCGAGTGTGAAGCAGCTGGGATGAGAATCAGCACCTCCAAGTCCGAGGCCATGGTTCTCGACCGAAAAAGGGTGGCTTGCCCTCTCCAGGTTGGTGGAGAAGTCCTGCCTCAAGTGGAGGAGCTTAAGTATCTCGGGATCTTGTTCACGAGTGAGGGAAGGATGGAGCGTGAGATCGACAGGCGGATCGGTGCAGCCTCCGCAGTGATGCGGTCGCTTTACCGGTCCGTCGTGGTGAAGAAGGAGCTGAGCCAAAAGGCAAAGCTCTCAATTTACCGGTCAATCTATGTTCCGACTCTCACCTATGGTCATGAGCTTTGGGTAATGACCGAAAGAACAAGATCGCGGATACAAGCGGCCGAAATGAGTTTCCTTCGCAGGGTGGCTGGGCGCTCTCTTAGAGATAGGGTGAGAAGCACAGTCACTCGGGAGGAGCTCGGAGTAGAGCCGCTGCTCCTCCACATCGAGAGGAACCAGCTGAGGTGGCTCGGGCATCTTTTTCGGATGCCTCCTGGACGCCTCCCTGGGGAGGTGTTCCAGGCATGTCCTCCCGGGAGGAGGCCCCAGGGAAGACCCAGGACACGCTGGAGGGACTATGTCTCTCGGCTGGCCTGGGAACGCCTCGGTGTTCTTCCCGAGGAGCTGGCCGAGGTGTCTGGGGAGAGGGAAGTTTGGGCTTCCATGCTTAGACTGCTGCCTCCGCGACCCAGTCCCGGATAAAGCGGAAGAAGACGAGACGAGACGAGATGAACTCCATAGGGGGGTGGCACGGTGGTGTAGTGGTTAGCGCTATTGCCTCACAGCAAGAAGATCCAGGTTCGAGCCCCGTGGCCGGCGAGGGCCTTTCTGTGCGGAGTTTGCATGTTCTCCCCGCGTCCACGTGGGTTTCCTCCGGGTGCTCCGGTTTCCCCCACAGTCCAAAGACATGCAGGTTAGGTTAACTGGTGACTCTAAATTGAGCGTAGGTGTGAATGTGAGTGTGAATGGTTGTCTGTGTCTCTGTGTCAGCCCTGTGATGACCTGGCAACTTGTCCAGGGTGTACCCCGCCTTTCGCCCATAGTCAGCTGGGATAGGCTCCAGCTTGCCTGTGACCCTGTGGAACAGGATAAAGCCGCTACAGATAATGAGATGAGATGAACTCCATAGGCTACTGAGTGGCCTAATAATAGTTGCTCATAAAAGAAACAAAATATGGAATTTTCATTTTAAGGCAACAGTCTATTCAGTCTAATTCTGACAGTTCTGCATTTAAAATGTTCATATACCAAATAATTGTATCACCTAAACTTGCTAGGTAGCTGATCACATGCATAGCAAAGTAGAAGTGCCAACCAAAAACAGACTTCAAATTGCTTGCGCTTGAAAATTTTACCGGGGGGGCCCTAAATTGTAATCTTTCATAGGGCCCAAGATTTCTAGCGGCACCCCTGAGTGATCTCATTGTCCTTTCTGTGATGTGTGTTTGATGTTTTGCTTGTGTTCACACACTCCAGCATTAACTCAGCTAGCTGAGCAACATTCGGCTTTGCCTGTGGGGAGCCGAATGCTTTTTATATATATATATAAGATTTTAGATCTTTTCAAGTCAAAATGTCCCCATAAGGATAGGAATGCATGACAGGTTTTGGCTCAGAGTGGAATTTTGTCTGCTCCTCTGAAGGAAAGTGCTTTGAATGAGTAAATTACAAGTTCCCTTTTCATCTTTTAACTCCAGAAATAAATAACCCAATGGAAACATCACTGTGTGTGTCTGTTTCTTCTTCTTTGTGTAGGCAGGAACAGCTCCCTCTAATGGACATACTCATCACCTCAGTGAATAAATTCTGATCACAGATAAAACTGATTCCTGAAGCCTTGTGACTGTTAATATTTAAATAAATTATAAATGAACACACACCCTGCTGGATGATCTAGTCAGAGTCTGCTGGATGTACCATGTCTTGACAACTCTTTATCTATGTCTGTGAAGATTCTCAGTCATCCAGGTCATAGTAAACTGTGGGTGGTAAAAGAGAGCAACTGGACTTGCTTGAAGATTCTTGAAGACATTTCACCTCTCATCTGAAAGGCTTCTTCAGTTCTGTCTGACTAATGGAGATCTTGCAGTCACGTGACCGGAAAGTACACAGCTGCCATTTTGTTGGTAAAAAACACCGCTGAATACTGCTGCACTCGTGTACAAAATGGATAAATTTCAACCGACGGATTACACGGCTCATTTTTCTAATGAACAGATAATTAGATATATGTCTAAAATAAACGACCTACGGATTAGTGACCCTTATGGCTTACCGGACGTAGTTTTCATGACCGTGTCAGTGGATATGGAACTCTTCTTCCCTGAAAGACAGAAATATACTGACTAGTGGCAATTGAGCACGAGGAATTTATGATTTGATACTTATGAAGTTATCTATCTCTACATGTGACCCCTAAAAGTGTAAAATAATTTTATATCTAGAGACTACATTGATTGTCACGCCACTAAAGACCCAATCCACCCCCCCCCCCCCCCCCCCCGCCCCAAGCCTTTTCTCAGGTTCCCTCTTCCCTGAATTTTTTATTAGAGCAAGTCATAAACTTATGTTGCGAATAACCACATGGATATACTGAAATAAATACATGGTGAACCTGAGATGAAATGGTCACTGCACAGGCGCCAGTGATCGTTCTTTCCAGTCGGTTCCCATGCCTTGTTCTTGTTGTTTGCATCGGCCCGGCCAATAGCAGCAATCCACTTTGCACGCCTGTCAGGGTCCCGTGGCAGCCTATGAAACTTTCTTCCCGATTTCTGACCTCTCCTGTTGTGGCATTTATATGCCATACAACTCTCCGGCACTGAGGCACGGTAATATTTGAAGATTTGGGCGAAAAAAAAACAAAGTCAGTGTTGGAAAGATGGCAGAAATATGGCGTTTGACCGACAAAATGGCGACTGCTTACAATCTGGAGCGGATGTGACGTCACGTGCAAGATCTCTATAGGGAGTATCAGGTATTTATCCTCTCATGGATGAAAAGCAATCCTAAGGTGTGGTTGAGTCATCCTGTTGGTGTGGGTCACTGGGGGCTGGGTGTGAACGGCCTAGAGAGTCATTGGGATGATCAATGGATTGTTGGTTCTCTCTGTCCTCCTGTGAGTCACTGAAAACAGCTGGGTTTTGGTGTGCATTCAGTTGTCTGGGAAGTGTGCCAAGGACTGCATTGTAGGTGGCTGATAAATGATGTCTTAGACCACCACCTCTGTTCAGTGATGGCTGTTCCAGGTTGACAAAAATGGCTTCTTTAACTCCTCGCTCATACCAATGATCCTCTCTGGCTAAAATGCGTACGTTGCAATCCTGAAATGAGTGTCCTTTGTTGTTAAGATGACGATAGACAGCAGAGTCCTGGCCTGAGGAACTGGCTTTCCTGTGTTGAGCCATGCACCTGTGAAGCGGTTGTTTTATTTCCCCAATATACAAGGCTGTGCATTCCTCACTGCACTGAATTGCATACACTATGTTGTCCTGTTTGTGTCTGGCTATTCTGTCCTTAGGGTGGACCAGTTTCTGCTTCAGGGTGTTACTGGGTCTGAAATGTACCGGAATGTTGTGTTTGTCGAAGATTCTCCTGAGTTTCTCAGATAGACAAGAAATGTAGGGAATGACAATGTTCTTGCGTTTGTTCCTGTTATCCTCCTTGTCCATTATGTTCCTTTTTCTGCTCTTGAAGAAAGCCCAGTTGGGATACCTGCAGTTCTGAAGTGCTTTCTTGATGTGATTCTGCTCCTTCTCTTTTCCCTCTACCGTTGTAGGGATGTTCTGAGCCCTGTGTTGCAAGGTCCTAATGACCCCCAATTTGTGTTCCAGTGGGTGGTGTGAGTTAAAAAGTAGGTCCTGGTCTGTGTGTGTGGGTTTCCGGTACACCTCGATGCTAAGTCTTCTGTCTTGTCTAATAAGACAAGTCAGAGAGGATCATTGGTATGAGTGAGGAGTTAAAAAAGCCATTTTTGTCAACCTGGAATGGCCATCACTGAACAGAGGAGGTGGTCTAATACATCAATTATCAGCCACCTACAATGCAGTCCTTAGCACACTTCCCAGACAACTGAATGCACACCAAAACCCAGCTGTTTTCAGTTAGTGCGTTTACATGCACATCCAAATCGAGCTACTGTCGGTAATCGAGCTAAGGGTCCCAGCAGGGGTGCCAGAGAAATCCAATCCTACATGCCCACAAGGAAATCGAGCTATTGTGTGAGGTACATTGTGCACCCGAGCCACAGGTGGCGCTACACGCCCCATCGTGTTGGTACACTTCCGGATGTCGTCATGAAGAAGAGCTATTCAAGAGTATAAACAAAGTTATCAGTTCCAAAGTTATCAGTACCTCTTCTGCTGCTCGCTACTACTACTGTTGTCATGCCGACCGAGGCTGTTGTGTTTCCCGCTTGTGGTCTCATCACTCGTCACTTCCGGAAGGGGCAGTGCTGAAGTAAGTAGCTCGACAGCGTTTACATGCACTCAGTAGCTCGGCTACAATCGCATAATCTAGGTCGCGTAGCTCGATTACGAGAAATCCAGTTTGGTTCGATTTCAGCTGAGCTAAGGTGTTTCCATGGCATTTAGAACTTCGATTTCAGCCGAGCTACAGCAGAAATTCGATTTTCTCTATGTGCATGTAAACGCACTGAGTGACTCACAGGAGGACAGAGAGAACCAACAATCCCTTGATCATCCCAACGACTCTCTAGGCCGTTTACACCCAGCCCCCAGTGACCCACACCGACAGAATGACTCAATGACACCTTAGGATTGCTTTTCATCCATGAGAGGATAAATACCTGATACTCCCTATTAGTCAGACAGAACTGAAGAAGCCTTTCGGATGAGAGGTGAAACGTCTTCAAGAATCTTCTAGCAAGTCCAGTTGCTCTCTTTTACCACCCACAACTCTTTATCGATAAATATCACGACATTATGATGTTTTATTTACATTAAGATATACTGCAAATTAATATCTTTATATCTTTAGCATGGTTTAAAGAACAACAATCGTCGGGTCCATATATATTCCAAACTCCACCCCCTCACCCCATCCCCTTCTCAATAAAATAAATTAATATTTGGTTTCAAATCCTTTGCAATCACTGATTATCTGACATCTGGAACCCCTTGACATCTCCAGATCCTGGTTTCCTCCCATCTTTCCTGAGTTTAATCCCAGCTTGACTTGTGCCACCATGTCGCAGTGTTGCATGTGACCAGCTTTTGGAGGCTGAAGACAAAAAACAAAACAAAACATGCACAATGAGGATCGATGCCCTTAAAGCAGTCCAGAGTTCATGATACACACTCCCTGTCCACTGTATAAGGAACACCTCCACATCCATGAAACTCTCCAATCAGCCAGTTGCTGAAACTGACACCAACCACCATGATGGTCAAAATTATTCTGGACTAAACTAATGAATAAATTAAAACAGCTATATTTTGTTATTGTACAACTTTCTCAATGATATTATCTTGTTTTTGATGTTACATTTAATGGATTCATGAAGCAGCTTTAATAAGATAAACAGGGTTCGGTTTAAAAGCACTTTCATCTGCCACGGTTATTAAATGCCGAGTTGAATCTTTCTATCTGCAAAACAAATGTTTCTAAAATTGCTCAGCATTCTAATCAGTCAGGAATCACAGAATTAACAGAAGGCTTATTAATGGAACAGTGTTATCACTATACTGTGTGCTAACTATAAGAACAAGACGGAGAGCAGAACTGGAAAACTGTGTTACATTCAAATGGGTCCGTGTTACACCATCAGTACAGCTCAACTATATTCTTTACAGAACACCTCCCCCTTAAAGTAAGAATCCCCTCGAAACAACAAACAGGGTTCAAAGGTAACACTCCCTTACAGGTATCACAAAATGTACAAATCTGAATTATAAACATGAGCATTATATTAGTCAATCTTTGCAAAAGATTAATAGAACATTTCTCTTTTCCTTTTCTTTTCACATATCACATTTCTCTTTTTTCCACCAGTCTCCTACAACAGTCTCTTACAAATCCAGAGGCACGGGAGGACGTGACACTCGGCCTGAGAATGTCACATATGTGTTAGTTGCATCTGTATGTTTGTGGTTGTTTGTGTCTTTGATGGTGTGAGTGGATGTAACAGTGTTTCCTGGCTCTGGGGTCGTATCAGGTGTGTCAGTTGTGTCAGGTGTTGATGTCTGGGGCTGTGTATCTTGTACTGAGCGCATGTGTGTGCAGTTTCATCTGACCTGTCCTTCATCAGTATGTATGATGTACAGTGCTCAGTGTAAACGAGTACACCCCCTTTGAAAAGTAACATTTTAAACTATATCTCAATGAACACAAACAATTTCCCAAATGTCGACAAGACAAAGTTTAATATAACATCTGTTTAACTTATAACATGAAAGTAAGGTTAATAATATAACTTAGATTACACATTTTTCAGTTTTACTCAAATTAGGGTGGTGCAAAAATGAGTACACCCCACAACAAAAACTACTACATCTAGTACTTTGTATGGCCTCCATGATTTTTAATGACAGCACCAAGTCTTCTAGGCATGGAATGAACAAGTTGGCGACATTTTGCAACATCAATCTTTTTCCATTCTTCAACAATGACCTCTTTTAGTGACTGGACGTCTCTGTGAGATGGTTGCAGTTCCATATTTCTTAAATTTTTGTACCACTTTTGCTACAGTATTCTGACTGATAAGTAAAGCTTTGCTGATCTTCTTGTAGCCTTCACCTTTGTGGTGGAAAGAAGTTATTTTCTTTGGGGAATTCTGAAGAGACCAGTTGAGCATCACTCTCCATCCAGCATCCAGTCACTAAAAGAGGTCGTTGTTGAAGAATGGAAAAAGATTGATGTTGCAAAATGTCACCAACTTGTTCATTCCATGCTTGGAAGACTTGGTGCTGTCATTAAAAATCATGGAGGCCATACAAAGTACTAGATGTAGTAGTTTTTGTTGTGGGGTGTACTCATTTTTGCACCACCCTAATTTGAGTAAAACTGAAAAATGTGTAATCTAAGTTATATCATTAACCTTACTTTTCCCTGTTATAAGTTAAACAGATGTTATATTAAACTTTGTCTTGTCAACATTTGGGAAATTGTGTTCAATGAGATATAGTTTAAAATGTTACTTTTCAAAGGGGGTGTACTCATTTATGCTGAGCACCGTAAGACCTGGGTGTTGTTGCCTTCTGAATAACAATTCCTTGTTTCTTCTCTCTTGGCAGCCACACATTTTGACTGGGCTGCAGCTGCGGTACAGGATGAGCTCTGTGATGCAGGTTGTAGCGGCATTGTTGAGTCTCCTTTGCTTAGTTTTCAGATTTTCGGAATCCTCTGACGTTTGGCCACCGGGGACGCAGTGCTGCTGGTGTAATGCAGCTGTAACCAACCAGACGGTTGCAGATTATGAATGAACTCAAGGTTTTAATGAACACAGTGAGAAAAGACAATATACAAAAGCTAGGCCAGGTCAATACAGAGAAATCCAAAACAGTAACGAGGGCTAGACAAATCGTGGTCAGGAAACGGGCAATAGTCCAAGAACCCGGAATCAGAAAAACACAGGCAATCTAAACACAAGGGCTAGGCAAATTGTAATCGGAAAACAGGCGAGAATCAAGAAACCGGGAAGCAAGAAAAACGAGCAAACAAACACAAGAGCTAGGTAAAATGGGAAAAAAACGAAAGGCAAGAAGGGTCATACACAAGAATACAATCGGAAGAATAACGCTTAGTGGGCTCACAAAATGTGGAGGCACTACTGTGCGAGGAACAAAACAAACAAAGCGGTATAAATACAAACAGAAACAAAAGGTGCAGGTGATGGTAATTAGAACTCGGGGGAGCCACTCCTAGGAAGTGGCTCCGGGTTGGCTGACGGAGTGCACATGGTAGTGACTGATGTGTGAGGGGGATTGTGGGAAGTGCAGTGCTGAGTGTTACGTGAGCCTGGGAGCATGACAGCTGGAAGTTGTGGTATGTTGGAGCAAATTTGTCTTCCCATGAGCAGTCATGCTGAGGAGTAGCCACTCTCCAGGGGTGTAGTGCGATATGTCAGCAGCACCTTTGCTTTGTCGCCTCCTCCTTTCCACAGTCCTTTTATTATCACCACTGCCAGCTCTGCCTCCCCATTGGCCTGCGGTTATCTAGGGCTGCTTGTGACATGAGTAAATCCATACTCAGTGGAAAAGTCCTTGAAAAGTGAACAGCTGTACTGTGGCCCATTATCCAACATTACAGTCTCCGGTATCCCATGGCGGCTAAATACACCCTTGAGGGCAGCCACAACCGTGTCAGCAGAAGCTACCTTGAGGAGGGCTCTGTAGCATTAAAAGTAGTCCACTACGAGAAGGTATGACTTTTTCTCCCAGAAGAATAAGTCTGAGCCAACTCGTTGCCAGGGTCTCTCTTGCATGGGCATGGTCAGCAAGGGCTCTCTCTGTTCTGCCCTATGCTGTGAGCACATGCTGCAGTTTTCCACCAGCTGACTGATATGCACAGTGTGATGGAAAAATGACAAACACCAACACCAGTCTCGTCCTTTTGCAAGAGAAAGAAGGTTTATTGCAGAAACAGACAAGTGATGAGGGTTAGGCACACCCCTCACACTGTCCCTTTGTTCTCAAATCTATATTGTATATACGCTTTACTAGATAAAAAGAAGACATCTATTGCATTACATCATTGCAATTACATGCCTTGATCACTCGCTGGGAGCATGATCAGCTCTAAAGCTGATTGGATCTTGTCTAATCGCTGTCTTGTACGCACATCTGCTATGCATGTCTGTTACACACGTAAGGAACATGATAAGATGAAAAATGTTTTGGTGCAGAATGTTCTGTCATTAGTCCTTGAAGAGGCAATGCTCAGAGAAAAGGAAAATTACAAAAACAGTATGACAGTAAAATTTACTCTACAATTCCCCCTTTTATCATCTCATTATCTGTAGCCGCTTTATCCTGTTCCACAGGGTCGCAGGCAAGCTGGAGCCTATCCCAGCTGACTACGGGCGAAAGGCGGGGTTCACCCTGGACAAGTTGCCAGGTCATCACAGGGCTGACACATAGACACAGACAACCATTCACACTCACATTCACACCTACGCTCAATTTAGAGTCACCAGTTAACCTAACCTGCATGTCTTTGGACTGTGGGGGAAACCGGAGCACCCGGAGGAAACCCACGCGGACACGGGGAGAACATGCAAACTCCGCACAGAAAGGCCCTCGCCGGCCACGGGGCTCGAACCCGGGCCTTCTTGCTGTGAGGCGACAGCACTAACCACTACACCACCGTGCCACCCCCCTTTTATCATGTAAATGATAACACAATCTATAATACTGTCATACGGGGTTCACCTACCGGTTACTGTCCAGTCTGTGGCAATAGTCAGCCAACGAACTACGTGATATTGGGTGTTTTCTACAGAAGTCTCTACACCTAAGGCACTTACCGTAGTCCCATCACCTAAATCAGCTAGGTATAGTCGGCTAGTGTATGTGTAGTCAGAATGTATTCTTTCAGCTACCACCATGTAATTGGTATTATCAGTCAATATGTCATGAACCCAGTTAACAGTTTGATCTCTTTCTATCTTACTTTTCCAGCTGAAAAGTCTGCTACCTGGAGTACCTGTGGTGTCAGACACTGCTCCTGTAATACGTGTATTAATCTCTGTCACTGGACAAACCACCAAATACTACTTATACCATGTATGAGGTTCACAATTAGGTACAGAATGAAGAATGTGTTGGAATGTACAGTCTGTCATGTGGCTGTGTATGTCGTTGCTTGTGTTCATTGGTCCCCCTAAGGTCCTCTTGATACCAGAATGTCCACTCATGCTGTGACAAGGCCCCCCAAGGGCTTCTTGAATGCTGTCTTAATCTCCTTCCTGTACCAGGGCCTCCTTGTGCTGCTTGTCTGTTGGTTCAGGTACTCTTCTGCAGTAGCTGGCATGTACCCATGTGGCTCTGTTGTCCACTTTTACAGCTGATTGTGTGGTGAGCAGCACTTGGGATGGTCCCATCCACCTGGGCTTGTTCCACTTCGTCCTTCTGAAGTCCTTTATCACCACCCAGTCACCAGGTTTCAGGTCATGCAGTGGTCCCAGCACTGGGACTGGTAAGGTGGATCTCACCTGTTTGTGAACATTATTCAGAGCAGAAAAGAGGGTTGCACAGTAATTCAACATCACATCATCGCGTAAGGACATCTCAGGACATCTTGGTGTAATGGGACCTATCCCTGTGTTTGGGGGACTTCCAAACAATATCTCAAAGGGGCTCAAACCATGCTTTGGTCTTTCTCTCATTCTCATCTGCATTAATATTATGGGTAGGACCTTTGTCCACCCTAGTCCTGTTTCAGCACAGCATGTACTCAGTTTAATAATAATAATAATTATTATTATTATTATTATTATTATTATTATTATTAACTTTATTTGCCAGGTATGTGAACACACATGAGGAATTTGACTCTGGTTTCACTTAGCTCTCTTAGTACAAACAAATAAAAAAGTGTAGACAAAAACAAAAAGCTATGTACATGTAGAAGGGTAAATATACGTATAGACAGCATAGTGCAAGGATGAATTAGTAAATATAAATATAAATATACAGTGTGCACAGAATGACGGTATGAGTGTGCAGATATATCACAGTTGATGTGACTGATATTTGAGTCCAGTTTTAGCTGTTCATCACAGAGACAGCCTGAGGGGAAAAAACTGTTCTTGTGCCTGGTTATTTTTGCATACAGTCTTCTGTAGCATCTCCCAGAGGGGAGAAGTTTAAACAATTTGTGACCAGGGTGTGATGGGTCTGCAGAGATGTTACCTGCCCGTTTCCTGACTCTGGACAGGTACAGGTCTTGGATGGAGGGCAGGTTGACACCAATAATTTTCTCTGCAGACCATATTGTCCGTTGCAGTCTGTTCTTGTCCTGCTTGGTGACCGATCCAAACTAAACAGTGATGGAAGAGCAGAGAACAGACTGAATGATGGCAGAGTAGAATTGTGTCAGCAGCTCCTTAGACAGGTTGAGCTTCCTGAGCTGGTGCAGAAAGTACAACCTCTGCTGGGCCTTTTTGATGATGGTGACTGTGTTGGTCTCCCACTTCAGGTCCCAGGAGATTGTGGAACCCAGAAACCTGAAGGTTTTAACAGCAGTCACAATGTTGTTGGTGATGGGTGGCAGGGTGGGGGGGGCTCCTCCTAAAGTCCACTGTCATCTCCACAGTTTTGAGCGTGTTCAGCTCCAGATTGTTCTGACCGCACCAACAGACCAGCCGTTCAACCTCCCGTCTGTATGCAGACTCGTCACCGTCTCGGATGAGGCCGATGACTGTTGTGTCGTCTGCAAATTTCAGGAGTTTAACAGACGGGTCTCTTGAAGTGCAGTCGTTGGTGTAAAGGGAGAAGAGCAGTGGAGAGAGCACACACCGCTGGGGGCGCCAGTGCTGATAGTCCGGGTGCTGGATGTGATGCTCCCCAGCCTCACCTGCTGCTTCCTGTCAGGAAGTTTATAATCCACTGACAGGTGGAGGAGGGCACAGTGAGCTGGGTGAGCTTGGTGTGAAGGATATCTGGAATGATGGTGTTGAACGCCGAACTGAAGTCCATGAACAGGATCCTGGCATACGTCCCTGCAGAGTCAAGGTGTTGCAGGATGTAGTGCAGTCCCATATTGATTGCATCATCCGCTGACCTGTTTGCCTGGTAGGCAAACTGCAGGGGGTCCAGCAGGGGGTCTGTGATGTCCTTCAGGTGTGACAACACCAGTCTCTCAAAGGACTTCATGACTACAGATGTGAGGGCTACAGGCCTGTAGTCATTCAGTCCTGTGATGGTGGTTTTCTTGGGAACCGGGATTATTGTGGAGCGTTTGAAGCATGAGGGGACTTCACACAGCTCCAGGGATCTATTGAAGATCTGGGTGAAGATGGGGGCCAGCTGATCAGCACAGACCTTCAGACAGGAGGGTGACACACCATCTGGGCCGGGTGCCTTCCTGATCTTTTGTCTGCGAAAAAGCTGACAAACATCCTCTTCACAGATCTTGAGTGCTGGTGTGGGGTCAGAGGTGAGAGGAGGCAGAATAGCAGGGGGTGTAAATGGGTCTTTAAAGGATATGGGACATGGATTTTTTTCTGGGCATATGTATAAAGGACATAAGAAATGCCATCTAAATCACTGCAGGGCGTCAAAAATGTGAAAATCATCACATTATTCAAGTTTTTTTATACATCAGCGTAAAACAAGGATTCGTTAATGAGCTAGGTGGTCACGTGACGTAACAAAAACTTTCCAAGGAGCCAGTGCTTGGGAATCTAATGTAAACAGGTTACCGAAATGGACACCATCGACAGTGATATTCCCGATGTTTCACAGAGATGTGAAGTTAGACCCTATCAATTCGAACCGATAGCTGGAAATTCACATGAACATGGATCTTGTATTTACTCTGACGGGTAAGATGATTCTGAGAGTGAGAGTTCATTCAGTCCCCATGAAACTGAAAGCGGTCGGCTTGATAACACTTCCTGGTAAGTTAAAAACAGTTCTGCTCAAAGGCTAATGATCTGTTGAAAGAAGTATTATTTTTGTATCATACATTGAAAGTTCATCATAGATCTAGCTAAAGTCCGTTGCAAGCTATTTTTTTTGCTGATATTTTTCGAGATTGATTGAGATACAATGCTTCCAGAGTCCAAGATGAAAACATTCAAAATGGCGAAACGAGTCAGAATTATGATAATCAATAATTGATACACCCAAAATTATAATACTAATCCTTACCTCGGCTTTCAGTCGCTTAGCGAATGCACCTCGGCATTTTTACGCATGAGGCCCATGGTAAAACCACACTTCCAGGAGGGGCTGCCGTCTGCCTCCCAAGCCGGCCAAGAGCGCTCCTCGTCGGGCATAGCCAGGCGGGCGAATGCCCTGGTTCGTCCGCCCTATCTAAAAAATAATGGTACAACTCCGAGTGAAGGTAAATTTGCCTTGGCAATTAATTTCGTTCAGTACCTGAGTATTAAAGTTGAAAGAATCCTCTGTGAAATGGTCCGAACACAGTTTGTGGGAAACAGTAGGTGCAAAGTTTTTTCTACGGCAGTAGTGAGCCCACACTTTCCTCAGCGTCGGGTCCTTGGGGAATGCAAAAAAACTTACTCCAGGGCATTTCTCATTGGAATTATTGCAACCATAAGCAGCACAATACACCATGATGTCCAATGTATGATGTCCAATGTACTTTAAAGACTATAAAAACAATTTTCTTGTCATCCACTTCTCCATTCATCTACCCGCTTGTGCTGTGCCCGAAAGTTTTTGTGACGTATGATCACGTGACAGCGGCTCTTCCGGTTGTAGAAAATGCATATCGGAAGTCGAGCAGAAATGCCATATAATCATCACGAACAGGGGTTAAATTGGGATTGGTTATGTGGGGGGGCTCTGCCTCGTACCCACCCCTGCCCCCGCCGCCCTGCCCCAATATACTTTTTGGAAAATAACCCTCTAATTTGATAACCATATCATATTGCACAGAGATATACACCTTATCTGTGTGTTGTAGGCCTATGTGTGTCTTGTAGTGCCCCCCTACACATTATGGCAGTTTGAATGTAGATTGGTTGGCCAATGTAACATATTGTACAGGTTGTTGTACATTGGTTTAAATGAAATGATTAGTGGGGGGTCTGGGGGTCCTCCCCCAGAAGTTTTTTATTATCATACATGTTATTTGCTGAATTCTGGTGCATTTGCTGCCCACCTTTTGAAGAAATCTGTAAGCTTCCTCCTCTTTGCTTTCCTCATTTTTAACCTTTAGCTGCTGACCTCTAAAAATCCAAGACAACAAAACAATTTATTAACCTTCTTGTATAAAAGTGAAATTGACTGTATCGACAGTTAATTAAGGCTAGAGCACAAGACGAGTGTTTTGTTTATGTTTGCCAAAGGTAGCTAACTTGAGGCAACGTTAGGCTCAACTTTTGGTCAATCTCAGTAACTAACTTTAACTGACATCTCCCCCTTCCCCCTGGCTAATTTCTGTCGATAACTGGGGACTATGGAAATTGAACTCGCCAAATGCACAGACAGTTCGTTCAAGCACCTCTGATGGATTAGGATCGTATGCAGGTAAAAGGGGAGACGGTGTACGGAGAAAATTATAAACAAGTCACAACACTGAAACACAAGCCCAAAAACCCGCAAACCACGACTTCTGATTTTTTTTTAAAGCGAGCTCACAAAAAAAGAAACCCCAAAGTCGCTTATAAAAAGTGGAATTGGCAACCCACGCAGTGTTCCAGAAACCAGAATCTCTGATCGCAAGTTCTGTTCTAAATAGCTTTGACAGGTCGTCTTGTTATCAGGAAAACTATGATCTATCTCATAAAAGTCATGGGTTTATTGATTAATAAAACGATATTTAATTATTCAGAACTGAAAATCATGAAAAGGGTTTGTTGCTTTTGATGTGTGCGTGATCATATGCCATCCGCTCCGAGCTTATGTGCCGGGGCACAGCCCCGGCCCAATTTAACCCCTGATCACGAATATAACGATTTTGCTGAATTTAATAGATGATTTTGTATTTGTTGATGCAATTAATTCATATTTTTAATGGAAAGAAACTGATATAGCGTGCATTTATGTTTCATGCCCCATATCCTTTAATGTCTGGGGGAGAGAGACGAATGTGTCAAATCTGCAGTAAAACACATTCAACTCATCAGCCAGTTGATGGTTCATTGCAGTGACTACGTTTACATGCAGATCCAAATCGAGCTGCTGTCGGTAATCGAGCTGAAGGTCCCAGCAGGGGTGCCAGAGAAATCCAATCCTACATGCACACAATGAAATCGGGCTATTGTGTGAGGTGCATTGTGCACCCGAGCCACAGGTGGCGCAACACGCCCCATCGTGTTGGTACACTTCCGGTTGTCGTCATGAAGAAGAGCTATTCAAGAGTATAAACAAAGTTATCAGTTCCGTGTTCTCCATTGCGCGTTTTTCTCCCGTCCATGAATTTTAATATATTCAACTCCTTAAGCTGAATGAGCATGAACTCTGTCTCCTCATTGCTCCAGAAGTGCACATTTCTGCTTGCCTGTGGCAGTGGGGGCGTGATCAAATGCCGGTCTGTGACAGGAGGGCGGAGCCAGGGAAGGTGAGTTGCAGAATCACTTCACCTGACGGTAATTAACCTGTGTTTGTGTGTCTTCCCAGTAACCGCGCCCTATTTAAGGAGGCAGAGGGAGAGCAGAGGGGACAGCTCATCCCGGGACTAGAACACAGCGCGCGCGTGCGTGCGTGCGTGCGTGTGTGTTTTTCTCTCAAGAATAAATGTAGGCTGTTAAACTGAAAAGTCTGACAATAAAAAGCCTATTAGTACCAGAAGCTTTGTCCTGCCGTCCTCTGTGCTCCACCCACACTTCAGAGAGCTCTACATCGCCATTTTCTCTTCTTCGTTTGTTCCTCCTGACCTCTTCTGCTGCTCGCTACTACTGTTGTCATGCCGACCGAGGCTGTTGTGTTTCCCGCTTGTGGTCTCGTCACTCGTCACTTCCGGAAGTAGCTCGACAACTAGCTCGATAGGGTATACATGCACAAAGTAGCTCGGCAGAAATCGCATAAACTAGGTCGTGTAGCTCGATTCCGAGAAATCAAGTTCGGTTCAATTTCAGCCGAATTAAGGTATATACATGGCATTTTGAACTTCGATTTCAGTCAAGCAACGGCAGAAATTCGATTCTCTCTATGTGCATGTAAATGTAGTGACTGTTGGGGGATGGCCTCCTGTAGTTGGTGATGTTCTTCAGGCCTCTCCACACTGACGCCGGATCATTGGCTGAAAGGCTGTTTTTGATCCTTTCAGTGTAGCTCCTCGTATCTGCTTTCACCTCTTTCGTCAGTGTGTTTCTGGCCTGTTTGTACAGGACTCCGTCCCCATTTCTGTAGGCCTCCTCCTTGGCCTGGTGAAGCTGCCTGAGTTTTGCAGTGAACCAGGGTTGTTTGTTGTTGTATGTGTGGAAGGTCTTGGTGGGCACACACATATCCTCACAAAAACTGATGTAAGATGTCACAGTATCAGTCAGTTCATGCAGGTCTGAAGCTGCAGCCTCAAAAACACTCCAATCAGTGCAGTCAAAGCAGGCTTGTAGTTTCACTTTGGCCTCATCGGACCATCTCCTCACCGTCTTTACCACAGGCTGAGCAGATTTCAGCTTCTGCCTGTAGGTCGGGATAAGATGAACAATGCAGTGATCAGATAGCCTTGGGACTGCATGGGGGACAGAGTGGTATGAGTCCTTTACAACAGTGTAACAATGATCCAGAGTGTTAGTGTCCCTGGTGGGACACTTAATGTGCTGTTTATATTTTGGCAGTTCGTGGCTGAGGTTTGCTCTGTTAAAGTCCCCCAAAACAATGACCAAAGAGTCCGGGTGTTTTTTCTCTACGTTGTTTATCTGGTCAGCCAGGTGTTGTAACGCCTCAGTAACACAAGCCTGAGGAGGGATGTAGACTCCAACCAGAATAAACGAGGAAAACTCTCGCGGAGCATGAAACCAAGGGTCGACCGATACGGGTTTTTTAATGGCCGATACCGATTTTTTTTTTTTTTTTTCTCATCACCATTGGCCGATGGCCGATATGGACTGCCAATTTTCTTAAGCCGACATTTTGGACCAATATGGGTAAAAAATGTTTTAAAAATTGTTTTTTAATTATATACTATAAAAAATTTTTAAAAAATTATATATTATACTTTACCCTTTCATCACACCATAACATGAATAATAGGAAAATAACCATTATGTCTGAAGCACATTGAGCAACTAATTGTTCAAGTGTCTGCTTAATACAGTATTATATTCACTTAAAAATTAATACATATTAAACTGTCAAAACGACGAGGGATATTATTTATAAATCCCTACACACGACGGGGGGATATTACAAATTCCTGCGCACCTTGAGGGAACAGTATACCGTTATTACACATAAGCTAACATGGCAAGTTACTTATGGAGTGTATTTGGGTGTTTATTCTGTGTAATTGTTTGCACAATCTCAATACATCGGTTCTGCTCTATGTTCCAATAATGACGGGGCGACACCACTTCCGCATGTAGTCTTAAAGGAGGGAACAGAGCCATCTATGTGGCCCTGGGAGGGGAATAGTCGACGAATAAGTACAAAGAGGTGTCCTAATTCTAAGAAAGGCCTGAAGTTCAACGTGTCTGCCACCCAGTGGAAAGGGGTTTAAGCAAGATTTTTCACTCTATTCAACGTGATGGCTTACTTTTTTTCAATACCACGAGCTGTCACAATTCGGCAACTTTGGCGGGTAGAGCATTAAATGCGCACGTCAGATTTCCGTTTTTTTCCGACCCACTCAATAACTTAATAAACTTCCAGGCACATGTAATAAAGAGAACATAAAATTTGGTGGTTTCAAACAATATTTTAAAAGCATTAGAGGCTCTGAATGTTTAAAACTTACCGTGGCTGTAGCTTTCGGGGCTGTGCACTTCACTATCAGAGGGGGAGGGGTGACGCGACAGCGTGCATCGCGGGTCTTCTGGCAACACAGAGCTGGCCTTGGAATCCAAGGCTTGGATGCCGGTCTGTAAATGACGCGCGCGCATGCGGGGGGTGCACGGATCGGCCAAACCACATGCGAATCGGCCTATGCCGATACACTTAAAAAATGCAAATATCGGCCCGATACATCGGCCGGCCGATGTATCGGTCGACCCTTGGATGAAACAGTTTGCAGTTTATGAATAATGTCTCCAGATGAGGACTGCATGATTTGTTTAAAACCGTGACATCAGTACACCAACCTTCGTTAATGTAAAAGCAGACTCCGCCTCCCCTCGTCTTCCCCGTGAGTTCTGTTTCACGGTCCGCTCGGTGCAGGTGAAATCCAGGCAGGTGGAGAGAAGTGTCCGGGATGTGCTCACCAAGCCAGGTTTCGGTGAAGCACAAGGCAGCAGATCTGTTAAAATCCGTGTTGATTGTGTTGAGGAGCAGCAGTTCGTCCATCTTGTTGGCCAGAGAGCGGACGTTAGCCAGGTGAATAGACAGGAGCGCAGTGCGTAACCCCCACTGCCTCAGCCTGACAACCGTGCTGGCTCGCTTCCCCCAGTGTTTATTCTTCAATGTCCCATTCTGCTGTCTGTGTAGATAGTGGCTGATTTACCTGTTGCATGTTTACATGCTTCCGTCAAGGCATATAGCTCTGCTGCTTGAGCTGACAAGTGACTAGGTAATGCTCCTGCTGTGATTAATTCTTTGTCTGAAACTACAGCATAGCCAACTTGATTTTTACCTGTTTCTGAGTGTTGTGATGCTGACCCATCCACATACAGAATCATGTCTGGATTCATGAGTGGTTCATCCTTGAGGTCCAACCTAGGGGAGCATAATTGGTTAGTAAGTGCCACGCAGTCATGTGGTTCACTGTCCCCCTCTGTAGGGAGCAAAGTAGCAAGGTTAAGGACAGTACATTTTACTGTTATGTTTGGCATGTTAAGCAGGACCGTGTTATATTTTAGATTAGATTAGATTAGATTAGATTAGATTAGATTAGATTAGATTAGATTAGATTAGATTAGATTAGATAAAACTTTACTGATCCCTTTGGGAGGGTTCCCTCAGGGAAATTAAGATTCCAGCAGCATCATTACAGATAAACAGAGAAAAGAAATAGAGAAAACTTCTAGATAAATTAAAATAAATTAAGTATTTACATATACAAATATAAAAGAATAAGATATGGGGAAGAGAGGAAGGGGGGAGAAGTGGGGTTAGGGTAAGTGTGTATGTGGGGGGGGGCAGCAGGAAAGATACTGTCAAGTGTATGTGAGCATCGTGGGTTTCCCACACTTGAAAGGGAAGGACTCGGACACAGGATTCCACTCGTCTTGTGTTTTATTGATTTTCAGTGGAGTTGTCGTAGACGTTGTAGAGAAAAGGCTTTTTCCGTGCATGCCTCCCAAACAGCTTGATGGCATGTAGATAGCGCCTGATGGTTGTTGTGGAGACTTTGTGACCCCAAGATGCTACTCTTTGATGCAATTCTCCAACAGTGAGCTTTGGAGAACTTTTTACTTCTCTTCCCATCCTCCTCACTGTGCGTGGTGGCAAGATAAACTTGCATCCTCCTCCAGGCTTGTTTGCCGCTGTTCCAGTTGTTTTAAACTTCTTGATGATTCCTCTGGCTGTAGATATGGGCAGGTGTAGGCGAGTGGCTATTTTCTTGTAGCCATTGCCTGACTTATGAAGGTCAACACACATCTGCCTTACTTGAATGGTGTGTTCTCTTGTCTTTCCCATGTTGAAGAGTGGATAAGAGAAATAGGCCTCTGTGTCATATCATATTTATACCCCAAGGAAACAGGATGTGATGAATTACTAATTAAAGATTCCTAGATACTCTGATCAACTTTATAAACTACAGTAGAAATGACAGAAATTCTTCAATTACATTTATTTTCTAGGAATTATGGGTGCCAATAATTGTGGAACAGGTGATTTTATGAAAAATAATTATTTCTTAGTCAGGGATTTTTTTTAATTCACTTGAGTTAAGGGTTACATTTGTCTACAATTTTCAGTGTGACATTATGCTTCTGCGATAAAAATTGAATTTATTTTAAGGCTTTTAACACATCTTAACCAGGGGTGCCAATAATTGTGGAGGGCGCTGTACGCATAAAGAATAGATTTCCTTTTATCTTAGTGCATTATTATTTTTTACTTTATAGAAAGAAGGTTAGGTGATTAATTTGTGCTCAGTGATTTACAGAATATGAGACTTGTAGAAAGCATCTTTTAGTCCCAGAAGAAAAAGAAACCTTTATTGTCATTATAACATGTACAACGAAATTAAATTAAAGTGCAGACCTTAATCGATGCAACATAAAAGGGGAAAAGTTATAAAATATATACAAAATATAAAAATAATGTGGTGGAGTGGTTAGCACTGTCGCCTCACAGCAAGAAGGTCCGGGTTTGAGCCGCGTGGCCGGCGAGGGCCTTTCTGTGTGGAGTTTGCATGTTCTCCCCGTGTCTGCCCGGGTTTCCTCCGGGTGCGCCAGTTTCCCCTACAGTCCAAAGACATGCAGGTTAGGTTAACTGGTGACTCTAAGGGCGTATTCACACCTACGTTGTTTGGTCCGGACCAAACGACCAAAGAACCAAATTTCCCTTGGTCCGGACCTTTTAGGTTGGTCTGAATACAAACCTCCGAACTCTGGTCCGGACCAAACAAGCGGACCGAGACCGAGCTGCAAGGTCGGACTTGGTCCGGACCAAAGGAACCCTGGTGCGGATCTTTTGGAGGTGTGAAAGCAGACCGGACCTAATCTGACAGTTTTGCTTTTTTGTACCTCGGGAGCTTCCATCGTTTGTCGAGCATTATGGGAAACAGAGTCTTGACACTCCACTGCAAAGCGCAAACACTGTTTCGGTTGTCAAGGGAACCTTACAACAGTCGTTCAGTCATTCAGACCAGTGGTAGGCTAGACTACAGAGTACAAAAAATGAGTAGGGGGCAAACGTGGGCTGAGGAAGAAACGCGTACCCTTGTGGATATATGGGCAGATGTCCACATATCTGAGCTTTTGGAGAGAACACACAAAAATGCCGACGTGTTTGCTGTATTCAGTGAGAAAATGAAGGAGAAGGGGTTCACGCGCTCCCCAGAACAATGTCGGCTAAAAGTGAAGAAACTCCGTCAGACTTGCATTAAAATCAGGGACATTCTTTCAAAAAGTGGCGGTACTAGCGACGCAAAAAAGAAATTCATCTATTACGATGGATAAGGCGAATATCCCGACACAGACCTCCTCTGTCTTGCGTGAAGAGCCAGAACTGTCACCAGTGCTTAATTTGTAAAGTGGGTCATTCCGTGCCAACTCACCTAAGGGTCCCCACATCACCGTCTCAGATTTTGCTCAAAAAATTCTATAATCAAGAATCATATGTTTGTACCACACATGCAAAATATTAGCTCCCAATTCATTGTAGTTTTGGAACTACAGGCCTTTGAAATTTTGATGTCAAAATACCACATGACGAAATGGCTCTTTCCCCAACTTCAGAGACCCATAACTTTTTATTGCAGCTATCTAGACAGTTGTGTTTGCAGATTCTTACTGAATGATACCCACTCTTTTCAAATCTGTTGCCACAAAGCCTCTGAAGGACATACGTTTTGCATAATGGGAAGCCAAAAATGACGTTTTGGCCAAAATCACTTAAAATTCATTAAAACTCTAGGGGGCATAGTAGAAATATGAAGCTAGTTAGATTTTTTTCCTCACTACATAGTAATTGTAGGGTTGTTATCTGTTCACAGAAACATATTTTGCCATGAAATTTCAATTCCTGAATTTAAAAAAAAAAATTTAACATCTTGCGTCCTTTCTGAGGGGGCTAAAATAGGGCATTTTTGCCATCTTATTTGGTCATGTGGCTAGGGGTTTAGGATCTTCTAATTTTTTGTGAAGATGCTCTCATATAAGATGTAACTACTCCCTGATTTTTTTTTAACAAACGCCCCTTGCTTCATATTTTAATAATTTGTTTTGTACATGGACAGTTTCATCATTTTTCACTTTTTTCCACATTCAGAACTCTGTAACTCTAAATTGGAAGATTCCTACTAGCAGCTATTTCAGATTTACATACACTGACACACAAATTTTCATATTTTAGTAGTAGTATGCCCAAGAAATTCATATTTTTCTTTCTATTGGGACCTAAAAACAGCTATTTGGCCAAAAATGACAAAAACGCTGGGCAGGTTTTAATAAACAAGGGAATAATGAAGGGGTGTTTTGCACACAAATTAAGGCTTATAAGAACCTAATCTAGGCATACACATTTCCTGAACAACTTTTACTGTATTGTATAGTATTTTTTGCAATTAGAAAATTTTAGGTATAATTGCAATTTTTGTTGAATATCCTTGGAAAAAATAACAACAAAATTCTGGAGTAGTATTTTTAATATACTTCAAGGTTGTGTAAGCACAAAACATTTAGCAATGAGGTTTTATTTACATATTAACACATTCAATGATCCATGATCATGATGTTGAAAAACATCACAAGATTTGTACATAATTTAAAGTCAAATATGGGCATCCGTGATAATGGGTAATTCATTCACAGGCAGTACAGTTTCATGTGATGTGCTAAGACACTCATAAACTGTCATCTAGTAGTACGTAAGTTAAAACTTAAGTCTTTCACAAGTTTGAAGTCATCCTCTGTTAGTTGGTATTGGCGTCCCCCACTTTTTATGTTTGGGGCCTCTACCACACAAAGGACATGAAGCAAAGGCACCCAACATTCATCTTTCCTGCTTTGTGGTGGCCATGAGAATGTGTTGCCTCGTCCTTGTCTCATGAAATTGACATACACATCATTTTCTTCTTCATTTCTGGTGACAATATTTCCAATGTACCATTTTCTGTCATAAACACAGGCAATATATATTGCTGCCTCTTGTGGTTAACTGTGGAGACCGACCAGTGCTCCATCTGGTGGAGCAAGTCGTAACTATTATGATTTCAAATAACAGGAATGTAAGACACATTTTTCAATTAAAAATCAACATTTGCTAAGGATATCATTGCTAATATATATATATATATATATATATATATATATATATATATATATATATATATATATATATGGATAGAAAAAGTCACCACATCTTTAATTTATGAGGAAAATAGCCCATTCCCTCCAGAACTTGAAAAATATCAAGTCAACATTTTTGTCATTTTTGGCCAAATAGCTGTTTTTAGGTCCCAATAGAAAGAAAAATATGAATTTCTTGGGCATACTACTACTAAAATATGAAAATTTGTATGTCAGTGTATGTAAATCTGAAATAGCTGCTAGTAGGAATTTTCCAATGTAGAGTTACAGAGTTCTGAATGTGGAAAAAAGTGAAAAATGATGAAACTGTCCATGTACAAAACAAATTATTAAAATATGAAGCAAGGGGCGTTTGTTAAAAAAAATCAGGGAGTAGTTACATCTTATATGAGAGCATCTTCACAAAAAATTAGAAGATCCTAAACCCCTAGCCACATTACCAAATAAGATGGCAAAAATGCCCTATTTTAGCCCCCTCGGAAAGGACGTAAGATGTTAAAAAAAATTTTAAAAATTCAGGAATATAATTTTCATCGCAAAATATGTTTCTGTGAACAGATAACAACCCTACAATTACTATGTAATGAGGAAAAAAATCTAACTAGTTCATATTTCTACTAGGCCCCTTAGAGTTTTAATGAATTTTAAGCTATTTTGGCCAAAATGCCATTTTTGGCTTCCTATTATGCAAAAAGTATGTCCTTCAGAGGCTTTCTGGCAACAGATTTGAAAAGAGTGGGTATCATTCAGTAAGAATCTGCACACACAACTTTCTAGATAGCTGCAATAAAAAGTTATGGGTCTCTGAAGTTGGGGAAAGAGCCAATTTCGACATGTGGTGTTTTGACATCAATATTTCAAAGGCCTGTAGTTCTAAAACTACAACATAATTGGGGGCTAATATTTTGCATGTGTGGTACAAACATATGATTCTTGATTAGAGAATTTTTTGAGTAAAATCTGAGACGGTGATGTGGGGGAGTTCCTGAAATTTAGGTGAGTTGGCACGGAATGACCCAAGTGGGAGGTCCCGGAGCGCAGAGGATGAGTGGCTCCGGTGTGAAAAAAAAAAAGAAGGGGGGGGGGGCGCTTCTGGGCATGTATTGTAATAGCACTGCAAATTAAGTTCATCTGCGAAAAACCCCGCTCACACTTTGCACTTGAGATAGGGACAGTGTTGATCGCGGCCAAGAAGCCCTTCAGTTCATCTGGGATGAATTCTCCATTACTTTCCCTGAATTCCCTGAATGCCCTGATGACATGTCGTGGGTCATTGATGCAAAACTGCTGGCAGAGCGCTTCCACTTCTTTTTCCCTGAACAGCGCGTCTTCCTCCCGCGGCCACGGAAGTGTGCACCCTTCTTTTCCGTAATATGCAAACAGATATTTTGTGGATGTTGTTTCATGAGAGAAATCACCAACAAGACCGATATCAAAATCAGACATTAACACTAAATAAACTTGCATTTATTTATTTAATTATTTGGGGTTTTTTTTATTTTGTTACATAGTCAAGAGAGGTGGCAGATCACTGGATCCAGTGTAAATAGCTGCTGTGTAAATAGCAATGGTCCGCTTACTAAAATGTACAGTGTGAAAGCGAACCGCACCAAAATGAAAAAATAAAAAAAAACATTTGGTTTGGACCAAAGCAAGTGAACTATCGAACTATCCTGGTCTGAATACACCCTAAATTGGCCGTAGGTGTGAATGTGAGTGTGAACGATTGTTTGTCTCTGCGATGACCTGGCGACTTGTCCAGGGTGTACCCTGCCTCTCACCCATAGTCAGCTGGGATAGGCTCCAGCTTGCCTGCGACCCTGTAGAACAGGATAAGTGGCTACAGATAATTGATGGATGGATGGAACCACGCGATACAAAACATCTAGATGCTTGCAGCATTCAGTGTACTGACAGCTACTGGGAAGAAGCTGTTTCTCAGTCTGTTTGTCCTTGTTTTAAGTGTTCTGTATCGTCTACCTGATGGCCGCAGTTCAAACAGTTTATGACCCGGATGTGATGAATCTTGCAGAATGTGTTGAGCTTTCCTGAGGTAGCGGGAACTGTGTAGTTCTTCCAGTGGAGGGAGAGGGCAGCCTACTATTTTCTGGGTGTCCTTTATGACCCCCTGGAGCACCTTCCTCTGTGCCATCGTGCAGCTGGTGTACCAAACACAGAGACAGTAAATGTGATTAGTGATCACTAAAATTCTGTAGGCCTACCTTTTACAAGTGCTTATTAAACAAGTAACCAGACCTTAATTAACTCCTAATATGGTATGTGCTCCTTAAGCCAAAGTGTGTTACCCATTAGTTCTACATTACACTGACCCTGTTTAGGTTTACATCAACACAATGTTGGAGCAGTTGTTCATTATAGACTATCCATATCGAGTGTATCTATGGATACACTAGAAATTACATGAAGTACTGTATGACTTTTCCAAAATAGGTCTTGTTTTAGCAAATAGTCAATAATAATAATGGACAACTACCAGTTGTCCATTATTATTATTATTGTCCAGGAACATACACCAGCACTGTAATGGTGTATGTTCTTATCCCATAACTGAGAACCAATTTAAAGACCTTTTGTGTTCACGTAGTATGAGAGTATAATATTTGGAAGGACAGGTGTATGTCTGTGAAATTGTGTTTCTCAAATAAACATGGCTCTCCACAGGTTCGAATTTGTGATAAGTGGAAAGATGCGATCTTGGATAATCATAATAACAAGCATAATGACATACATTGGAAAAACTGCCAGCCACAGCTATGGCCTACACACAAATGGGAAGTGGCCAAGGTGAGTTCTGAGCAGCACACATAACACGCATTCCTCAAGTGAGATCATATTAAAGGAAAAATCCACCCTGAGACCACTTGCGTATTAATCTTTAGTATAAATACACAGGTGATTATAGAAAATCCCACAGAAGAGCTACTGTAGCACAAACTGCTGAAAAAGGTTAATGCTGGCTAAAACAGAAAGGTGTCAGCATTAGCTTTTCCAGCAGTTTGTGCTACAGTAGCGCTTCTGTGGGATTGGATCATATGGGCTAGCCTTCATGCCCCATGTGAATCAATGAGCCTTCGACACCCATGACCCTGTCGCCGGTTCACCGGTTGTCCTTCCTTGGACCACTTTTGGTTGGTACTAACCACTGCATACCGGGAACACCCCACAAGATATGCCATTTTGGAGATACTCAGACTCAGTCATCTCGCCATCACAATTTGGCCCTTGTCAAAGTCACTCAGATCCTTACTGTAGCGGTCAAAGTAGAATTCATATAGATGTGAATTACAATTTATGTTAAAAGTATAAATAATTTCATTTGAATTTGTCATTTCATATAAGTAGTTTATTTCATGATTAAAATTATGAATAATATGTGGCAAGGTTAGAAGAATTAGAATTCATATGCGAAGAATTAGAATTCATATGCGTAGGTTATCTGTTATCCATAGACTAAAAAGGTGTACTGTCGCTTTAAGAGCTTGCCAACTCGGCTACCATAGGAACGGTCTCGCGCTTCTCATTGCAGATCTTGAGGAGCCGTGGAAGCGAGCGGTTTTTCTTCCCCGGCTCCCTGCATCTCCGGCAGACATTACAACCTTTTAATTTCATTAGTAGCTAGTTTAGTTAGTTCATGTGTGTTTTGTAACTGTTAAAACGAGGATTAAAGTTCAACTTTCATTTCAAGACGTTTCAAGTGGATTTATTACAAGGCACATGGACGTTGAGAGTGGAAACAACTACTGTGGGTCAGAGACTGCGTCAGTGTAAGCCATAGCACTTTTCTCAAGGTCTCACTAAGAACAAGCCTCTACACTTACGCTCACCCATTTTTCCTGCTTCCAGCACATTAACTTCAAGAACTGACTGTTCTCTTGCTGCTTAATCTATCCCACCACTTGACAGGTGCCGTTGTAATGAGATAATCAATGTTATTCACTTCACCTGTCAGTGGTTATAATGTTATGACTGATCGATACGTGTATATATACAGACACACACACAGACGGATAAAATGGGTTTCAGGGTGGTGAGTTCCTATATGGGACGCTTCGCATTGATTTTATGTCGGCTAATCTGGATTTTTTCCTCAGGCTTATATGATGCGTGGAATAAAAGATCATCACAGTTTTGATCAGTTCGACATTTCTGACATCCTGAACTTCATGGCTCACTGCAAGCACTTTAAAGAGGGCTTGCCTTTACAGAGGCACTGCTTGCCTTTACAGAGGGCAATTGCCTAATTCAGGTAAAATTATTGAAATGTTCAGGTCACATGTATTCCTTTTTTCATTTTAATGTTTGTGTTTTTGCCTGTGTAACCCTCATGAGTTATTGCACCACATTCAGTCAGCGATTTTTCATACATCAACCCTTTCTTTCACTTGTCCATAGTGTATTGAGGTTTTTCACCTGACGTCACAGGGTCACATGACGCCCCGGTGTCCGCCATTTTGAAGGTCAAGCTAGCTAATGTCAACATCATAATAGCTGGTATGTTACTGTAGCAATGTTTACATTCAGTCATTTGGATGACTGTTAAAACCTTTCAGTCTCAAGTTTTTCCTTTACTGTATTTACTAGTTTACTGTAATTATGATCCAGCAGCTATTTACACCGGATCCAGTGTAAATAGCTGCCGGAGCGTGCTCCGGCTTGCTCCCCCTCAAATTAAGCAGCGCGCTCCGGCTTGCTCCCGGAGTGCTCCGGCCGAGGTTCCGGAGCACGCTCCGGCTTGCTCCCCCTCAAATTAAGCAGCGCGCTCCGGCTTGCTCCCGGAGTGCTCCGGCCGAGTGCTCCAGGAGCAAGCCGGAGCGCGCTGCTTAATTTGAGGGGGAGCAAGCCGGAGCACGCTCCTGCAGCTCTTTACACTGGATCCGGTGTAAATAGCTGCCGGATCATAATTACAGTAAACTAGTAAATACAGTAAAGGAAAAACTTGAGACTGAAAGGTTTTAACAGTCATCCAAATGACTGAATGTAAACATTGCTACAGTAACATACCAGCTATGATGTTGTTGACATTAGCTAGTGCTAACAGCTAGTTGCTAATACACTGCTACAACTACACCGACCCTAATATTACAGTTCTTGTTCATTGCCTGGTAACAGCAAATTTATAACGGGCCTTGTCTCAACAGACTAAGAAGTTATTTCAATGACATTTATAAACATTTTGTTTATCCTGAGGACTGAAAGTAAATGAAAATGTGAACAAACCTTAGCTGTAATAAGATGGCGACCACCGGCTCCAGGGACGACCCACTGATGTAGGCATGTTACCCAGCCTGACACAAAATATTTGTAGGTATCCAAACTCGTATACGCTTTCAGATCAATACCTGTGTATGGCGATGGGTTTTTAACGACATAGGTATACAGATCATGTGGGCCGAAGTCAGGTAAAGATGAGGGCTTCGTGTACTTCCGTACGTCAGTGAACAATCCTGGTGGAAGCAGGTAAACGTTGTTCTCTAAGCCTGCTAACCTCAATTTTTGCAAATACCTCTCCCTCTGCTCGCCCTGTAAATGCCCTACGTCGCTGGATAGTGAAGGTGTTTTCTGCATCTCGCTCCTTTTTCTTTTATGTTTTTCGTTTGTCGCCTTCCTCGCATTCAAACTGATTCGAGCCGTGACCTCCAAAATGGCAGCCTCACATGACTTGGTCGCGTGGGTGAAAAACCTCAATAAGCCCCTTGCTGTTAAGTTGTTGTTGGGGGTAGGGAGATATTTACAGACGCTCCCTGGGGAATTCCCATAGGTATTAGCTATGGTCGTGGTTGGATATTTGTAGACACTCCCTAAGGAACGTAAGCCTCGAACACATAGGCTAGCGTTCGGCTTTTTCCCCTCAGACCAGACGCCCTATTGATTCCACGGAAAAAGCATAGATTTAGCGATCAAATTAATAAATAGATTTTGATTACACACACACCACACCAAAACATCCACACGACAATAGTGATCCCCCAAGATTTTGGTTCCCACCCAAGATTTTGGTTCCATTTGTAGCTGAAAGAGATCCTGGTGAGTTGGAAGCTAATCAACCGGATATGAATACGAATGTGAATCCATAGCATGCTGATTCAGAATGGATTGAAACTTAGTAGTGAACCAGTCAGGATGTGTTTTGTTCTAAGATATGTTTTGTGTTGGTCTACGTTCTTATTTTGATATTCCGACTCGACGTGAGAGTGAAAGTTTCATGTTATAGCGATGTAGCATACAGGATTGTGATAACAGCACTGAGGTAAAGTTAGCTGCATTGCTAATCTTTATTTGATGTAAGATATAAGATGTAAGCTTCTTTTGAATAACACAGTCGTTTTATTCATGTTGAGTAGTGATGTAGCCCTATGATGTTTAGTGATAAACAATGAAAAGATGTCTAGTTTGATCAATGCACTTTTTGATCGCTTGCGCGCGGTTGTGCAGCTGGTTTTCTTCCCCTCAGTCCCTTCAAGTGCTGTATGACTTGTGGATTGTGCCCTGGTCCTGGACTAACTCCGTCGCTGCCACATAATTCGCCTTCGAAGGGTTGATGTTGAAGAGAGCGATAGGAGTGGACTGATACTTACAAACTCGGAGTACAGAACTGCATAGGTTTTTTTGAGACAACTTATCTCATTATCTGTAGCCGCTTTATCCTGTTCTACAGGGTCGCAGGCGAGCTGGAGCCTATCCCAGCTGACTCCGGGCGAAAGGCGGGGTACACCCTGGACAAGTCGCCAGGTCATCACAGGGCTGACACACAGACACAGACAACCATTCACACTCACATTCACATCTACGGTCAATTGAGAGTCACCAGTTAACCTAACCTGCATGTCTTTGGACTGTGGGGGAAACTGGAGCACCCGGAGGAAACCCACGCGGACACGGGGAGAACATGCAAACTCCGCACAGAAAGGCCCTCGCCGGCCACGGGGCTCGAACCCGGACCTTCTTGCTGCGAGGCGACAGCGCTAACCACTACACCACCATGCCGCCCCCTTGAGACAACTTTTTCATCCCTTTTGATACTTTGCTTTGACACTTTTCTTTTTTTTCCCTGAGATCTCAGAGGACAATCTTTCTTTTATTCCTTTTGCTTTTGGGGTTGTTGGATCAAACAAAGGGTAGATTTAGATTTTGAATTTTCCATATATTTCACACTATTCTGTGCCTGTTTAACGATTGTATAGGCTGCAGATATTTTATATCATTACTTTATATTGTCTTGTGCCTATCAGGGATGAGAGTTTTCCACTTTTTGGCGGAATTCCGCTTTTTTTCAGTCAAAATGGACCTTTTTTATGTTGTTGCAAATCCGTTGAGAAAGTTTTAGGGGGGTAGGGTGTAGGGATGTTAACCGATGACCGTTTGACCGGTGGTTGACCGAATCAGCGTCAACCGGTTAATTTTTTTTTGGTTGTCGGTTTAAAAAAAATCAATCGTTTTGAAGCTGCCGATTTTGGAGCAGAGGACTTGGAATTCTGTGTTGTAAACGCTTGGGGCGTGCCATGCGGTGTAAGGATGACAGCTGACAAATCAGAAACGCCCATTCAGTCATGTCCCGCCCCAGTTGAACACAGCTGCCACTCGGCGAAAGAAAAAAGTGTAGACACAAGCTTTTTAGATTCCAAATTACTATTCTGTTTTTTTTTTAATTATTATTAGAAGGCACATCGAGTTTAGTCCTGCCTTGGCCAGTGCATTCTGAAAGTATGTTTCGGTCTGTAGCCAACAATGCATGTTATTGCAGATCATATCTCTCCACACAAACTAAAGGTGCAGATGCCGACTTTTTCACGGCTGAATCGCGCAGATCCGATTGCTTTCCTTTGAGCATACAGAAGGAGGAGTTAGACAGGGAGCAAAAGAAAGCAAGGCTGGAGCATGTGAAAAATCAAGAGGAGTTGGCTAAAAAGAGGGAGAGGACCAACAAGCTTTTAGCTCTTGCTAAAAAGCTCAAACTAAAGAAGAAATAAATTTTCTGCACCATGAAACTGTAAATAGTTGTATATATTGTAAATAGACAAACACTTTATAGAACCAAAGGAAAAATGTATTCATAAATCATATAAACCATTATTTAATATAGCAGTGAATGTGTTACCTTAGTTTGGATTTAGAGCAGCAAATCTGAAGTATCATGTTGGTGCTCACCTGCAAAATTTATCACAAAAGGCCTATGTCAATGTTTCCTTTACATAGGTGTAGTTGATCTTTATCAAATGAAAGTTTAAGTAATGTATGTACTTGAAAGAGACTTCTACTTTTGTATAAGTGTCAATTTTGTAAGCAAACAGGGTATGGTATTTCAACAACATTTGTAAAATTTTGATGATAAATGGTTTTTAGGGTAAAAAATCTCTAAAATCCATGAGCTCCCGGGGGGCTTCGCCCCCTGGGCCCCCACCGGGCCCCCAGACCCCCGGCTAATATTTCAGATTTTTTCATCACAAGCCACTCTCATCCCTGGCCTATTATACCTGATTGATACTTCTTCCTTTATATCCTGATATTGGGTATGGTACACCGAATGCCCTAATTTCACGGTGATTGCCATTTAGCTTCACACAACACTAAATTTACATTTCACCACACTCACCTAACATCACACCCCATTTATTTAACACTACATAACATTCATTGATATTATATATTGATATTACACCGTATTCCTTCCACATTACAGATATTCATGTAGTACTACACCACATTTGTTTCACACCTTGCATTCATTTCCCATCACATAATAATTCCCTCTGCACACTGAAGCTAAATCCATTTTAGATTTAGATATTGACTTCTATTGATCCTCTTCTGCGTTAAAGGTAACAATACAGAATAATTTCTTTTTTATAAACCTTAATTGTTGTTGTCTGTGTTATTGGGTGGTGTGGCGGTAATACTATAATATAATAGTGTTCACTACTGCAGTCCTCCTGTTCGAACCCAGGGATAAGAACTCAGTTGACTATTAGATGCATTAGATTTATTAGATAGCAACGAGAAGCCTACCCAGGTAGGCAGAGTTACACGTGGAACAAAAGATCATCACAGTTTTGATCAGTTTGACATTTCTGCCATCCTGAGCTTCATGACTCAGTGCAAGCACTTTAAAGCCTTTACAGAGGGCAAGTACCTCATCTCATCTCATTATCTCTAGCCGCTTTATCCTTCTACAGGGTCGCAGGCAAGCTGGAGCCTATCCCAGCTGACTACGGGCGAAAGGCGGGGTACACCCTGGACAAGTCGCCAGGTCATCACAGGGCTGACACATAGACACAGACAACCATTCACACTCACATTCACACCTACGGTCAATTTAGAGTCACCAGTTAACCTAACCTGCATGTCTTTGGACTGTGGGGGAAACCGGAGCACCCGGAGGAAACCCACGCGGACACGGGGAGAACATGCAAACTCCACACAGAAAGGCCCTCGCCGGCCCCGGGGCTCGAACCCAGGACCTTCTTGCTGTGAGGCGACAGCGCTAACCACTACACCACCGTGCCGCCCGGGCAAGTACCTAATCCAGGTAAAATTATTGAAATGTTCAGGTCACATCTATTCCTTTTTTCATTTTAATGTTTGTGTTTTTGCCTGTATATGCACAGACAAAGCTGATAACTCTATGATAAGTATAAATTTTAAGCCAAATGGGATGCCATGCTTATTTTCATTTTTCTGTTCATCATGCAGGTCATCACTATGAGAAACAAAATGATGCATTCTCCTGACTTCACGTTCAGCAAACAGGAGCTGGATGGCTTTATAAATAATGTTCAGAAGCTGGCTGAGGTTATTGAGAAGCATGCACCGGGACAAAAAGACATATCAAAAAATATACAGAAGGTATCAGCTATTTAAGACACAACACAGCAATAATTATTTTACATATTAAGTATCTATCTATATCTATCTATCTATTGTGCAAAGATATGAAGTTTATCTTCGAGTGCTGAACATTTTCATGAAGCGAACGAGTGAAAATATTTTCAGCATGAAAAGATAAACTTCATATCTTCCCACAACCGTGTAATGTTCTTTATATTATACGGACACATCCACAAAAAATATGCAAGTTAATGAAAATAATTTTAATTTTGAACCGATTCATCATTTTGACAACACGCATCAAGTTAGCAGGAAAACACTGAGTGACATCATCGGAGTGAAATATCAGAAAATATGTCACTCAGATCCTCAGTGTATTTTGTATGAAAAATACAAGTTTTTCAACATGAGAAGATAAACTTCATATCTTCAAGCCAACATGTGATTTTCTTTTTATTATATAGACACATTAACAAACAAAACGTACCCAAATTTATCAAAACAATTCATCGATTTCTTCACAAGTGACACGTTAAGCAGTCGTTGGACGAGGTTGAATAAAATATCGTGATTTGTTAGTGGTGAGCAAGCAGTCATTTGCCGATGCTGAAGACAGACACTAACAACTCCATGATATTTTGTGAGACCCAAATTCAACAAATGTTTTATCATCCATACTTTTTTTTTTTTGAACTACTGGTTTTTCAAGTTAGCGTGACGACTCAAACGATAAAAAAGAAATCAGATGCAGTCACTTTTATTTATATCTCCTAGAACTCAAAATACAAACGTGCGGAGTAACTGTGTATGAGCAGACTATTTGTAGTCGATACCAAATAATTGGAATGATATTGAGATTTGTCACGGTTTTGGTTCTCCATGTCCCAGATGTAGCTTATATGAAAAATACAAGTGGTGTATTTCCCAGTAAAACACTTGTCTATACACGAGTGTTTTATAAGTTTATATAAATAAATTTATAACATCTCTTTAGACTGAATAAACTTTAAGTATGGTTTTGATTAAAGGTAGACTGCCTTTCAAATTTTTCAGCTGTAGGTCACAAAAAGAATTTTCCCTGACACCCAATTATTTTAGTTTAGTGGACCGACAGCTACTCAGTTGAAATCACAGACTGCCGATTTTATTAAGTTTTTTTAAAATAGAACAATTAATGAATTTAGGGCCATGTGGCCCTAAATTCTCCGCTATTTTTGCCTGCTTCAACATGACCCAATTCAAGATACTACATCACACTTCACGTGGTGGGCTTTCCCCGTTTGCGCAAGGCATTGTGGGATACAAATCTGAAACAGGAGAGAAAAATGGAGGATGTGAGTGTGCGAATGAAACGTGAAAGACCGACTACAGTAATGGAAAGCAAGAAGAAAAGATGTGATGTTGTGAAGGAAAGGAAACGCAGGACCAAACTAATAATAAATATCGGCGGTCAGCGAGCACCTCGGTGTGATCAGCTGTTCGTTTAGCGACAGAATGATGGAACTGTCAGTGCACGCTCAAAGGGAAACCTGCGCATGCGTATACAGACTTCCTCTGTCTGCTTGACTGCACGAAGCGAGCGATTTCATTATTTGCTCGGGAATCCCCTCTAATTAAATAACTTCCCAGCCACAGAATGGCCTGATATTTTGTGAGATATTGCAGAAATAATCATATCACAGTGACCAAATTTCAGAGGTAACTAAATTTCACCAATTTTATGAAATCGATAGGCCATCTCTCTCTCTCTGTAATGTAATGGTAAGCCAGTTTGGTCAAAAACAGCAAAATAAAATATAAAAAAATAGCATCACCGTTGCAGCTTTGAATCTTTAATCCAAACGCTGGAAAAATAGCTGGTCTGTTTTTATGTCCATGCTGGCTTCAGGAAGAGATGCAGGGCATGAAAAATTTCCTGGACCAAAACAAAGATTTGCTGGAGAACTTGGGCTCTCCAGTAAACCAGCTGAATGAAATACAAGAGAAGATGAACAAGCATGAACAGGATATGAACAAGCATCATTGATGCAATCAATATGGGACTGCACTACTGTACATCCTGCAACACCTTGACTCTGCAGGGACGTACGCCAGGATTCTGTTCGTGGACTTCAGTTTGGCATTCAACACCATTGTTCCAGACATCCTCCACACCAAGCTTACCCAGCTCACTGTGCCCTCCTCCACCTGTCAGTGGGTTACAAACTTCCTGACTGACAGAAAGCAGCAGGTGAGGATGAGGAGCTTCATATCCAGCACTCGGACTGTCAGCACTGGTGCTCCACAAGGGTGTGTGCTCTCCCCACTGCTCTTCTCCCTTTATACCAACGACTGCACCTCAAGAGACCTGTCCGTTAAACTCCTGAAATTTGCAGACGATACAACGGTCATCGGCCTCATCCGGGACGGTGACGAGTCTGCATACAGACGGGAGGTTGAACGGCTGGTCTGGTGGTGTGGTCAGAACAATCGGGAGCTGAACACGCTCAAAACTGTGGAGATGACAGTGGACTTTAGGAGGAGCCCCCCCACACACACTCTGCTGCCCATCACCATCAACACCAACACTGTGACTGCCGTTGAAAGCTTCAGGTTTCTGGGTTCCACAATCTCTCAGGACTTGAAATGGGAGACAAACACAGTCACTATCATCAAAAAGGCTCAGCAGAGGTTGTACTTTCTGCGCAAGCTCAGGAAGCTCAACCTGCCTAAAAAGCTGCTGACACAATTCTACTCTGCCATCATGCAGTCTGTTCTTTGCTCTTCCATCACTGTTTGGTTTGGATCAGTCACCAAACAGGAGAAGAACAGACTGCAACGGACAATAAGGTCTGCAGAGAAAATTATTGGTGTCAACCTGCCCTCCATTCAAGACTTATACTTGTCCAGAGTCAGGAAACGGGCAGGTAACATCTCTGCGGACCCATCACACCCTGGTCACAATCTGTTTAATCTTCTCCCCTCAGGGAGGCGATATAGATCTCTGTATGCAAAAACAACCAGACACAAGAACAGTTTCTTCCCTCAGGCTGTCTCTGTGATGAACAGCTAAAATCCAGATTCATATATCAGTAATATCTCATCTCATTATCTCTAGCCGCTTTATCCTTCTACAGGGTCGCAGGCAAGCTGGAGCCTCTCCCAGCTGACTACGGGCGAAAGGCGGGGTACACCCTGGACAAGTCACCAGGTCATCACAGGGCTGACACATAGACACAGACAACCGTTCACACTCACATTCACACCTACGGTCAATTTAGAGTCACCAGTTAACCTAACCTGCATGTCTTTGGACTGTGGGGGAAACCGGAGCACCCGGAGGAAACCCACGCGGACACGGAGAACATGCAAACTCCACACAGAAAGGCCCTTGCCGGCCCCGGGGCTCGAACCCAGGACCTTCTTGCTGTGAGGCGACAGCGCTAACCACTACACCACCGTGCCGCCTATATCAGTAATATCACTTGTAAAATATCTGAACACTTATACCGTCATTCTGTGCTCACTGTATACTTTATATTTATTTAACTATTCCGTACTTGACTTACCAGGATTACTTTGCACTATGCACCTATTTTTGTTGTTGTTTGCTTGTTTGTTTGATTTTGTGTCTATGCTTTTTTATCTGTTTTGTACTATGAGAGCTAAGTGAACTGGAGTCAAATTCCTCGTGTGTATCCACATACCTGGCAATTAAAGTGTTTCTGATTTCCGATTATGAACAGGATATCAAAAAACTGAGGGACAGGGTGGACCAGCTGGGAAGTGATGTACCCGGTGAGTGAAAGATGAATGAAGATAGAATTAAAGACATAGAAACAGATTAGACTTATACCTACATGGACAGTATATATCTTTTGTCATCTTTAATTGATCCAAGGAAAAGGCATGTCAAACACACTGTAACTAGTGAAGTTCTGGGGAGCATTTAAACAAGATCATTAATGGAGAGCATGAACACGTGGAAAAGTGTTCGTGTGTGTGCTTTTTAACAGTGTGAGCTGTTGTGATTTGCTAGCAGTGTGCAAGTGTACAGTGCCCTCCATAATTATTGGCACCCCCCTTGTAAAGATTAGTGAAAAGGGTTAGAAAAACTCCACCTTTTAGTGAAGTTGCTTCATCTCACACTGAAAAAAATGAGAAGAATCCAACCTTTAATTGGAATAAATTTATTCAGAGGAAAAACAAATCCCTCGTGAAGAAATAATTATTTTCAGCAAAAACACATGCCACTATTATTGGCACCCCTGGAAATGATAATGAACACAATGCAACTGAAGCATGTTTCCCATTTAAATTGTACATGTTTGAGTTGATTGGAGTGTGGAGGAACTTTCAAGCTGTAATCCATGACTTCCTGATTAACCGGGGAACAAATATGAGGTGACACAGAAGCCAAATTCCCTTAGTCATCCATCAACATGGGAAAGATAAGAGAACACACAAACCAAATGAGGGAGAAGTGTGTTTACCTTCAGAAGTCAGAGAATTGTTCTAAAAGAATAGCAACTTGCCTGAAAATGTCAATTTCTACAGTTAGGGCAATAATAAAAATGTGGACACCAACTGGAACTGTTACTGTACACAGTTGACTGGAAGACGACCAGTTTATTTGACCCCATGTACAGTGAGGAGGGTAAGAGAGGTAAAAAAAAAACAAAACAAAAAAACTCCAAGGATCACTGTTGGTGAATTAGAAGAAAAATAAAATGTTGGGGTTTCCAAATCTCCAAAACCACCATCAGACTCCACCTCCATACCAACAGATTATTTGGAAGCTATGCCAGGAAAAAAAAGCCTTTTCTGTCAGTTAACCACAAACGTAAGTACCTGAAGTTTGTGAAACGCTACTACAACTTTGACTGGAATCGTGTCCTCTGGTCTGATGAAACAAAAATGGAGCTTTTTGGCAATAAACACTCAAGGTGGGATGGCTCAAAGAAGGATGGCTGTAATGAAAAGAACCCAATCCCAACTGTACAATATGGTGGAAGTTCTGTGATGTTTTGGGGCTGTTTTTCCTCCAAAGGCCCTGGAAACCTTGTTAGGGTGCATGGCATCATGGACTCCATGAAATACTGGGACATTTTAAATCAAAATCTGGCTGCCTCTGCCAGGAAACTAAAACTGAATCAAACTTCTGCCATGGCCATCTCGGTTCCCTGGCTTGAACCCCAATGAAAACCTGTGGGTGAGCTGAAGAGGAGGGAGCACAAGAGAGGGTCTCAGACACTGGATGATCTGGAGAGATTGTGTAAAGAGGAATGGTTTCAGATTCCCTGCTTTGTATCTCCAACCTTATAAAATGTTATAGGAGAAGACTCAGTGCTGTTTTACTGGCAAAGGGAGGGTGTACAAAGTATTCAATGCAGGGGTGCCAATAATAGAACTTTAGAACTTTGTCATTGTTTTAGAAACAACAAAACACAGTTTAACAGCTCTTGGTAGAAATATCGACGTGTACGGACAACTGTCGAGTGATCTCCGCCGCTTCATGGGCGAAGATGCGGCCGGTCGCACTCCGGAGCAGTGCCGATCGAAAATAAAAGTGTTGATGGGCGTTTATCACAAAGCAAAGAATCACAATAGGTCTGGGGCTGGACGTAGTAAGTTTCCATATTATGATATAATGGATCGGGTTTTACAAGATAAGCCCTTGACACACTGTAAAAAATGTCCGTAGAATTAACAGTGAATTTATGTAAAATCATGACATAAAAAAAAACTGTAAATACAAAAACAATGAAGCAGTGTGTAATTTACATCAATATACTGTAAAACTCCTAACCAAATATGTTAAATTGATATTTTTTTGTAGAATTTACAAATTGTTGTAGTTTAAACACAGACAAACTGTAATACAAAAACAGAATGTGATAGTTAAAATTACATCATTGCCCTGTTAAAAAAAAAAAAAAAACGGCCACCGTTGTGGCTCAGTCGAGTAAGGCGCCATACCATGAATCCGGGGACCCGGGTTCGATTCTGACCCAAGGTCATTTCCCGATCTCTCTCTCTCTCTCTCTCCAGTTCATTTCCTGTCTCGACACTGTCCTATCCAATAAAGGTGAAAAAAGCCCCCCAAAAAATATCTATCTAGTAGATCATTGCTTGTAACCATTTTGAATCCTTGAATATCCGTAAAATTAAGTTATGTATTGATTATTGTACATTGAATACCTGTAAAATTTACATTTAGTTATCATTAATTGTACATGGAATCCCAGTGAAATGTACAAGTTATTCTGTAATGTTGTTTACATTTCACTGTATTTTTAACAGGATTATTCTGGCAACCACAGCTGCCAGTGTTTTTCCGTAAAAACAATGGATTTTTTTTTTTTACAGTGTCGCCAGCATTATCCCTGAATATAAGCGATACAGCCGATTCCACTGGCAGTTCACAGAATGAGGGAAGCACTCCCACTGTGAGTCAGCTGACCGAGGAGGAGGAGGGCGGCGATGGTGTCAGCGCTGCATCAAATGATAGATCAGGGATTCTTGAGACAAGGGATAAAATGGGTTTTTAATTTCTAAAAATAAAATGTTGATTTTTCCAAAATATATTTATATATTATAGTTGCCCCAGATGTTGGCCTTTTAATGCTGTCAAAATACAATCTCCCAGGTTTAACATTTTTGTCATGATTGCTGGACAAGCATGGAATTTTGTCAACACCATAAGACACACAGAAACCTAGAAAATATGTATTTTGAATAAAATTATTGCAGTTCTTTTGAATATTGGAGATCATTTTAATCTGTGCTGATCTATCCACATTTTCAAACTACTACGATTACTTAAAATAAATAAATTATGGAGCTATCGCTTATTATTAGTGGGGAAATATACATTTTCACATTTTGTTTTTTAGATTAAAAACTGACAATGGTATTCAGCTATATAAAAATTACAAATTCATTTAGGAAATGCAGTGTTTTTATTGAGATAATCTGAGACAATATAATAAAATCTTTTAAAAACAAAAATGAAAAGAAAACTCATCTTATGGAGTTGACGAGCTGTTGCCGGAGTTGACACACATCTTACAGTGTTGACGGATTAGAAGAGAACAGGGTATAACTTCATTTACCATGACCATTGAACTTCAAAAACTCATTTTTTTTGCACTCACACCCACTTTAAAAACAGTAACTGGGCAGTAGACTTTTCTAATCTCTTGAACAGTCCATCTCATCAAATATGTGGATCATGGACAAAGAACATTCAGTAATTCAGCCTTTGAATGTAAACATCTCTGAAAATCTTGAACTCATCCAATGTCATGGCATGAATTTAAAGACCTGGCAACAACCGATTGAAAAGTTCTTCATCTATGAACAGGGCCGTAACCAGGATTTTTCAAATACCGAGGTCAAACATTGCGATACATCTTATTTGCCAAAAAAAAAAAGTCCTAATATGGTGACTTTTCATACATTTTGGAAACGAGTCAAAATCACAAGCCCAACAAGATGAACATGTAGGTGAACATGCTTATTTTAACAATTTCAAAACTGCACGATCACAAAAGTATTTTGTGTGTGTGTGTGTGAGTGAGTGAGTGAGTGTGTGAGAGTGAGTGAGAGTTTGAGTGAGTGATGGAGTGTGAGTGAGAGAGAGAGTGTGAGTGAGTGATGGAGTGAGTGATGGAGTGTGAGTGAGTGAGTGACAATGCAATCGAGCCGAGCCTGAATGGACTTCAATTGCTTTTTAAAAAATATCTGCCCTTTTCAATAGCAAAATACTAGACGGTTACTGGACAAAACCGACTAAAACGCTCCATTCGGAGACTGAGCCTCACTGGAGATGGGAGTCAATAAGAGGGGCGGGACAAGACTTCCCGAGAGGAGGCTCATCTCCAGCTGCTGATTGGAGGAGGAGCTGTGAACGCGGCTGGGCTCTTCATGATTGACAGAAAGCAGTCAGAGGTGGTGCATCATGTTGTAAATAAAATGTGAACATAAGTTTGCTACCCGTTTTCATTTCCGTTCGAAAATACAACCAATGATCAAAACAATAGTGTCTTGTGTTCACGTTAGGCAAGGCAAGTTTATTTATATAGCAGATTTCATACACAGTGGCAGTTCAATGTGCTTTACAGAAGTAAAAGCAAAACAGTAAGCAATAGAAAATAAAATTACATAAAATAAATGGGGAAGAAAAATAAGAATTAAACAATAGTAGAAATAAAATAATAAAATTAAATAAAAGTTCAATTAAAAAAAAAGCCTATAGTCTGGTAAGTTAGCAAAATAGCTCAAGTCTCGTCAGCACCCAATAACTTCATAAACAACAGGTCACGACTGTCCAGCCTTTTCTGATCTGAAACGCACCAAATCAAATCGAGAGAGAGAATAAAAGAGTTTGTGCCGCCTGGAAAACGAAAATCCTATCTAGCTAAGTGGCTTCCACTGTTGTTGCTTGAAATGCTAATTAAAATTGCACTGTTAATGATCATAAGCATTCCGGCACATAACTGTCAGTGACCGGCAAAATTAACTCCCCTTCTTCCCTCTTTCTTTTTCTCTCACTTGCTGACTTTCCAGAGCTGAGTTTGGTTTGTTTTAGTGGAGTAGACTTCTTCATCTTATGTCAATTTTCAGATTCCACGACTAATTGACAAACTGCCTGGCTGCGGAGTCGGACCTTGATGAGAACACTTCTCAGCTCTTGTGTATCCCGTGGTGCTTAGCTGACTATCGCGAGGCTGCCGGATATGAAATGTTTCCAATGTCGGATATTTCAGCTTCGTTTAAAAATGATTATGTGGACTTTATTTTTAGACAAACAAATGAGAACAGGGGGATGCAAGCTGAATTTAGAATTTTCCACCGATCAAAGTCAGAACGATTTTCATCATATATTAATTTCACATTGAGTGAAAAAAAAATACCGTGGGAAAAAAATGCCGAGGACATGACCTCGGTGTCCTCAATGGTAGTTACGGCCCTGTCTATGAAGTCCATGACTTCTGGGGAGAGCTGATAGATTTCTCTGGAGCGGCTTGTACGAACTGGTGATGATTGGTGTTTGACTATGATGTCAGCAAATGGGACATAGCAGACATCCTGACCCCCTTGTTTCCTCTGGAAACGACTGATGGCCCATGAGGGTGAAAAAATTCTACTTGGACATCCCCGTGTTCTTGATCGGTTTTAAGCACTTTAGCCAGCCACCAATTGTAGTCGTAAACCACAGAGAGCCAATCTCCTGTGTGGAGATCACTTAGCCCCACTGCTGACATTAAGCCCTCAGGTGCTCTGGATGGCTCCTTCTCCATAGCTTCTACCAACATCGCAAGAGGACTCAGAACAGCCCCATGTTCATCTGCATGCTGAGTGTGGTGGTGTGCAACTGGATTAAAACAGCAGCAGAATTTTTTGAATGAATGTATGTTATTAAAATATAAAATAATAAAACTACAATGTCAATGTATAAAATTTAATTAAATGGGTAAATAATACATTCAAGTCCCATTTGTCAACACCATAAGTTAAGTGGTCAACTCCATAAGACAAATTTTCTTACGGAGTTGACGAAATCTTCAACTTTTCATCATAACGTGTTTTCTTTGCAGGAGCCATCTTGTTTTTCACCAGCTGCTTATGGCCTCCAAAATAAAGTTAGATTAAACTTTTATTTCTGAATAAAATCACATAAACCTTGAATTTTATCGACCATGGTGTTGACACTCTATGGTTGTGACATAGGTGGTTTTGTAAAAGAAGATAATTTAAGACAAATATGTGAAATATTAACTTACCAGAGCAGAGCCCTCATGGCATGTCCACCACACAGGGAGCAGAAAAGGGGTCCTTAGAATGTGAGTTGGCCACTATAATGCCTGATTTTTTGCATTTTTAGAAAAATCTTATGGTGTTGACAGAAAGTCCGGACACGATTTCAATCCCGTAAAAAGTACATAAATATATTTTTTAAATGGTTGGTTCCTACGCAGGTTGAATATTCATTTAAAATACATGATCACAGTAGCAATTTTGTTTGTTTTAATGTACTTTAAACAATTATTTAAGTATTGTGAAGTCATGAAACGTGCTTTCGGACATGGGTATTTTTAGGTTCAGGCAGCACACTAGGCTATTTAAAATACAATATATGTGTAAAAAAACATTAATTAACATTTTGTAGTATATATATGTTGTTGTTTTATTGTTTAATCAAGTTATTTGACATTTTCTAAACACATTTTAATCATTACAATGAGTTTTATCTCCCGGACAGGTTTTGTCCCTCATCTCAAGAATCCCTGAGATGTAAGTGGATACATAACATTACACATTACATTATATATTTATAGTTTTAACTATACTCTCTCTCTCTCTCTCTCTGTGTGTATATATATGCATATATTCAATATTATATTCTGTTTAACTAATTTTTGTTCAACAGTATACAGTAAATTTTGTAAACAGTAAATTCTGTTCACAGGACTGAACACGTGTTTACAAAAGAAGGAGATGAATGAAAAAGATGACAGCAAATTTCATGAGGAAGGAAAAAAAAGCTCCCAGGGATTCATATGAGAAAGGAATGAAGACTGAGGCCGAGGAAAGACATAGGACAAGTGTAATAATAATAATAATAAATAATAAATAAATAATAAATAAATTAATAAATAAATAAAGATAGTCTCATCTCATTATCTCTAGCCGCTTTATCCTTCTACAGGGTTGCAGGTGAGCTGGAGCCTATCCCAGCTGACTACGGGCAAAAGGCGGGGTACACCCTGGACAAGTCGCCAGGTCATCACAGGGCTGACACATAGACACAGACAACCATTCACACTCACATTCACACCTACGGTCAATTTAGAGTCACCAGTTAACCTAACCTGCATGTCTTTGAACTGTGGGGGAAACCGGAGCACCCGGAGGAAACCCACGCGGACACGGGGAGAACATGCAAACTCTGCACAGAAAAGCCCTCGCCGGCCACGGGGCTCGAACCCAGACCTTCTTGCTGTGAGGCGACAGCGCTAACCACTACACCACCGTGCCACCTAAATAAAGATAATAAAAGAAAAATAAAAAGTCCACCAAGTAGGGGTCAGGATGTAATTCCCGCAAATGATGCAAACGCAGATGTTCACCAACTTATGTAACCCCTACCAAGATAGAAGTAACCAGCAGGGACCTTCCTCCTTGAATCGTATGCAGCCTCCAGCTCCATCCACATCAGGACAACCATCAACTCCATCCACTTCAGGACAACCATCAACTCCATCCATGACATGGCAACCATCAACTCCATCCACGTCATGGCAACAACCTACCACTCCATCCACGTCATGGCAACCATCAACTCCATCCACGTCATGGCAACAACCTACCACTCCATCCACGACGTGGCAACCATCAACTCCATCCACGTCATGGCAACAACCTACCTCTCCATCCACGACATGGCAACCATCAACTCCATCCACGTCATGGCAACAACCTACCACTCCATCCACGACATGGCAACCATCAACTCCATCCACGTCATGGCAACAACCTACCACTCCATCCACGTCATGGCAACAACCTACCACTCCATCCACGTCATGGCAACCATCAACTCCATCCACGTCATGGCAACAACCTACCACTCCATCCACGACATGGCAACAACCATCAACTCCATCCACGTCATGGCAACAACTATGGAATGAATTTGCTGACTTTACTATCTGTGCCTGTAGAAATATTTTGTGCTTGTAAAAAAAATGTGTACACGTGGAAATATTTTGTGCTTGTGTGGAAATGTTTTGTGCTTGTAAAAAAATTTCGTCGTTGCGTGAAAAACTATTTTGTCTGTGTGTCAGAAAATGCACGGGTGGGGGGGTTTCCTTTTTCTACAGGCACAAATCTTATTTACAAGCACGGATTCTTTTTACGCGCACACAACTTTTGTATGGGTTTAGCCAATCACCATGTTATCCCAAAGTAGCCAGTCATCACACTGCTTATTGACCTTCCAGTCAGCCAATCAAATAGCTTCCCTCCTGGTAAGCATTAGACTTCGTGCGACTGCTGGCCTTAGACGGTAGCTCCCTGGAGAAGCGTGGACTTGGCTACCTGACCTGACTGTAGTGCGAACAGCCTGAACCCACAACAAGAACGAAGCGTTCCAGCAATGCCACACAATTAAGTATGCAGGTAAGTGAATTTGAAAGTCATCATTTTTGTAATTTATCATATATAATAAGTTTGATTGGAATAATATTGCATGGCGCGTTTCCTCATTGTTGGCTCGGCTGGCTCGCATTATCACATGTCTACCAGTCATTGCAGGCTGTGGGGCAACGAGTCCACGCTCATGGAAACCTTTTGTGAAATCGTGAAATAGGCTATGAATTGTTTGAGAGGTGTAATGTTTAGATAGTACAACACAGTTTTCTCACCTCGGTGTCAACAATCCAAATGATTAAGTGCCAAACCAAAGGCGATTAAAAGGTAACAGCTCAAGTAGCCTAGCTGCGCAGCCCTGGGCAATCCCACACATAGACATACTATAGGAATCGGAATGAGAAGCTAGTCGGCTAACACACGATACCTAAAATCGTAATATAGGCTATGAATGGTAAATGTTGTGTAATAATTGCTAGGGTGTAATTTTGGGTAGGGACGTGTCCCTACCGATATTCAGCCGCTACTGTGTAATCACGATCAATAAAACCGATGTCCTAACCTGAGCAATGATTATATGGCACACGAAGGGTTAAATGTATGACACTGCTAATAATCCCCCTCTAATGTAGATATCATTCTCTGATTAGCTACCTGTTTCTCACTAACTTACATGGTTGGCTATCCCAGCTGTCACTCCATCTGCTGTAAAAGTAGCACACCTCCCACAGCAGCTGTGACTACCCGCCCATCAACCCCCCGTATCTCACACGTACACACCTGACCTACCCCACGCACCCCCCACTCTCCGTCAGCCTACTAATGCCGCTTTTCCACTGCCAACGCGGCTGAGTTGGGCTGAGCCGTGCCGTGCTGAGTCGGGCTGAGTGGGGCTATTGGAGTTGCATTTCGACTACAACCACGCTGAACCATGCTGGCTGGAAGTGGGTGGACACGTTGGGTGGAGTTAGCGAAAGTGGGTGGATGTCACGTGATGCCGTTAGGCGGCGCAAACAGTGACATCAGTGATCTTTTAAGCGGTAGTCTCACGACCCGGATAGTAAACAATAAACATGGAGGACATGGAGTCGTTAGTGTTGCTGGTCTTGGTGCTGTGGCTTGTTGTCACCGACAACGCCAACAGATACTGGCAAGAGCATATAGATGAGGCGAGGCGCATAAGGCTTCAGAAATTCTCGTAAATCGTAATTCTTCATCTTCCGGGTTTACGGTGTTTACAGATCCCAGCGTGCTCGCGGGGTGTGTGTGGGCATGTGAGGACACTCCTCCTCACCAATCAGTGCACAGGGGAGTGTCTCCTCATGCCCTTAGCCCCACTCGGCTCAGTTTGGCTTGCTTCAGCCCCACTCCAAAACCGTGCGGGTTTTGGGTGCTAAGCAGGGCTGAAGCGAGCTGAGTCGTGCTGCTCTAAGGTAGTCGAAACGCGAGCCGTGTCGGGCTGAAGTGAGCTGAAAAAGGGTAGTGGAAAAGGGCCAAAATTGAGCTGGACTTCGATGTCCATGCATGCTTGCCCTACGACTCGCATGCTGACTTGAGTATCATGGACGACGGCCCCCTCTCCCAAGAAACAAGACATTCATTCATTCTTCTTCAATGTCAAGAATGTAAGTGCAAGGTTTCCGTCGAGCTTTAAAAACTCAACAAAATCCTTTTGATGTATGGAAACCCTTCATAAAAGTATTGCTGCGGCTCCTTATGTAGGTTTAGCAATGTGACGGGACGCATCAGAGCTAGGCTACTGCATAGCTGCAGAGAAAAGGAATGCTGGAGCAATGTAACTTGGTGTTAGATAATATCCTCGATGAATGAATGTTAAATTTATAGACCTAGGTAATGGTTTTACAGAATGCAAGTAGTCAGATGTAGGCTACTGCATGGCCATGCAGATGTGCGACTTGCATTTCAGAATCAGTATTTCAGAAGCATGTCTGTGAAGATTCTCAGTCATCCAGGTCATAGTAACTGTGGGTGGTAAAAGAGAGCAACTGGACTTGCTTGAAGATTCTTGAAGACGTTTCACCTCTCATCCGAAAGGCTTCTTCAGTTTTGTCTGACTGGTAGGGAGTATCAGGTATTTAGCCCATGTTTACATTAGACCGTATCAGCGGATCATCAGATTAACATTTTTAAAACGATTAGTGTGCACACAGCAACACCAATACACGATTTGCGTGCACACAGCTACACCAATACACGGATACGCTCGGCTCCGCAGGCATCCTGCGCTCCAAATCACTCCGCCCTGAACAGCGAGTGCCCTCTGGAGGGTGCGCACTCCGGCCCTGCGCAGCTCACAGAGCGCGCGAGTGAAGTGCACAGCTTGTGATTCGGGACTGAGCCGCTGTGTGTGTGATCCCAGCGCATATCACTTACCACTTGCAAGTGGAAGGATGGCAAGCCTAAAGACAATCATAACTACACAATGGGCAGTATTTGCATCAGTATTTGCAGTATTTTCATACTTTTATACTCTTTTTAATGAAAGGTGATACAAGGCGGAAGTACGCACCGTTTTTCAGCAGTCGCGTCACATGATCAACACCAGCGAATCAGGAAGGTGGATGTCACAGTGACGTTGTCCAATGACGACGCCAGCTAGAGCTCAGCACAGCGTATTCGCGTATCTCAATGTTTACACAGCACCGGAGCTGACACGATCTAGATTGAATACGTGGACCCTGGCGGATTCCCGTTTCCCGGCGTTTCCAGGCGGTTTAATGTAAACGGACAGTGCATCCGCGAAGAAAACGAGACAGATACGGTCTAATGTAAACTTGGCCTTATTCTCTCATGGATGAAAAGCTCATCTAAGGTGTCGTTGAGTCATCCTGTTGGTGTGGGTCACTGGGGGCTGAATGTGAATGGCCTCGAGAGTCATTAGGGTGATCAATGGATTGCCCGTTAAGGTGATCAATGGAATGCTGATTCTCTCTGTCCTCCTGTGAGCCACTGAAAACAGCTGGGTTTTGGTGTGCATTCAGTTGTCTGGGAAGTGTGCCAAGGACTGCATTGTAGGTGGCTGATAAATTATGTCTTAGGCCCTGTCCACACGGCAACGGATTCAGGTGACTCCGATACAATTGCTTATCGTTTAGGCCTGGCGTCCACACGGCACCGGCATTTTGGGTGCCCAAAACACAATCTTTTTGAGAACGGGTTCCAGAGTGGAAAGATCTGGCAACGTTGCCGTTGTGAAGTCGTCTGGATGAGTAGAACGGATTTGTTTACGATGACGTCACAACCACATGACTGTGAGTGCTTCATGCCGAGTAGAAGTGTAACGAACTCGATGCGAGTTGTCAACAAATCCTATAACTTGGTTCATGAAACGCGCTTACAAAATATTTTCACTGTGAATATTTATTGTGTAATGGTGCAAAGAGAGAAAGAGAGAGACTCTGCCCTTAGGGCAGAGTCAATCCCGCCAGCAAAAATAGGGGAAAAAAAGGAGTGATCTCACCTCTTCAGATGTTGGTTTACAGTAAGTCCTACAATGCATTCCTCAAAAAGGGTGTAGAAGAGCAAATTAATCCATCAACATGTAGCATTCAATTTATTCCGGACCATTAAAGACGCCGCCTTATGCGTAGAATCATACGTCATCCTCGCCGCCATATTGGATAGGTCAAAGCGGAGAATAAAGATTCATGTGCTGCGTTTAACTGTACCAACAGGTTTACCATCCAAACGAGATCACATGGGATTACCTTTCACAGGTGAGAAACAACAAATTAATCCATCAACGTGTAGCATTCAATTTATTCCGGACTATTAAAGACGCCGCCTTCCGCGTAGAATCATACGTCATCCTCGCCGCCATATTGGATAGGTCAAAGCGGAGAATAAAGATTAGCTGCGTTTAACTGTACCGTCCAAACGGGATCACATGGGATTACCTTTCACAGGTGAGACTGGAAAAATACTTTTCATTGTATTTGGTCATTATAATGTAATTTTACGAACAGATTTTCCTGACTTTGTGGCTAATATGAAGTCTCGCGCATAATAGTTTATGCGCATGCGTCCTTACTTCTATTCTTCTGGTGTCTCTGAAGGGACCTTCTTACAGCGCCCCTAGAGGTGTGGCATGTGTATTGCATCGTTTTCAGCAAGCGTTGCGTTGCCATATGGACCTGATATTTTACTGATCGTTGCCCATTTGGACGCGATATATTTTTAAATAACATCTCGTTGCCGTTGTCCTGTGGATGTAGCCACAAGATGTTATTTAAAAATATATCGCGTCCAAATGGGCAACGATCAGTAAAATATCAGGTCCATATGGCAACGCAACGCTTGCTGAAAACGATGCAATACACATGCCACACCTCTAGGGGCGCTGTAAGACGGTCCCTTCGGAGACACCAAAACAATAGAAGAAGTAAGGACGCATGCCCATAAACTATTATGCGCGAGACTTCATATTAGCCACAAAGTCAGGAAAATCTGTTTGTAAAATTACATTATAATGACCAAATACAATGAAAAGTATTTTTCCAGTCTCACCTGTGAAAGGTAATCCCATGTGATCCCGTTTGGACGGCAAACCTGTTGGTACAGTTAAGCACAGCACATGAATCTTTATTCTCCGCTTTGACCTATCCAATATGGCGGCGAGGATGACGTATGATTCTACACGGAAGGCGGCGTCTTTAATGGTCCGGAATAAATTGAATGCTACACGTTGATGGATTAATTTGTTGTTTCTCACCTGTGAAAGGTAATCCCATGTGATCTCGTTTGGACGGTAAACCTATTGGTACAGTTAAACGCAGCACATGAATCTTTATTCTCCGCTTTGACCTATCCAATATGGAGGCGAGGATGACTTATGAGTCTACGCGGAAGGTTAATGGTCCGGAATAAATTGAATGCTACTACGTCTTTAATGGTCCGGAATAAATTAAATGCTACATGTTGATGGATTAATTTGCTCTTCTACGCCCTTTTTGAGGAATGTATTGTAGGACTTAAACCATCATCTGAAGAGGTGAGATCGCTCCTTTTTTTTCCTTATTCTTGCTGGTGGGATTGTGATGCCAAATGTTTTGCTTTGAAGGCTTCACAATGAATCTTCCTTGGTTTTAGCCTGGCAAGCCAGACTAAATGTGAATATTTGCCACTCGCAGGCAAAAACATTTTTGGCCGCTAGGCGGGTGGGTCTAGTTTACTAGGCTACCTTAGTTTGCCACCTTTAACTTGTTCAGTGTTGCCACCTAGTGGAGAGAAGATATATTGTCTATATTGATATCTGAATTTACCAGGCAAAAACAAGTTCGGCCAATTGATTTGCTACCTAGGTCAATTTACTTCAGTCCTGTGGACATTTGTGGTCCGTGTAGACATAACAGGGGAAAATTGCCCCCCTTGAAAAAAAATTCAGGAGCCACCAATGCTGCCAGCGCTGTTTTCACAATGTTGGTGTAGACTGCCAGCAATCTAGACCATTTTTGACGTTTTTTGTAGAGTCACTGCATATTCTGTGATGGGTCCACGGAAACCTGTTCTAGCTCGTTTGAAAGGCGAGAATTTAAGCTCTCAGTGGGTAAAAACCGCACTTTGCCTGAGCTAAACAGAGGCAGATATACACCAAAATCGACACTTTTTTTTTTCAGAAACGGAGATATCGAAGCTTTTATGAAGTGTGTGCTGTTTCAGGCTGTCATGCTTTTGATACTTCTTTTTCTTCCTGTCGTTCTTGGTTTATGGCGGATGGCAACCTATGGACACTGACGCGCGTTGTTGGACACAATGCGGAAATAATAATCAGCATCAAACAATCAAATGCAATGCTGTCAGAGTTCCCAAAATCACACATACTGTACATTGAAGTGTCTAGTTATGAAAAAAACAAAAACGAAAAATTACGTTTTGGCAGTCAACGCATGGGTACAGAGAACGTTTCTGGCATTCAATGTGTTAATTACCAGTGCTGATTTATACTATTTATATTATGCAGCCAATTATCTGCTTTAAGCCATGTGCTGTATAAAGAATTAGTAATGGCATGCAATGTAATTTTCCCCACAGGAAAACAACACTGTACAACAGGCCATGATGAGTGTGGTAAACCTAATCAGAAACACCCAGGCCGGGGTGACTGCTGCAGCACGTTCCGGAAGGTATGAAGCACAGCTGCAGATAGAACTGACCTAGTAGTTGACTATTGACTGTAGGATATAAAATCATTGCCCTACCATGAGTGTGCTGATGTTTTATATATATATATATATATATATATATATATATATATATATATATACACACACATAGTCAACAGTCTCTGTCATCTTTTGCCCAACAACGGCCTGTCCAACCCCAGCCTATTCAACCCCAACCCATGTCAACTACCACACAATCTGTTGGGTCCTACGTCCGTGATATGCAAAGGTAGGCTACAATGTCTACAGGGAGTGCAGAATTATTAGGCAAGTTGTATTTTTGAGGATTAGTTTTATTATTGAAAAACAACTATGTTCTTGATGAACCCAAAAGACTCATAAATATCAAAGCTGAGTATTTTTGGAAGTTGGAGTAGGGCTTTCTTAGTTTTAGCTATCTTAGGAGGATATCTGTGTGTGCAGGTGACTATAACTGTGCATAATTATTAGGCAACTTAACAAAAAACAAACATATACCCATTTCACTCATTTATTTTCACCAGGGAAACCAATATAACAACTCAACATTCACTAATATACATTGCTGGCATTCAAAAAAACAAAAAAAAACAAATCAGTGACTAATATAGCCGCCTTTTTTTACAAGGACACTCAAAAGCCTGCCATCCATGGATTCGGTCAGTGTTTTGATCTGTTTGCGATCAACATTGCGTGCAGCAGCAACCACAGCCTCCCAGACACTGTTCAGAGATGTGTACTGTTTCCCCTCCTTGTAGATCTCACATTTGATGAGGGACCACAGGTTTTCTATGGGGTTCAGATCAGGTGAACAAGGAGGCCACGTTATTAATCTTTCTTCCTTTAGACCCTTTCTGGCCAGCCATGCTGTGGAGTACTTGGATGCGTGTGATGGAGCATTGTCCTGCATGAAAATCATGTTTTTCTTGAAGGATGCTGACTTCTTCCTGTACCACTGCTTGAAGAAGGTGTCTTCCAAAAACTGACAATAGGACTGGGAGTTGAGCTTGACGCCATCCTCAACCCGAAAAGGTCCCACAAGCTCATCTTTGATGATACCAGCCCATACCAGTACCCCACCTCCACCTTGCTGGCGTCTGAGTCGGACTGGAGCTCTCTGCCCTTTGCTGATCCAGCCACGAGCCCATCCATCTGGCCCATCAAGACTCACTCTCATTTCATCTGTCCATAAGACCTTAGAAAAATCAGTCTTGTGATACTTCTTGGCCCAGTCTTGACGTTTCATCTTGTGTGTCTTGTTCAGTGGTGGTCATTTTTCAGCCTTTGTTACCTTGGCCGTGTCCCTGAGTATTGCACACCTTGTGCTTTTTGACACTCCAGTGATGTTGCAGCTCTGAAATATGGCAAAACTGGTGGCGAGTGGCATCTTGGCAGCTTCACGCTTGACTTTCCTCAGTTCACGGGCAGTTAGTTTGCGCCTTTTTTTTTCAACGCGCTTCTTGCGACCCTGTTGACTATTTTGAATGAAGCGCTTGATTGTTCGATGGTCACGCTTCAAAAGCTGGGCAATTTTAAGAGTGCTCCATCCCTTTGCAATATATGTCACTATTTTTGACTTTTCTGAGTCCGTCAAATCCCTCTTCTGACCCATTTTGCCAAAGGAAAGGAAGTTGCCTAATAATTTTGCACACCTGATATAGGGTGTTGATGTCATTAGACCACACCCCTTTTCATTACAGAGATGCACATCACCTGGTATGCTTAATTGGTAGGAGGCTTTCAAGCCTATGCAGCTTGGAGTAGGTCAACATACTCATTTGCCTAATAATTCTGCACTCCCTGTATATTAGTCAGTAAGATAATCTGAAACATGCCACAACAATAACCATATGCTTTGTCATGTTATTTTATGTAGTAAAACCTTTTTCCAATTTATAACTTTATCTACATGTTCCAAATTGTACACAGACATGCATTATAATACAATCATATAGACACACACACACACAGGTAAGGCCCGTTAGAAATAAAATAGATTATATCTGGGTCTTCCGATATTTCAGATGTCAGAGCAATATCGAGCGTCACTTTCCTTAACGTTACTGAAGCACGTTATAATTCCATTTCTTGATTCAGTTAAGCTACGCGTAATATATACATGAGGTTCCTCGTTAGAGCCTGGACCATGGGAACATGTCACAAACAAAGCATCAGCACTAGCACTCCCACCTTATAGCAATACTTTAAGAACACCATTATATGTCATCTTATTCATGTTTCCTTTGCTGTAATTACAGCATAGCTGAGCTGTATACAGTGCAGTTCAGTACTTCATCATTTGTACACACATGCTGTAGAATTTGCATGCAAACATTCACTTGAGCATCCAGTTTGCAACACTGACGCTGGATGTAATCATCATGAGTCATTTCTAATGATATGGCCCAAGTATTTTGCTTTTGCTACAATCGTATGTTCACTCATTTAGATGAAAAAGTGAGGCCTATAATTGTTTTTTTTATGTGCTTTGTGTTTTATTGTGGCTGTTGTTCTGTGTTCTGTCATTGTTAGGGCATTTCCAGCCCACATGCATCGGAGGACAAGACCTACTCCCCCTTTAGTCACTCCTCTAGGCAAAACACTTGAATTAAATTTCTGCCTGCTCGCTGAGGCCACAAACAAATCACCAAAAAATGAATTACAGCTACTGCAGGCTGGACTCGGCCGAAGAACTGTGAACATTCAAGAAAATGCAGATCATAATGAGGTGTGTGTCTGTATTTTTGCAATGGCACATTAATCATGGATCAAGCCTGGGGCATTTACATTAATTGCTGGGTGACCCTTAATCTGTCTACTTTTAGCGGCGGTGGCGGCATCAATTCAAAAGCCCTATGGAAGGTCATTATACCTTTCCTAGCAGTGAAGTACATTTCCTGCCACTAGTGGCATCTAGGTTTCTGGGTAATTGAGGGGGGCACAGAGTGTGCACCTCTTCACTTTTCTTGGTTTTAACTTGTTGAGACTGACGGGATGGGGGAGTGGACAGACATTCCTCAGACATTTTTCTCTTCATATTATTTGCAGAGAAAAATGAGGGCAAAGCAATGTGAAAATGGCTCAGGCCTCTCAGTAGATATGTGTTGTATCACATGTACAATATTCCCTCGTTTATTGTGGTTTATTGTGTTCCGTGACCCCCCGCAAAGTGTGAAATCCGTGAAGTAGCGACACCCTATTTCAAAGCGTGTAAGCATCCATGTAAGCATCCATGGTAACACGCAGTCATGAAGTCAGGACCAGGTTGTCGAAAAGCTGCTCTCTTCTTATCAAGAACACAAGCATTGTTGCATGCAGACTTTGTATTTTTTTCCCTGTGGATTCTAAACCAACGCCACGCTTGGCAGAAATGTGCATTTCGTATCTCTTTCATTGTTCTGTTTTAACAACATCAACGGGAAAGGAGGACACTGTACAAACTGGCTATTTCAAATCAGAGATGTTTTTTGAAAAGCCTTCACGCACTTATTGTTTGACTCCCGGATTTGCGGAATATGGCTGTAATTAAATGACGTAATGTACTTAAAAATCTGCGATGTAGTGTAGCCGCAATACATGAAGCGCGAAGTAGCGAGGGAATACTGTACTGTAAGGTGTTAGTGTGTGGATTTCCATAATTCAGACAGTGGACTTGCATTCTTCTATTTAATATGCGTCATGTGAACAATTGGCTCAGAAGCACATTACAGATGGAGTGAAGTGTGTGTGCAGATGTCTCTCAGGTCCTGGATAAAAATTAAACTTCTATTAATTTCATATTGCGGTCATTTCAAAAGTAATTGCAAGTCAGTCCAACAACTTTTGTTTGTGCTTACTGTGAAGGATATCATTTCATCAAGTCTTTAGGCAATCTGACCAAAAAAAATCTTAAAGTAAATGCATGCACATCCCAACTCACTGAGGCCAGTTGCAGGACAGAAGCATATCAATGACAGAAAAGAAATAGACATCCGCACGCTGAAACTCTGACCGATTCATTTAAAACCAGCAACCACCAGGGTGTTCAGTAAATGTGTAAAAAGGGTCTTTTTAACAGAACAGCATATAAAGGCTAAGCTCTCATATCTCAATGTCCCCACAGATTACCAGGGTTCTTCTTGAGGAATACCCCAAAATGAGGGGTTTGTCTGGAGGATGGCTTCTCTACAAATCATCAGGTACTGTGTAGTAATAATGGTTCATTTGAGTTTTACTGTTGGTCACTTTAAAGCTGAACTAGGCAACATTTTCAAGTTAATCGCCTTTGCATGAACTGTCTAGCGTGGCTTTAAATTTGGCATCAACAGCTTCTTTCATTTCACTAAACTCTGTTCATCAAATGACTTATTGCACTATATTGCCAAAGTTTCGTGGGCACATATCCAAGTACTGTAAGTGGCAAGTGTGTTTGGTGAAGGTATCCTTTTTTAAAATGTGTGCTAGCCTTGGCTTAGAGAGTTGAACAAACTGAAATGGCCTGTCCTTACCTGACCTCAACCTGATGTAACAACACCTTTGGGATGAATTTGGGTAAACTCTTAAGGGTTCACAAAGGTTCAGCACCACTGTACTACTTATCTTTGACCTTTTTTGACAGTAACACCATTTACTCTGCATACTTCATGATGTTTTCTGTGCTAACTCTAGGTGGGGGTGGACAGAGAACCCTCTCTGTTTTGGTCCAAGGCTCGAGTGGCTATTCAGGAAAAATGCTCAAGGCCAACACAGCCAATGGCAAACATGTGCTTTATATCATTCCGCTTCAGGAGACCCTAGATATGACTCCTCTGCCCCCAGATGCAGCAGAGTTCCAGAAAATGCCCAAATCTTCATGCAAGACTTGTGGACAGTGTATGCCCATTCAACTGCTTGTTGAGCATATTAGGCTGCTGGGCCATAGAAGGTTCACGCTGCACGCTGCATGCTGCACGCTGCACGCTACACGTTCACGTGAAGAACCGGACCCTGGGCCATTAAACTTCATGCTTGGATGTTCACGTGTTGCGTCTGTTCTACTTTGACCGAGTAACCAACAATATGGACTCTTCGGATGACGACGATTGCCTCATTCTGCTTTTACTGAGACAGAGGAAGAGAAAAAGGAACAGAATTTGGAGCCGAGAACACTTCCTTCTGAGAGAAACCCGTGGTGAATTTCACCGAACATTCTATAATCTGCTTGACAATCCCGATGAAGAACTATTTTTCAATTATACCATTCAATTATATTTTTTCTGAAGTTTTCCCCTGAAAGCATAGAGTTATCTCCCTAGACCCGTTCTGATTGGCTGGCGCGGCGGTGACCGCATGCATTGACTGGAATTTCCGTCTTCACGCCTAGAAAAAAGTGTGCATGTTCATTTCACGCTTCACGCGTGAAGTGTGCAGCGTGCAACGTGAACGCCGTTCTATGGCCCAGAGCAAGTCATGCTACGTTTGTCCACTTTTCTTTACACGCGTGTAGCGTGCAGCGTGCAGCATGCAGCGTGCAGCGTGAACCTTCTATGGCCCAGCAGCCTTAAATCCTGCGTAGAGGTAATCATTCCATTACACTTGTAGGACACAAGGATGTTTGTCACATACATGGAGCTATTTGTGGCTGTGGCACATGGACACTGTTTGGGGTGAGGGGGGTCGACAGGCTCATGGCATTGTTTGTGGGGTTGGCTTGAAGTCGTCTGGTTGTGGTGTAATGGTGAGGAGTGGGTGGTGGAAGGTGGATTAATTAAGTGATCCAAGCTTGTGGAAAGAAGCTTCCTCTCTTTTTTCCGTTCTATGTTTGTGAAGTATGCATTGGTATGAATAGAATTAAATAACTTCATGATTTGAAGTACTGTAACTCAGTCATAATTTGTTTGTCATTCATAGGATACACCTCAAGAAGAAGAAGGAAATAATGGCGGGCTGCCTGATGTGTGTGTATATAGAGAAGGTTGGTATTTTTATTAATGTTTTTAATTGAATAACACTTTTGGCTAACAACCAATTGCATTTACTGTTTAAGAAGTACTTCTGGTGTATGTGAATGTAATGTGTTTAATGCATGTTTTGTTTCAGGCTAGCTGTCCAATTTGTTTTGAACAATTTCCGCTCAACCTGCTTTCTGAACATGCGAGCACATGTGGAGACGGGTAGATGTCAACTTTGTGTGGTACCAATATGTTTCTCTCTGTATTGTCCTGGTGGTGCCTAGGTAGCACGCATGCATGCATTAATACATGCCTAAATCTGTATGTCTCTTTGTTTCAAGGCCATCTGGACACCTACAGAGCCCCTCAACTAGCACTGCTCTATACAGTCCCTCACCACACACAAACAAAGGTATTAGCATTCTGGTACTGGTAACATCGTGTTGCCCTTGTGCATAGCATCAATGAGTACCATAATTATCCTTTTGACATATACATTGTTTACAGATTGGCAAGCTGTCGAGGCAGCATCAGCTGCAGCAACACTGTTTAAACGTGAACTCCTACAAGAAGCTGCTGGAGAATTTCCCATCCGCGCTTGCATTGACCTAGGAACTGATTTGGTTACGCAAACTCGTGACATCCTTCTGCTTTACAAAGTCCCTGACATGAACTGGGCACGACCACTCCACTGTAGTTTAAAGGGTAATCACAGTGGGCCACAGCGTCACAAAATACAGTATTACGTAAATGTCAGTTTAAAACAGTGTGATTTATATGACTATATTGTGTGATTTAATTGTTAGGTGATCCCGCTGTGGGAGTGGAGCGACACTACCTCAGCTTGGTGATCTCGAAACTGCAGCAAGGCTTCAATATCAAGAGTGGTAATATTTTCTGAGTTTTTGCGATTAATGCAACTGCAATGTGAAAATGAATGCAATGTGACCTCAATGTGAAAGCATTATTATTCTGAGGACATTCATTCCTTTGCCTGTTTCTGCATTGTTTTTTTTTCTTGTTTAGATGTAACCAACATCACTCTACTTTTTGAGGGCGAAAAAACCCATCTGCTACCGGCTACATCTGAAGCAGTACTAGAAGTTGACCTATTTATCGTGGCTGGCTGTATGATTGGCCATTCGTTTTTGCAATTCAGTTGTTAAATTACAGTGTGCCTTATTGTACAGATTACCCCCACATCATTGGCCAAGCAGGTAAAATGGTAAATAAAGATGTCTGTAAACTAGCTTAGCTAGAGTGCTCCTGCAAGGGGTCAGCTATTTGAGGTAGGCATTCAAAACATCACAATAAGCATCCATCTTCATTGAAATGTAGAGTATATAGAAATTCTAAAACAGGATGGTGCATGACATTAAAAAGATTACACAAGACTGTGTCAAGCCCAAACAGGGTTTATTTTAACACCAAACAGAACATTTTGTATTTTGTCAGAGAAATGAAAATCTGTCAGACAAAACAAACAAAAAAATTACTGTCTACAATTTGTTGCTCACCCTGGATGTAACCCTGTTCTTCTTTCGCCCCGGCAAAAAAAAAAAAAACGCTGGACAAAAATGACATTGAGGAAACCTAATCCAGAAAACTTTAACTGAGAATAGACTGACAAAAATGAACAACCATCAGATAGAGATCACACCCATAACTCTCTGAGGCTGCTGTCGGGTCCACTGTTTGCTGAAGGGCTGCCATTCCATTGTCATCCAGGGGACAATCAGTTGATGGCAGGACAATACCAGTGTGGGCGTCTGGAATGACACCCATGCTCTCCCAGTCTTCAGGCGTAACACCAAGCCCCTTCAATGTAAACGCAGAGCTATGTTTGTAAATGTACTCATTCTTCATCAATACACAATACAAATGGAAGTGTTAATCTGGATTAATACTCAAGGTACCTTTGAAATCTTAAGCACATTAACAGTGTTAGTGTCATTGCAATGACCTAACAAACGCGACAGAGCATTTAGTACCTCAATGTAGTCTGGGGCCTCGACAGGTGTTTGGATCATGCCCATGGTCCACAGCTGGTTGGGAGTACGGTTGCTCTCTGTGCGCATCGAATGACTGTTCCACCCTTCAATGAATGCATCCAGATCCATTTGAATGCGGGGAAGGAAAACATATTGCAGGGTGTCTACAGGTTTGTCCAAGTTAAATTTAAGACTTTTTCATACCATGTTCCAAAAAAAATTAAGACCAAATCTAGTGTCACGCAAAAACATACTCTTTTGAAAAAAAAAAAAAACTATATAATTTAATGTAACTTATTGTTCTTGTAAACATTCACCAGAAAACACTATTCTAGTAGAAGTACTTCATTTCTTTTCCTTGACAGGCATTCACACACTCAGAACACAATATAAGGATAAACTTGTAACTATGTGACAATCAGAATGCAGTCACAACGTTTGAATCCAGTGTAACAATGTGAATGAAGTCACACACACAGAATCCAATGCAACAGGTTTTTTAATTATTATTTTCTCTGCTTGGGGAGTCACATTGTAAGCAGAATTGTTCAATTCCATCTTTGGTCAAACAACAATGCAGAAAACAACAGTTAAACAATATGAATGCACATACACTTGAAACTTCGTCTCACTCACTTGAAAGGTATGCTCACTTGCACTTCTTAAAACACTTGGAACGATACCCACACACAAGCAATACTATTCTCTCACACGCACGCAACAGAATATATTCTCTCTCTCTCACACACACACACAATATTCTCTTCCATCTCGCAGATCTATCCTCTTCTCCATGACCGTTAGTGGTGGCAGCGCTGAAGTTGGATATTTGAGGCTGATGCTCGCGGCCTTTAGCAAAAGCAACGTGCTTGGCGCTCTTCATATGAGAGTCCACTGTGCCCAACTTAAAAGTCTTACAGCATGCTACACAGTATGCCTCGTTGGCATCTTTGGGTACAGCTTTCAGCCACCACGAGTATTTTGCATCTTGCAGCCAGTTATTAAATTTACATTTACCCATTGTGGCTCGGACTACCATCCATCAACAGATCAGGCACTGAGCAGGGCTTTCTACAAGCGCCGGCTGCCGGCCATACAGCCGACTACACAATTAAGTCCAGCCGGCTACTTTAATGACTATTATTTTTGTAGCCCACAGGCTCCAAATATTAATTTTCGATTTTAATAAAATTAAATGTTTATCTCACGGACTGACAATAATGTCAAACTGAACTGCACTCATTTGTGATTCGCGCTGTTTGTACCGATAATAACCACAAATTCCCCACCGACTTCGTTGATCAAGGGAGAGTAACTCATCCGCGGCCCCGACATGTGGTGTGCGCGCGCACACGGTGGAGGCAGTAGTGTGTCGGGGCCGTCGGAGGCGACATCGGAGGGAACAGAAGCAGAGATAATGCTTATTTTGTCTCCAGTAAACCAGTCTTCTCTCGTTCAATTACGTGCTGGCATCAAAAGACACCGCTGGTTGTAAATGAAACCAAACTGAGTCGTTGGAGTGTATTTTCATACACAAATGGAGAAATGTTCGCCGAGTGTGTAATTTTGTAGCCACCACTGCAGACCGCTGTCATTGTTAATTCATAGCATGCTCAGCTGCGTGAATGTGTCATGCACCGAAAATAAGAGATTTACAAGCCAGGAACGCCTCATGATGCAATACGCAAGAAAAGAAAGAAGATTTACTGCCATTTTACTTTGTATTTGAGTAAAGTGAATAAATAAATGGTCTGTGGAAAATGCATTTAATCCTGCGTGCACAGGAGTTTGTTTTGTGTTTCCTCCCGATCAGTTCTGGAGAAATTCCGGCTTTATAATGGGTGTCTATAGCGTTACACTTCAGTGGAGCTCGTTAAGTTAGAGTGTGGAGAGCTTGAAAAAAAAGCTCAAACTTTCTCATTTAAACTGTGTTTTCAGCCACAAATTTCACTCTACACACACAATTTTCTCAAAAGTAGTAGCCACACTTGTCCTGATTCACACAATGTGTCTACATGAGCGATAGGATTTACAGTTTGTGAATGAGAAGCCTGAAAGTAAGGAGAGGACAGGCGCGCTGCCCCATAGACTCCCATTATAAACCTGGCAGCGCTTTTACTACAAAATCAGAAAAGTCACTTGTTTGTAACTCGCTCTATTGTCCACATTTTTTACACTAGGGACAAAAAAATTATATCAATGTGTTCATGATAACCTTGTAGCTCTCAATGTGCAAGAATTTTGTGAACAGCTCCTTCCGTTTCTGTGTAAATCCCCGTTGTTCGAGGAGAGGGAACTCTGAGAAAAAGCGCTCTTTGCTTGTCATATTGTGTCTCTTCCCTGCACCTGAGCACCGTTACCAAGGCGACGAGCTCCACTCAGGGAGCAGAGAGGGGCGGGGCGGGGCTGCTCTCTCTCTCTCACACACACAGGCTCAGAGCATCGGAGCCTCATAGCCTGCGATACGCGCCTGCAGCACTCTCACCATTTCACACAGGCATCGGAGCCTCATAGCCTGCGATACGCGCCCTGCAGCACTCTCACCATTTCACACAGGCATCGGAGCCTCACAGCCTGCGATACACGCCCTGCAGCACTCTCACCATTTCACACAGGCATCGGAGCCTCATAGCCTGCGATACGCGCCCTGCAGCACTCTCACCATTTCACACAGGCATCGGAGCCTCATAGCCTGCGATATGCGCCCTGCAGCACTCTCACCATTTCACACAGGCATCGGAGCCTCATAGCCTGCGATACGCGCCCTGCAGCACTCTCACCATTTCACACAGGCATCGGAGCCTCATAGCCTGCGATATGCGCCCTGCAGCACTCTCACCATTTCACACAGGCATCGGAGCCTCATAGCCTGCGATACGCGCCCTGCAGCACTCTCACCATTTCACACAGGCATCGGAGCCTCATAGCCTGCGATACGCGCCCTGCAGCACTCTCACCATTTCACACAGGCATCGGAGCCTCACAGCCTGCGATACGCGCCCTGCAGCACTCTCACCATTTCACACAGGCATTGGAGCCTCACAGCCTGCGATACGTGCCCTGCAGCACTCTCACCATTTCACACAGGGGGATTGTCGCCTCTAGTTTTGTGTTTACTCCCCCCCCCCGGCTGGCTACTTATTTGTCATGGCTGGCTAGTATGAGCCTTAGTGGAAAGCCCTGACTGAGTGGTTGTCAAGCACGTGTGTGTCTAGCAACCAGTGGATTCGGAGCCTGCGCGGTACAACTGTGAGCATCAAAAACGATTAAACTTTTTCCCCATCCAAAGTGTACCACATTTTAACGATATGACTGAGTAAAATCTCCATAAATTTAAGATTGAAAATTTAAGACCACGGGATTTGAAATTTAAGACTTTTTAATGGCCTTATTTTAGGAAAATTAAATTTAAGACTTTTTAAGGACCCGCGGCCACCCTGAGATGTGTGCTGTTTGCTGGGTCAAGCAGCCCATCCTCCTCCAAGGTGTGGAGCAGGTCATAATAGAGTCTGGAGACAGCATTCCATACATCTCGCCATAGGCGCTCAATACTGAAAACAGATACAGACAAAAAAAAATGATTTACTCTAGTATTCAAGTAGTAAGCAGGCGCATTTCAATAAAGCAGTGTTTTGGACAAGTGAATTTAAGTGAATGTAGCAGTCCTGTGTGTGTATGTGTTTGGGGAGGACAAGGTGACTGGCTTGACAGTTTGTGGAATAGGGGTGGGGGGGGTTGGCGACAAGCCTGTGAACTGAAGTAAAAAAAAAAAAAAGGCATACCGCTGATTACGGACGCTTTTGCCAGAGATAAAACTTCCCCTGCCACAACCACGGACCGTAAACATGTAACGGGCAATGTCGACATTTTCGACTCCTTGGTCTCCTCGAACTCTAAGATTGTATAGATTTGAAGCAGGGCATGAATCAATGACATCAGTACTTCAACTTAAACTTGATTTACATTAGGTTTTCTATAGAAACAGTATACAGTAACTATCTTACAAGGTGCTGGAAACAGGGTTATTATATACAGGGTGTCTCAAAAAAAAATGTACTCACACTTTAACTGTCCCTAACATGCTGCCTTTTTTGTGTTGCAGGTGTAATTAATTAATCACAGCATGGCAGGAAATTATCGCACCAAACCAAGAACAATTGATGCATTGAAATTGGAAATTGAAAGACAATGTCGCGATATTCCTAATGACCTGTTTCGTGACGTTTGCGAATCCCTTGGTGCGCGTTATCAGCGTTGTCTGGACAATAATGGTCATCAATTTGAACATTTGCGAACATGATTCTTCAATTACATTTGTCTTCTGTATTCGAAGCTATTCCATTTCACTCTATGTTCATAAATAAAGGTTTTCTCATCATTTAAAGTGTGAGTACATTTTTTTTGAGACACCCTGTAGAATAGGCCTATGAATGTTTAGGCCTACTAGGGATACATGTTGGTAATGTCAGTACTAACAGAGTGCTTAGGCCATTGTCAATATGCCAAAATAAAATACCTTGATGGACAGCCATGAGTTTCTACACCCTCAAGGAAAAACTCCAAAGCCGTGGCCGCTTGGTTGTTGTTTGCAACCCGTAAGTACATCACCTACAAGAAAATAAGTTAAAAACTATATGAGGCCATGTCTACTGTCAGAGGAATCAAGACGTTTAAAATAACTGGAACAGTGGTAAATCAGCCTGGACAAGGGTGCATGTTTATTTTGATCCAGTGGTAATAAATAACGGCATTATTGAGCAAGTAGCATCCTTTAAGTATCTGGGTATCCAGTGGATACTATCCACATAGACAACCTGCTTAAATGGAGTGCACATGTAGAGCATCTGTGAACCCGCGATTAAATTTTCTAAGGAGACTTAGGTTGTTTGGAGTAATCACCAGGATCATGTCATTATTCTATAATGCGGTAATGGAAAGTCTAATCAGGCATGGAATGGTAGTCTGGTTTGGCCCACTATCTGCTCAATTAAAAGCACCAGTAAGCAAAATTGTGAAGGTAGCAATGAAGGTGATGAGTAGGACTATGCGTTCATGTAAAATATTTATTTCTTGATGTGGGTTTTTTTCTCACTTAATGAATGCACTTGAATTACAGTTAGGATTGTCGACTTCTCTCGACTTTGTCCTATATTATTTAGGGAAAAAATAGGAGCTACAGAACACAAGTTAACCAGGGGTGTCAATAATTATATAGGGCACTGTACCTTGGGGTGTTTTAATGAATGAAGTATTATATGGTTACAGCTCCTTGGTATGTGTTACAATGTATAGGTTAACATTTATAAACAGTCGTTCTAACCCACAAATTTCCTTTGAGGGTGCAATACTAACTTTTCTGGAGAAGCCGTCAATGGCTCCGAAGATCACCAGACCATATCTGAAAAAGTAAAGTAAAAATAGTTCCAAAATTGAATCATTTCATGTACCAATTGTAAAGTGTTAGCATACAAAATTTGTGCCAAATCTGTCCAACCGGTCAAAAGTTATCGCGTCAACACAAAATATATATGCCGGCGGCGGTCGGACCAAAAACACTTTGCGTTTCGGGGATATAATTACCGTATCAGTTTATGATTGGTGTCAATATGAACCAGAGACAACGGTGCAGGCACTTTGCATGTTCTTCTCACTATGCATCAGACTTGCTGCATTCTCTCATAGATCCCAAGTGAATCTATCCGGTGCATTGAATCCCACACCCTTGTCCATTGGATTTTGTATCCCTGAGCACGTAACCGTCCTCTAACCATGACATAACCTGTGGAATAGAAAGGGATAGTTTCTAATATACAGTTCCCTACATAAATATTGGAACACCAACACAATTTTCATCCTAATGGCTTTTTTGCATCACTACAATGGATTTGCAATGAAACAAACGAGATGTGCTTGAACTGCAGGAATTGCAACAGTTTCTGTACATGTCAAGTGGTGGGAGTGTGAGTAGTGGAGTATGTACGGGCTGGGCTGTGTGTGGCATTTAGTAGAAAAAGAGACAATATAGTGATCTGCACTATGGGCAAGAATGGGTAAGCAATTTGTGTTTCATGGAAAGAATTATGGTGGCTGTCAAGTACCAACCTGAGTTTGGAGCTGTGATTTTTATTTGGGTGGTCAGGTGGTCCAACTCATCATCAGAGATTTGACTGTAGGTCTGTGATATTGACAAACCCCACTGCTCCATCCTCTGATATACTGTTCTCTCTGATACACCAAGTAATTTGGCAATACAGGATACAGAGAGGTCTATATCTAGTAAATGTTGTAAGTGGTCTTGAGATACGACGATCTTTGGACGACCGGTGTGACCAGTTCTTTCAAGAAAAACAGTAGGTCTTCAGCTATCCAGGGATCCCAGAAGTCCGCTATTTAGCAGAATTCCGCTATTTTTCTAGCCAAAGTGGTGGTGTTTTTTTTTTTAATCTCTTGTATATCCATTAAAAATATGTTTGTTTAAGTAGAATGACCAGCAGAATACGTTCTGATTTGGTTTGCTTGTTTAGCGATGTTTTTGTCAGCTTCATTTGTTCTCGTTGACATTCGGGAACACTCGGAAGTTAAATTGATGTAAATACCGCGAGACTGTACGCCAGGCCTATTCAATTGGCGGCCCGCGGCCCGGATGCGGCCGACGTGATGCTTCACCTTTAAAAGTAAAATACCATTCACCAGTCTCCAAAACTTAATATATGTATTTTAATTTACTGAATATCAATAAATAGATGATGTTATAATAGTTATTTTGCACTTTTATTATTTCCCAGCTACTGTTAACTCAGTAAAATGCAAATAGTTAGCAAATATGCTGTGGCAGCGGGGGCGTGGTCAAGCGCCGGTCTGTGACAGGAGGGCGGAGTCAGGGAAGGTACAGTAAGTGGCAGAATCACTACACCTGTCGTTAATTCATGTGTTTAAGGAGAGAGAGAGAGAGCTCTCTCCACAACTAGACGACTGATGTGTGTGCGTGTGTCTGAGTGTGTGTGAGAGAGTGCAGATATACGCTGAAAAGCTAAATGAAAGCGAGTTTTGTCCTGCCGTCCTTCTGTGCTCCACCCACCTACACGAACTGTCACAGTGGTGTGCTCGTCCTGGGTTTCGGCACCACTGTGACAGTTCGTGTAGGTGGGTGGAGCACAGAAGGACGGCAGGACAAAACTCGCTTTCATTTAGCTTTTCAGCGTATATCTGCACTCTCTCACACACACTCAGACACACGCACACACATCAGTCGTCTAGTTGTGGAGAGAGCTCCCTCTGCTCTCCCTCTCTCTCTCTCCTTAAACACATGAATTAACGACAGGTGTAGTGATTCTGCCACTTACCTTCCCTGACTCCGCCCTCCTGTCACAGACCGGCGCTTGACCACGCCCCCGCTGCCACATATGCATTCTCAATCAACGTGTCGCGATTGCATTGACATCTTATGAACCAAACATCACAGATCTTGTGCAAAACAAGAAATGTCACTTCTCTCACTAAAGTCAACGGCAGCTGTGGGCTAAAGCTGTGTTCTGTTTAGTATCAGTAGCCTGACAAGCATATCAATGTTGAGATAAATGTTCTATTTTTTTGTTTGTTTTAAATAAAGGAGATGGGAAAGAGAGTTGTTTGTGTGCATTTTGAATATTCAATGTTAAGTTGAAGGCTAAAAATGAAATATAATATAATAGACCTTGTAGGCGGGCGGCACGGTGGTGTAGTGGTTAGCGCTGTCGCCTCACAGCAAGAAGGTCCTGAGTTCGAGCCCCAGGGCCGGCGAGGGCCTTTCTGTGGGGAGTTTGCATGTTCTCCCCGTGTCCGCGTGGGTTTCCTCCGGGTGCTCCGGTTTCCCCCACAGTCCAAAGACATGCAGGTTAGGTTAACTGGTGACTCTAAATTGACCGTAGGTGTGAGTGTGAATGGTTGTCTGTGTCTATGTGTCAGCCCTGTGATGACCTGGCGACTTGTCCAGGGTGTACCCCGCCTTTTGCCCGTAGTCAGCTGGGATAGGCTCCAGCTTGCCTGCGACCCTGTAGAAGGATAAAGCGGCTACAGATAATGAGATGAGATGAGACCTTGTAGGCTACTTGAAAACTGAAAAATTACCACTTGTTCGTGACCGCGGAAAATTTGTGGCCCACCTCAAGTTCTTGGATTTGAAATGTGGCCCAAATGGAAAACTAATTGAATAGCCCTGCTGAACGAGAAAACAATATGGCTGCACCCATTTGCTAGAAAATGTGTTTTAACTCCTTTCGTGCTTTTGTTTCTAATGCGTTGAACTTAATTCAATACGTCGTGGAAAAAAGATATCGTCCATAAAAGAGATAGCGGAACAGTTAGAAGAAGTATATTCTTCAAAGCTACATTTTCATCTAATTTTTATAAATAATAATTTTTTTTGCCACTTATGTCACTGATTACAAAATATGGCATCAAATAGATACACATTATTGTTAAATTCTGTTGCTTTTCTATGTTAAATCTATGTAAAAAATGTGTTCTATAGCATCTTTAAATGTTAAAATCTCAACAGCTTCAGGGGGCTTGCAGCCCCCTTGACCCCTGCTGATAGTTTCTTACATTCCTCTATTTTTTTCAATTACTGCTGGGCTCTCTGGACTATCGATCTCTTCGGTGATGAGGGACAGCAGATGTAGAAGACCCTGATGAATCTAAAAAAAAAAGATGTATGTCACTGCAATATTTTGGTGTAGTAGTTACAAACTGTAGTACATTTCATACAGCAGGGTTCACAAACACAAAAATATGTAGGGCAGAATTTCAAGTCAAGACTGACTGGGCTAGTTTTACCAAAAAAAAAAAACATTTTAACTTTTCTGGCCACATTACACACAGTGAGATTTAAAAAACGCAGGATGAGATGTTACATTCCTTGTGCAGAAAACCTGACAAAGTTGAATTTAGGAGCTGTTGGAGTTTGTTGGTTGCCAGGGCTTTTTTCCTGTCCCCTCAACAACATTGGTGTTAGTTGGTTGCTGGGGCAGCAACATTTTGGAGTTTGTTGGTTGGTGCCAAGGCAGCAACATTTGGTGTATGAAGAGTGGTAGACTAGATAAATGATGGATGCTTAGTTGAACTTAGGTTGTGGTTGTTGGTTGCTGGGGCTGCCTCCCTGATCTACTCAGCACAATTGAGCTAAACCTTAGCGAATGATGGGTTGTAAGCTGAATTTAGGGTGCATCATCAGTAGTGTTCCTCTGGGTCATGGGGTGTTTCTGCCTTTAAACACTATACACGCTCACCACAGGCGGCCAGCTACAGGCTGATCAAACCTGCGCTTGCGTCCCATGCACAATTAATAAATAAATTAAATAATAAACAAGCATGCACTCATAACTAATGTGGCATTTTTTTTTTTTTTTTTTGGTCAATGCACAGTGCGCCACAGCAGAGACTAAGCCTGGCGTGTTTACATGTTCCATAAGGTAATAATCATTGTACAGTGTCCCGCTCTGTAAAAAAAATCAATTACATCATTGGCATCATCACACCTTACAGTCCTTTAATAGAGATGCATGCTATTATAATGCATGGCTACCCTGGAAGGATTATTAAACTACCTCATCCGGGAAGTGGATGTGCTGGGCCAAAGACTCCATCACTGCTAAGTCACTCCTACAAATGAACTCGACGTAGTCCACATCAATTGGTTGCCTTGCCAAGGCCTCCTCCAACCTCACCATTAGATGGTTGACGAATTCCCTTCCCACCCTTACCTTAAAGAAAAGACAGACAAGAAATGCAAAAAGCAAGCACGTAATAATTCCAGTTGTAGTTCTGAAGTGAGACAAGACAATATTTTAGCTTTTAAACACTTACAACAATGGATGCACTAACGATTGTAATTCACGTTTGCTTGAGCAGACAAAACCGCATCTCTGCTCCTCGGGCGCAAGCAGGCAGCCCACCACTCCTGAATAGCCCACCTTCACTAACTCAGTGGGCCACTATTAGAGGGACTGAAAATCCGCGATCGCGGAAAACGGACGGAAATCGCGGAATTATGCATCTGAAACGGAATTTATTGTTAGAAATGGAATCTACACATTCTAAGCTTTCTAAAACTTTTTTCGGTTTAAAAATCCGTTAAGAATGGACTGAGATAGAGACCTGTTAAGGCAAGTCAGTTTTCAGGTTGCTACATGGCCTGTGTATGGTGTCTTGTGAAATGTTTCCATTTGCTGTCACTTGACACTAGATGGCAGCACTTGATTCAGCTACATATTTTTCTTAAATGACTAAAATAAATTAATAAAAATACCCAAAATTAAATAACTAAAAATGATTTAATGATAACTAATGAAAAATATACAAAAATTAGGAGAAGTTATATTTTTCAAGAATGGGTTGTTAAAATGAAATGTCGGGGGCAGGTTAAAAAAAGCTACTAAAACTTTTTAATTTCCTTGATGAGGGGGTAATAAATACTTTAATTAAAAAATATGAAATATTTCTTTGGGAGGGGGCAGTTAAATAATTGAATGATGAAGGCTATGGGTGACTTTTTTGGTTATAGGCCCCCCTATAATTTGTGCACCAAAAATATAATTTAATTTATTTATTATTTTATAAAAAATGATAGGTCAGTCAACACATTTTTAATGTTGAAAAAAGTCAAAATTATCAAATTTGGAAATGCAAAATAAAATTCTCAACATTGACAATTTCACAAAGGGGGAAAGTCTTATGAAACAATGTTTTAATGATAGCCAAATTAAAAGCATACAAAACACCACATGCAAAAACATGAAATGTGAGTGTTTTTTACCGTTATAGAGGTGCAATAAGACATCAGACTACATAGACAGTTTACAAGCTTCTTTAAGTATAAACTACATTTCGAGCACAAGAGGCTGGTGCTAGCAACATTCAAACAGCCACAATAAAGCTCTGCAGAAGCCTCCCACCACCAGATACCTGAAACAATAACTTTATATGTTAAAATGTCCTTGAAATAATCTTAAACCTAGTTTTCAGTGCCAAAAAAAGCATTTGCGAAAGCATACGAGTTATTAATTGTAGCAAAATCAAAGATATAAACATCAAATAAAATATAATTTTATTGTAACATATAACAAAGTGGGCTAAATGTCACAGTTTTTAAATTTTATTAATTTTTTTCTAAATTAAATATCAAATTATCTGAAACGGAATTCACTATCCTCCGAAACGGAATTTGCTGTTTTTTGAAACGGAAAATCAGAGGCTCTACACTATGTGTTTGTTTTTCATTAATACAAGGTTCATACAAATTTGGAGACGGAATTTGCCAGCATTTATAGCGTTACGTATAGGAGCAGAATATTATTCAACGACTCGGATGGGTTTTTTTCATCCGGGGTAAGGCAGGAATACAGTGTTGAACGAGATGCCTTCGACTTGTGTTATAAACTGTAAAATTCATCCACGCTATATAAATAGATTAAAACAGCGTTACGTAGGAGCACAATGATGTTTATCTTCATCCTATGGGTGTGGATAAAAGAGTTTGATGCTGCTTTAATTGGGACTGAAAAAGTTTGAGAACAAGCGGTAAAAAAAAAAAAAGAGTCATTTACCGTCTTAAGCGATAAAACACCCAGCAAGTTAGCAGGGGTAAATACTTTGTTGTACAGGGCAGGCCCATTTCAAGCTATTTCGGGGCCCTAGGCAAAGGGGGATCTGGGGCCCATAATTATCCCCCCCTCGACAAAAGGCCTTATGGCCGCCTACCCACTGAAGACTTAATAAATAAACATCACACATATTGTAATCATTCTTACGATTTTTACTTAATAAATTAACTCTTTACATTATTATAAATAATTATCAAACCCAATTAAACACAAGAATAGACAAAATACACACACACACACACACACACACACACACACACACACACATATATATATATATATATATATATATATATATATATATATATATATATATATATATATGAAAATAAGACAAAGTAATATAAAATGTGCAAATAACACAACACTAAATATTTACAGTATATACACAAGTAGAAATAACTTCAAATGGTGATTAAATGTTCCAGTTCAGTCATGATGCATGGAATTCTTGCAGAGGTTACTAGAATCAGAGAAAATGGCAAGGGCTGTCCTTCCTTCCCATGGAAGCAAAAACAATACAGAGACACAAGCGAAGCAAACTTGCCATGTCGTAGCCATTAGCTGTGCTGATCGCAGCAGGGCTTCCTTGCAGAAAGTTCGGGTTTCTTAGCTGAATTACTGCATTAATATCCGACCAAGGTCACAAACGTAGCCTATTTATGTAAAAAAGAGCTTTCTTGTGAGCCATCCCCTGTCCTGCTCCATTCATGCTCATGACACACTAGCTACTTCTGATGAAAGCCATGCAGCTCGCTGAAACTAACTCTGACTATGACATTTGATAAACACAATAAGTTAATCTGGGAGAAGTTGACAGTCTTTCACCTATTTGTGTGACACATATTAGAATTTTTAGCCAGTCCTTGCAAGTTTGTAAGCCTGTTGTGCATGACAACATTTACATCACTGTTATAAACACTGTCTACAAGATAACTACCATTAACGTAAGCTAGCTACCAAATTTGCTTGTCGACCTGCTTGGTATTAATGAGTGTGTACACTCAAAAAAATAAAACATTGGATTTACTTAACCGAGTTATGGCAACCGGTCCCACGAAACTGTGCTAATTTAGATGTATTGAATACAGTTATGTTGAGTTTATTCAACAGAGTTATGTTAGATTTACTACACAATGTTGCATGGACGGTATTAAATAAAGCCATGTTGGATTTAGCTGACAAAGTTATGTTGGATTTAATTAACAACATCATGTTGCATTTGGTGAACAGAGTTATGTTGGATTTATTTAATAAACTTGTGTTTAATTTATATTTCTGCATTCTGTACTGTCTGCATTTGTTCCAACAATATCTACCTGTAGTTACTTCTCCCTTAACTACACTGTAAAAAAAATATTTGCTCAGTTTACTTGAAAAAGCAAGGCAACCCATATCAAGGGTTTTTTGGAGTAAACTCAACTAAGAAATCAAGAAATGTATTTAAGGGTTTTTCCAAGTATGCCCAACAAGACGACAGAACTTGTTCAATCAATTAAATTAAAATATCTTTTTTACTTGTTTTTCCAAGTATGCCCAACAAGAGGACAAAACTTGTTTAATCAATTAAATCAAAATATCTTCTTACTTGAAAAATCATTTTTACTAGCTATTTTTGTGACTTAAAAACTAAAGTTATGTTAAATGATTGTCACAACTTAGATTAAAAAGTAGGGGGAAAAAAGTCAAATAGACAATTCATGTGCACAACCATTTCCTTTATTTTAAACACATACTAACAGTATGCAAAAAACATGCACTGGGGGTTTCAAACCAGGTAAAGTGGAAAGGCAACTGGGACATTCTTCCAAATGACTCTTCTTACTAAATTTGATCAAAACAGTTTCAACACATTTCACTGAATACGCTTAAAAAATACGCTTAAAAACACCCATCACAGAGAGAGAGAGACTTTCTGTATAACCTCAAAAGTGTATCTCAGGTTTTTGAATTGATCAAAATAGTCTCAAAACACACATTTTAGCACATACAGGACTTGTAAACATAAGCAGTTACTGTATACACAGTGGTGTGACCTGTAGTATTTAGTAAATAAACCTTAAGCCCTTAAACAATTAAGAAGTAAAAATCCGTATAAAACAATCAATTAACTGTTCAACAAACTTTTCCGCCTCTTGCCCTCACCTGACTTGCAGCTCCGAGAGAGAGAGAGAGAGAGAGAGAGAGAGAGAGAGAGAGAGAAATGGACTTGCCACATTAGCGCAGACATTTCTGCATTTTACCTCGGAGTGATTGAGCTCGTGCAGAGCAGCAGTGTGCTCCCATGTTAAGGAAAACTTTCTGTAAAACCTCAAAAGTGTATCTCAGGTTTTTGGGGTATTCCATGTTGATGCAATACAGCAGGCCAAACAAGTATGCGACTGCTGAAGGAAGGTCCTTTATGCCCTGAACGATGACACTCTCTTCCAAAATCACGCCAATGTTGATGACCGTAGGTAGGGACGTAACGGATGCTACATCATCCTCAAAGACTGTCAGTATGGCAATTTTTACACCTTTGGTGTAATCCTCCTCTTCATCTGTGTCCTGAGAGTGTGCAAAGACAGAAGACATTACTGAATATGTGAATGAAATTCACTGCTCCAATAAATAAAGGGAACACCAAAACCATGCAATGCAACTCCAAGTCAATCATACTTCTGTGATACCAGCCAGTCCAGTTAGTAATGAAGCAACGCTCATTATGAATCCATTTTGAGCAAATTTAACAAGCAATGGGTAGAAAGTAGAGGTAATAACCAAAATACACCCCACACAGGCCATTTCTCTTCTTTCATCCTTTCTGGCTGATTTTTTTTGGTCACATGTGCATTTTGACAGTTTCACACCCTTGTAGGTACCACGTGACAATCTCCTTCACCCACTGAATTTGCTTAGGTAGTGCTCTTCATCCAAGATGACACAATGTGTGCTGCGGCAAGAAGGTTTGCTGTGTCCCCCAGCACAGTGTCCAGAGCGTGGAGGAGATGCCAGGAGACATGCCAGTACACCAGGGGACGTGGAGGAGGCCATAGGACAGTTTACAACCCAGCAGCGGAATTGCTTTCTCCTTCCTTGTACCAGGTGGCACGGAAAGAGCACTGCCAGAGCCCTGCAAAATGAGCTTTGCAGGCCACTAATGTGCATGTTGATGCTCAAATGGTCAGAACCAGACTTCATGAGGAGGGTATGAGGGCCTGGTACGTGAGGCCTATGCTCACAGAGCGGCACCGTATGGAGCAATTTGCATAAACGAGAGAACATCAAAATCTACATATTCTTGCATTGGCACCCTGTGCTCTTCACAAATGATGTTGCAGGCAGCATACCATTCTCCATGGCATCTCCTGACGTTGTCATGTCTGTCACATGTGTTCAGTGTGAACTGCTCTCATCTGTGAAGAGCACAGGGCACCAATGGTGAATGTGCCAATCTTGATGTTCTATGGTATATGCAAATCAATCCCTACGGTGCCACTCTGTAAGCATAGGAACCACGTGTGGACACCAGACCCTCATACCCTCCTCATGAAGTCTGTTTCTGACCATTTGAGCATCAACATGCACATCAGTGGCCTGCAAAGCTCTTTTTGCAGGGCTCTGGCAGTGGTTTTTCTGTGCCACCTTGCACAAAGAAGGCGATAGCGATCCTGCTGCTGACCTAAGGTCAAGGTTGAAAAACACGGAGAGATGGTTTCCCCTGCTCTGAATTTCATTGCATCTGAGGGCTGCTGGAGTCTGCGGTCCCCATAGCAACCAAGATGTTACTCATGTCACGCGCACACTTTTTTCACATTGCTTAGTGTGCGCGAGGCCAGCCAAAACTACCAATGTAAAAGCATTGTAGATGGTCTACTTCGCGCATCGGTTAGCCTACCCCACGTTATGAATTAATTAAATTGCAGCTATTCCCAAGTTTAAAATTCAGAGCGTTTCGTCACTGGATTTTTTTTACTGGGGCACTACAGATCTATACTGGGGCACGTGCCCCAGTAAAATACCCCTGGCGACGCCGATGCGCGTGACATGAGTAACATCTTGGTTGCTATGGGGACCGCAGACTCCAGCAGCCCTCAGATGCAATGAAATTCAGAGCAGGGGAAACCATCTCTCCGTGTTTTTCAACTGTTTACAGGTTAGTAGACAGTAATTCCACTGTCATTTTTGTAACGCTGTAGAATTAATATGTGTTGGGACATTGTTTTCGTGTTGTCTTGATTTTTTGTTTGAAACGAAGGGATATTGAAAAGTTTGCATTCATTCCGTCGTCTGCAACGTGGCAAGCCGCGAGCCCTCAGTTTGCGTGTTGCCAGATCGCGTTGATAGTTTTGTGATGGACTGTGTGAAGATAGCCACCTAACGTAATGACACACAACTGTTGTTTTGGAGGCTACGTCCAGTTGAGTATTGTAATTGAATTATTGAACCGAATTTCAATTGCACATGCACGCGCTCTGCGCACACACACACACGCGCGCGCGCGCACAGACACACACGCGCGCGCGCACACACACACACACACGCACACACACACACACACACAGTAGGCCTAGCGCTTGGAGAGGCGTTTTGGACTGCCATTCTGAGCAAGCCTCCACCCTACTTGTGTAGGCTACTGGCAGGTGTTTATTAGTATGGTTTCAATTTTGCAAACTTCCTCTTCTAGATGGATATCAGAAAGCTATTTGCTAGGAGCAGGAATAAAGCAGAAAGGAAGAATGAACAAGGTAACTAGGCAACATGTGGGTGATGAACCACAAGCTGATCACTGTTCAACTAGTACACTAGCCTATGTAACAGTTAAAATATACCGTAAAATACCAAATAATAGCCGAGTTCCAATTAACCGCCGAGTTCCCTTTAACGGCCGGGTGTACGCGTGTGTTGTGACAAATAAAGGCCGGTTCCGAATACTCGCCGGGGTCTAAAAAAAAAAAAAAAAAAAAAAAGCGTCCGAACGTTCTATCTAGAATCTTGAGGCCCAGCACTTTTCTGGTTTTCTGGTGTTTAAACGATTTTGCATTGCATAGTTTTCTACCGAAACAATATGAATGAATGAATGAATGAATGAATGAATGAATGAAATTATTTCTATAATACTGTTTACAACATTTTGTTACGTGATAATAAACATGCCATTTCAATGTTATAATCTTGGTCTACCGTAATATTTCTTGAGGAATGCAACTCCGTAACTTTTGACAGATGTCTTAGCCACCCCTTTGGGTATACCCAACGAAAGCCAGCGTGTGTGGTGACATTGAGGACTGCGGGTTTCCAAGGTTGGACTGCTGCTTCTGTTAAACGACCTAAATTGCCGAATGCATGCGTCAAAGCACACACTGAGTTTTATTAAAGACCTTATACCATTTCACTTGCCCTTACCCATTCGGATCTGGAAGACGCTTTACAAAAAAGGTGAGAGCGTTCTAACATGCATTTCAGTCTGCTCGCGGCCAATCTAATCCAACCCAGCTAGCATGTATATAGTGGACCACTGGTGGCTTTTGGACGGCAAGCCGTCGGTGGTATGCCAGCCGTGGTCCGAAGTCGGGCCGCTGGCTAGCACAAATCACAGCTCGGGGCGTGAGTGGCTTTTGGTTGGCGCCCCGCGATGGTGCGCGAGGATTCGAATCCACTGCGCAAGACAGTGGCGGCTCGCCATCCTTGGACCGCTGAAGGACCGCTACCCATAGACGACAACGGACGGAAGAACCAGCCACAACTTAATAGGACTAGGTAAGTACACCATCTTCTTATCTCTTCTAAAATTATCATATACAAAAACTATAGTAAACGTAATGCTAGCCTACACTTCAAAACTTCGTGAACTGTTGTGGTATGACATTTCTGACAGCAAGACAGAGACAAACTCATTCATTAGGACTCGTTCAGAAAACGGACATGATGGCTTACCATAGTTTGACATAATTAGCCAACGAAGGATAAATAAAGTAGCCTACATATCACCCTAGTATATGCACCTGGGGTGAAGTGTTTTTATTCACATATGAGAAAGGGGGGAAATTACTTTGGCTATCCGAAAGTGTACTCGCCTGTATTAAGACACCCTCTGCCCCTTGGCTGTGCCTAGAAATTCTGTCCACGAAACTTTACTTAATTACACTAAACTTCACCTCAATAATGGTAACCTCTACCTCAGTAACTCTCCTTTACCTCAGTAAGGCTAAACTTTACCTCATTATTGCTAACCTTTATGAAATAACACTTTTTTTGCCTCAGTAACACTAACATTTACCTCAGTAATGCTGTGTTATCTTAATGCTAACTTTTATTTAATAACACTAATTTTTACCTCAGTAACACTAACCTTTACTCAATAACACCAACATTTACCTCAGTAATGCTAAGTGTTATCTTAATAATGCTAACCTTTATTTAATAACACTAATTTTTACCTCAGTAACACTAACCTTTACTCAATAACACCAACATTTACCTCAGTAATGCTTAATAATGCTAACCTTTATTTAATAACACTAACTTTTACCTCAGTAACACTAACCTTTACTCAATAACACCAACATTTACCTCAGTAATGCTAAGTGTTATCTTAATAATGCTAACCTTTATTTAATAACACTAACTTTTACCTCAGTAACACTAACCTTTACTCAATAACACCAACATTTACCTCAGTAATGCTAAGTGTTATCTTAATAATGCTAACCTTTATTTAATAACACTAATTTTTACCTCAGTAACACTAACCTTTACTCAATAACACCAACATTTACCTCAGTAACGCTAATCTCTAATTTATTAACACTAAACTTACTAATTCTTCATTACCCTAACTGACAATCAGTTTTGCATGTAGATTGATGTAGCCTTTGCTAGGCAAACCTGTCCGACTTTTTAAAAATGAAGGCAACTTTATTGGTTAATAGATGACAGATGGGGTTTAACATTTGTCCTGTGACAAAAAAAAAAGTTTCAGGTCAGCACAGCAACTTTCCTCGCCTTGGCTGTCCATGGTTGTTAGCCTAGCTATCATAGCTATCGCCCCGATATTGTTTTGTTTCTGGAGTTCATGTCTGCATCCGCTGGTGTTTTGAGGCAGCTACTGCAACTGATGTGTAGACAACATCGGGGTTCCCGCGGGGTCTTAAAAACCCTTAAAACATTGAATTGAAGCGTTTGGAAATGATACAAATGCCAGCCAGTGTCAGTGTATTGCCAGCAGTGATTTGTTCTACAGGCTACTAGACGTGAACGAGTATAAAATTATAAAGAAGGAAGAACAGGACTAGGCATGTAAACCTGTTCACTTTACCACAGAAATTTTAAGGAATAATAGGGCTGTGACTTTACTCACTCCTTACACCAACTCTTCTTCAATGTCGTGCACCGAAATATCACAGTATCACAGTATCAATATTTCAGGTAGGCCTTCTTCTACCAGCAGTTATGCAGTAAGCTGTAACCAAAACACGACATATGTATTTGACAGAATTTAAAATATACGCCACTCAACATGATCCCAAATGCTGATTCACATATTTAATGTTTATGAACGTAGTAAAAAGAAACGTATAAAAAACATTTTGTGAACCTAGGTGATGAGAGAGAGAGAGAGAGAGAGAGAGAGAGAGAGTGTGTGAGAGAGAGAGAGAGAGAGAGAGAGAGAGAATGTTGATGCAGCTTTGTAATAAGACAGATGGTGATATGTTGTCTCTTTTCCCTTTACAGGTCACCAAGAGTACAAGTCTGTAAGGTAATTTGGGGTAATTTAAGGTAATAGGCAACACTTGTGGCGCAATGTCTAGTTACTGGAGTAAGAGAAGAAGGATTGCTAAAGGCGTTGAATCAGACTTACTGAGTATAGGCCTAACTTCTTCAGCAGAGTGTGGGGGGGAAGGGGTGTCATATGAAGTGACTGAGGTCCAATTTACTCATGGGGGCAGTGGGGTAGAACCCCTACCAGGACATAGTGCCCATTCAGGACAGAGCAGTGGTGGAGTTAGTGAGCAGGTCCATTCAGGACAGAGCAGTGGTGGAGTGAGTGAGCAGGTCCATTCAGGACAGAGCAGTGGTGGAGTGAGTGAGCAGGTCCATTCAGGACAGAGCAGTGGTGGAGTGAGTGAGGATGAACAGTCCAGTGAACATGCACATGACAGTGATGGCAGTGAGGAAATCTGTTCTTCAGGCGAAGACACACGAAGTCACCTTGCTCAATGGGCAGTTAGGAGAAGGATAAGCCATGCTGCTTTGGCAGATTTATTATCTTTTCTCTCTGGAAAATTGCATGGCTTGCCAAAAAATCCTAGAACGTTACTAAAAACAAAAACCACGTATCATGTTAAAAATATTTCAGGCGGTAGCTACCATCATTTTGGCTTCGATCATGGCATTTCCTCTCATCTTGCTAACAAAAAAACTCCTTTGACTTGCCCGTCTTTAACAATCCAAGTGAACATAGATGGCCTGCCCCTCTATAAAAGCTCAAATGCACAGTTCTGGCCTATTTTAGGGCTCATTGAGTGTTTTGAGAATCGGGTACAGACAAACAGGGAGCCATTTGTTATCGGGATCTACTTTGGAAATCAGAAACCTACAACACTAGAGTTTCTAGATGAGTTTGTCAGTGACGCACGTGTTCTTGAGAGAGATGGCTTTTTTTACCAGGGTGCTTCTATCGCTATAGCATTGTCAGCAGTGGTCTGTGACGCGCCTGCACGGGCATTTATCCGAAGGTCAAAGGGACACACTGGGTTCTACAGTTGTCACAAATGCCATCAAAAGGGAGTGACATACCAAGGAAGAATGACCTTTCCACAATCAGATGCACCACCTAGACTGGACAGCGAAACATTTGATGAGTTTAGTGATGAGCAGCATTTCACAGGATTTAGTCCATTCAATCTTTTGTCAGTTGGAATAGTCACACAGTTTCCTCATGACTATATGCATGTGGTGTGCTTAGGGGTAGTGCGGAAACTGTTATACTTCTGGATGAGGAAGCCATTGCACACTCGAGTAGGTACAGCTGTCGTGCAGGAGGTGTCAACTACGCTTTTGGGTTATCGCTCATATTTCCCCATTGAATTCAACCGGAAGCCCCGAACTCTTACTGATTTTGAGAGGTGGAAAGCTACTGAGCTTCGCTCATTCCTGCTATACACTGGGCCAGCTTGCTTAAAGGGCAGAGTACCAGCAGCAATTTACAACAACTTCATGTTGCTGTCTGTGGCCATGACTATTTTACTTAGTGTATCTTTAGTGGGAGATTATGCTGACTATGCACACAGTCTACTCTTGGCATTTGTGAAACACTGCAACCAACTGTATGGTAGGGAGTACATTGGGTACAATATGCATGCCTTACTCCACCTCAGTGAGGAAACAAAGACATATGGAGCGTTAGACAACATATCCTGCTTCCCTTTCGAAAATTTCCTCGGCCAGCTAAAAACAACGATCCGGAAACCCAACAAGCCCCTAGAGCAGGTCATTCGTCGCTTGTCTGAAAAAAGGTTTAAGTCCAGTGAGTGTCTAAGTATCGAGTCAGGCCTAACAATGGAACATTACAGTGGCCCTGTACCACCGCATCTTACTGCCATAAAACAATTTAAAAGAATGCATGTTCAGAGGGTCATCATTCAGGTCTCAACAAGTGACAGTTGTGTGGAGTTAGCGGGGGGAAGGATAGTGGTCATCGAAAACATCATAGTTGACAACAAGGCAGAAGTGCACATAGTGTTTAGGTCCTTCTCAAAGCTCTGCAACCTCTTTGACTACCCACTCGAGTCATCTGAAGTTGGCATCTACCATCTGTCTGCCCTGACACCTCAACTGCATCACACTCTAGCTGCACACATAGAGAGAAAATATGTCCTCCTTCCAGTTAAGGATGGCTTTGCTGGGCTACCAATGTTGCATCAGTAGGATTGCTGTTTTTTATGTTGGTGTAAGTGTTCAAATCACAATTTTGTTCAGGTGATATATTCAGGTTTCCCATCTCATTTAGGAAATGCTGTAGCTGTAGGAATTGATTATTAAGATGCCTTGGCAAGCCCACTTAAGTGTAACTATTTCTTCTTTCCACAGAAATGTATGTAGTCGTTTCCTTCCCCGCGGAGGGCTTGTTTTTTGTGGTGCCTGTTTCATGGCTCATAGAAGATAAATGTTACTGGCCTCCCTTTAAAACGCTGGACAAGGTAAAAAAGGCTGCCCTACAAAATGAAACCCCTGACCCCAACTGTTGGACACTTCATCCAGTTGAGGTGCTTAAAGTTAAAGGTAGGCTCGGTTGTATATTTAAATATCATAATGCAGCATTTTGATTTGGGAGAAAAGGAGACAATTCAACTATTTGAATTTTGCTTGTTTGCTATTGTTGTTTTTTTTTATGTAGACACATACGAAAAGGCCCACGGCCACTACCTTAAAGCAAAAAGAGGAGAGAAGCTGGAGACAGATGAGGAGACCATGAAAAGAAAAAGAAAGTAAGATAATATTTGCATCATACTAGTCACTAATATATAAACGGAGGTAGATTGACTGAATTACATAGGCAGCATGTGATCTAGACAGGTTTGACACAATCTACCAAATAACTACTGAATTACTCACAAATATATCAAAATATGCATAAATACTAAGTCAACTCAATCAATACAACAATATTTAATTACTTTGGTCATTTATGCAAAGAAATACTGGATTCGCTTAGATGAGGTAACAAACTTCTCAAAGTGAGGTGAAGCTGAATCATGGCATCTGAGTAAGTAACCAACATGCAGGAGCCTCCTGTTCGATGTTCTACATTGACCTACATTGCTTGGCAGACATGAGGTCATATCCTGAAACTAGAAATATCAACATAAGGGTTCTTCAAGGTGAACTAAGGAAGTGGACTATATAAGCCAGACTACTTGTCTGGTTTATATAGCCTTTTCTATATTTTTAACTAACCATAAATATTATTTGTACCAATGATATTGCCCTCAGTGTCACATTCTTTAACATTTTGTAACTTGTGTAATCTCTAGGCCAAACATGAAATTCATCCAATCCAGTGATGAAGAAGATGACCGTCCCTATTTCCCTCCGGCTCCAAAAATTCGGCGACTGCCAGAGAAAATTTCTGTACCAAATTCAGGTTAGTGATATCTCTGAAAAGAAATTCATTTTTCTTTTTTCATGGTCTCTGTTACTTTTCATTTTGTGTTGCCTTACATTTCATGCACCCACATTTGACACAGGCCTTCTGCATATCTTCCTTTGTTTATTTTTTATGTTGCATTTGGACAAAAGTGTCAGTTAAGTATAATGTCATACCATTGCATTAAGTGTAATCATAGCATTGTATCATCTCACTAAACACGCCTTTTCATTTCCAATCTATTCAACAGAGTTTACCAGTCAGGCACCACAGGTCCCAACCACCACCACCCTGCCTCTACCACCACCACCACAACTCCCACCTCTACCACCACTACCGCAGCGCCCACCCAGCCATGAAGGTAAATGGGTCAATGTCATTGTCAATGTCATTTATTGTGCTCTGATATCAGGTGGTACAACCACTGCTAATGCTCATAAATTAATTAGTAATTGGTAATTAATGTACTGCAATGAATATGCTTCTTAGATAACCATTTAAGTCTTAATCTCTTTCAAACAGTGTACAGTCAATCACACAGAACCCCTTCAGTCACCAGGACCAGTACTTACCCTGCAGGTAATATTGGCCACTGTGTACTTAGTACCATGATTTGGTCTTCTAATTACCATGAATACTTGTATATCATGTGTCTTTTCACTCTGTTTGCAGTGTTGTCCAACCAAGCAGCCAGTCCCCCGTTGGAAACCTCACATCTTTTTCTGACATCCAGCCATGGAGGTATACACATAATACATTGGCTATTGAAAGTCTACACCCCTGTTCAAATGCCAGGTGTTCATGATGTAAAAAAAAATGACAAAAAGAAACTATTTAACGTCATGACAACCTGGCACTTGAACAGGGGTATGTAAACTCATATGTGTACTTTATAAGTTGCTTTGGGTTTGGACAAAAGTTGCAGTAATAATCAATAATAATCATTGCCGTAATAATCTCACTAAACACGCCTTTTCATTTCCAATCTGTTCAACAGAGTTTACCAGTCAGGCACCACAGCTCCCCACCACCACCACCCTGCCTCTACCACCACCATCACCTCTACCACCACTACCACAGCTTCCAACGATTTCACCTCTGCCAGCACCACCACAGCTTCCATCGAAGTCACCTCTTTTTCGAACATCCAGCCATGGAGGTAAATACATAATACAGTGCCTATTGAAAATGTACACACCCCTGTTCAAATGCCAGGTGTTCATGATGTAAAAAAATGACAAAAAAGACAAACTATTTTATGTCATGAACCTGGCATTTGAACAGGGGTATGTAAACTTATCATACCCACTGTACACTGCGTTCCAAATTATTATGCAAATGACATTTTTCACTGGTTTTCCTAAATAAATAACTAGATGACAAGTCATCATAATTTTCAAGTCATCAACCGTTAGAGTACAAAGCAAATATTTTTGAACGAACCTTCCAATGATAACGGTATTTTTTTAAAAATTGAAAAACTGAAAATGCACTGTTCCAAATTATTATGCAAAGCAGAGTTTCAAAAGATGTTGTTCTTGTAAAGAACTGAAAATGGCCATTTATGAAATTTGAAGCATTAGCAGGTGATAATTACTGGAATCAAAACCTAGTTCAATCAAAAAATCTTACAGTTCAAGTTGCATTACTGGATGTGTAGCTGATTCAGAGCGCACACAGGTTTGTGCAGATAAAGGCACATTAAGAAAGGTTCTTCCAGATAAATACATCAGAACAAGAGAGTAAATGATAAAATACTATTACAAAGCAACAAACAAGTCACTTTTGAAGCTGCGAGTTGGAAGGTTCGTTCAAAAACATTTGCTTTGTACTCTAACGGTTGATGACTTGGAAAATTATGATGACTTGTCATTTAGTTATTTATTTTGGAAAACCAGTGAAAAATGTCATTTGCATAATAATTTGGAACGCAGTGTATGTTACTTTGTTCATTTTCTATTTTATAAGTTGCTTTGGACAAAAGTATCAGTTAAGTATAATGCCATAACATTGCATTCAGTGTAATCATAGCATTGCACCATCTCACTATTTACTAACCACATTTCCAATCTGTTCAACAGAGTTTACCAGTCAGGCACAGCATCATCCATCAAATCAGCAAATCAGCATCCAGCAAGGTAGAACTGAATTATCATTCATCTGGCACCAATATTAAAGGAGAAGCAGACTAACCCCTTAAGATACAGCCCCTGTTATAAATTAGCTGAATAGCTGTTACCAGAATGGCAATGACCAAGTCGTAATGTATTACTAAAGGCCCTATGCACTGTCATAGTGGTACTATGGCAGTAAAGTTTTTCTCAGTGGCCATTACAGCGTCCTTTTGGTGGAATGGCGTGTGTTAAGGGGCTATGAAAGTTTTGTTTGTTTTTGTTTTGAGAAGGACACCATACATTCATCCTTGATTATGTCAATTTCAGTAACACCGATGTTGATGTTGTTTGAAAGCTGTGTAAATGGAAACTAAGTATCTGAATTACTACATCTATACTTATACCATTTCTAATCTGTTGTCTTTGATTCATAGATTTTTGCAGACTTGTTCTGCAGCACCTCCGGACGATTGAGGAGGAGGTTAAGGAGGTTAAGCAGCAGGTGGCTGCAAATACGGCCATTCTGCAGAAGCTAGGGGGTGCTGGTGTGGCAGACCTTTGCCTCGTCCAGGAAACCAACATGCCCCTCAGTAACCTGGAGGAACTGGAGGAGCTGGAGAGGCAGCTTGGGTCTGACATTGACCTGAAAAACCAACTGGTAAGTCTGGGTTTTAAAATGTTGCAATATGAATTTGAAGGCATACAAGTCTTAACCTGGCTCTCGTGATGAATGTTGCTCTGAGTTGCTCCACAAACATTTATCTGTAACTATGGCCGTAGTGCGCTTAGCCAAAGTTCCTGTCTTAAAATACCGTCTCTGGCTTAGCTCTCCAAATGTTTTATTAAAAATCCTTGCACATGATTGGAAAAAACACTTGTCTGACAATTAAAGCACTACTGTAACATTTCTGGAAATTAGTTCATTTTACACCTCTCCCTGAATTAAGTGATTTGTCGACAATGTTACATCTATGAAAGCCCTGCGAGCCGGATTGGTCAGGCTGCCTGGGTAAATCTGAAAATCCACCCAGATCCACGAGTAGCTCATAAAGCTGTGCGGAAACACACAGATCTGGCGAGAGCCAGGTGATCCCACTGATTGAGCATTGCTAAAATTGATCCCATTCCCAAGGGGAGCGATGTGTGCACAATAAATCATATATATGTTTCCAATTTTCAACATCATACCCACTGTATTTGAAGGTTACAGATGAACTATCAAACAGCTAAGATGTTTGACTGAATGTTATGCCATTGTAATTTTGGTCTTTGTATTCCAGGTGAACATACTTGCTGTTTTGGGGGGGAAAACCACCAAAGACGCGGTGAAGAGGATGTTGGGCCGTATTTTGAGGAAGTCCCTGGCGCTTCAAATAAATTGGACTGGTGCTGGAGGAAAGGTGGCGTTCAAGTCTTTACACCTGAAGAATGTGTTACACAGTAAGCTAAAAAAAAAACCTTTTTTTTTTACATTTTGAATCATTATTGTGAAGTATTTACAACCCCTGGCAAAAGCATTTTTTTCTTACTTGCTCCTTGTTTTACAACAGGAGCTGTTAGGAGAGTGGTGCACACAGCAACAGAAGAGGACCTGCAAAAAGAAGTTGCGAAGTACCTAAAGGGGGCAGCTGACCGAGAGGGAGGGAGAAAAGACAGGCAGAAAAAAGTGGGCAATGGGGAGATGGGGAATATTTGAACTAGTCATTTTATATTTATGTATTATATATTTATTATAAATTGTTCATATTTATTTATTTACTTACTTCAAACTGTAAAAACATAAAAAAAATATTGAACCTGGCTGATCTTTAAATGTGATGTTGTTAATTGTTATTTATTTGTTTGTTTATTTATTTATTTAAAACCGTAGACACATTGAAAAAACAAAAATGTATTGAACCTGGCTGGTCTTTAAATGTGATATTATAAATTATTAATTGTTATTTAGTTATTTATTTATTCATATAAAAACCGTTAACACATTAAAAATAAACAAAATGTATTGAACCTTATGTGTGGTCAGTCTGTGGGATAATATGTTTACATGTATACATTTATATTAATTTAGATCATAAATTGAATTCCATTTATATTCATTTTAATGCCTTGTTTGAATTATATGGCCATAATAAGGCTATTAAAAAAATGGTGGGTAACAATCGGTAAAAAGGCGGCCCTTTATCTGAAACCGCTTTTGAGCCGCCGGCGGACCGCCAAAGAACCGATGAGCAAAACGCCAGTGGGCCACTGGTGGGAGCCGCCGTTGGACCGACAACTCTGCCACTGGTGGGCCGCCAGTGGGCCACTGACCTATTGCTATCTGGGAAGGGGCCTTTTCAACAAGTAATCTGTCGTGCAAGTTGGGCAGAAGCACGCGTCAGGCAGGCAACATGTAGGCCTACAAGTCAGTAACCTATTCAACTAACTTTCATCCGAACTTTAAGTTTTCTACGGGGTCGAGCCACCGTACCAACTCACTCGGGGAATAGGCTCATATCGGCCAAATAGGGAGACGTCTTGGAGAGAAACGTGATGCAAGATGACAGTATGTAGCCACTGCAGGTCACTTATTTTTCAGCATAAGAAAAAACCCTTTGGTTTGACACTTCGCACCCTAATTATGTTGCTTCAACGTCGCGCCCTCCATGCAATTTCAGATTGACAGACATCGCGAAGCGCAAAGGGTGGAGGCTGCATGGGTGAGGGTGATAGCAAGTGACCATAACTTTGCAGAGTAATTAAATCACAGTGCTGCGCACAGACAATGGTGTGGTTTCTTGATTATTTTGTAAAGCATGCGCTTAACTAGTCATTAACAGGAAAAGGTGTGTGATTTATCCTTTATCCACCCCGACTGTGCCATGCGAAGATGCATTCTGCGTCTTCAAAATTCCCCGAAGTCGGCACCGTGCTATCTGTAATCTAACTCTAAACAAACTGTAAGTTATACTGGTTAAAAGTAGGCCTATCTGAGAATGATTTTTTTCCCCGTTTTGAGGTAGATTTTGGGGAAGGTGTTTGTGAAGAAGGAATTAATCGCCTGTTCCAAATAGCCGCCTAGTCTCTAATACGCGCCGGGTCTCTTACGTGATTGAGACAAATAATCGCCCGGGCTATTATTTGGTATTTTACGGTATAGTCATTATGTTTGTGGATGGCCTTATTATATATTAACATCTCTGTCCAGACAATGTGGAGCAGCAGAGTGCAAGTGAAGGGTTGGACATCGGTGAACATGAGCAGAGGTGAAATGACTAACAAATTAATTAAACAGACAGGAGATTTTGAGCGAAGTATCCATTGTATTTGACAGGAAATTTTGAGCGAAGTATCCAATGTATTTGACTGGAGATTTTGAGCGAAGTATCCATTGTATTTGTAATATTTTCATGTTGCTTTAAGACCCAGTGCAGCAGAGTGCAGAGGAGAGAAGGAGCTTGAAGTGTCACAGGGAGACATGAGAGGTGACATTGAGGGGTAAGTCCTGACTGACAATGTATTACTGGCTGGCTACTGTAAACTACGCTACTTGCAGATGTGATAAATGTTAGGTTTAATGGCTTAATCTGATGTAAGCCTAACAGTTGATCATAGTGCTCATATTTTTATGTCGACCCAGACAGGAGAAGCAGAGTGCAGGGATTGAATTGGATGAGGCAGGGGAAATCGAGAGAGAGGTTGAAGGACAACAGGAGACAGAGGAAGAGGACAAAAGACTAGGGGCAAGGGGGAAAAGTAATGTCCACAGTCTTGAAGGCCATGTTTGTGATCTAGGGGAAAAAAATTCTGGCCCAAACCAAGTTAAGTTGCCACAATATCCCCAGCACACCTTTGGTGCAAAGAAGCACTCATTTAATGCAAATTGGTTTGACAGTTTTACATGGTTGAAATATTCCAAAAAGAAAGATGCAGCCTTTTGTTTTCCCTGTAGAATTTTTGGGAAACATGTGAAGCATGACACCTTTGTCAGCACTGGCCTTCAAAATTGGAAAAAAGCTTTGGAACTCTTTAAAGACCATGAGAAAACACCGGCCCATAAGGCAAGCATGGTTTCCTGGCATGGTTATAAAGCCAGTGCAGCTCATGGCAGTGTAATAGAACAGTTAGACTCCGCAAGTGAGCAAGAAATTAAAGAGAGACGCCAGTACCTCAGCCGGGTTGTGGCTGTTAGCAAGTTTTTGGGGAAGCAAAATATCCCATTCCGTGGCCATGATGAGAGCATGTCCAGCAACAATCAGGGCAATTTTCTAGAGTGTATGAATCTCTTGAAAGAGTTTGACCCATTTCTTCAATCCTATTCAGCACCATCACACAGCACATACTTATCACCTTCATCACAAAATGAAGTAATTGAATGCTGTGCCAAAGAAATTGTTAAAACTATCAGCCAAGAAATAGAACAAGCAGGCATGTTCGCAATAATGGCAGATGAAGCCAGAGATGGCAGCACCGAGCAGCTCGCTGTTTGTGTCAGATATGTTTCTGAAGGGTGTGTGAAGGAGCGTTTGCTGGCTATGGTAGATCTCGAAGCATTTGATGCAGCATCTCTTACAAATGCAATTGAAGAACAGCTAAGACTGAATGGCATAGAAGATGTGAAGGTGGTTGCGCAGACTTATGATGGTGCCTCCGTTATGAGTGGGACTGTTGGAGGAGTCCAATGCAAGTTTAGGGAGAATCATCCCATGGCCATTTATGTGCACTGCTATGCACATCAATTAAACTTGGTCCTTTGTTGCACTTGCCAAGCAATACCAGAGGCCAAGAATTTATTTGACTTACTGCAGAGTGTATACACATTCTTTTCAGTCTCCCTGGTTAATCACCAGAAATTTAAGGAGACCCAGAAGCTGCTTGGCTTACAGCCAACTGAACTAGTGCAGCTGTCAAAAACACGCTGGTCATGCCAGTTGAAGTCTATCAATGCCATGATAGAACATTTTCCTGCTGTGCTTCAGTGCCTCTCCAGCATCAACAACCCTACGGCTGTAGGTCTCCATGTCAAACTTGCTAGGTTTTCCACTGTGTACCTGTTGATGATGTTTAAGACGTTGTTGTCGGTGACTGAAAACCTACATAAGTTTTTGCAAAGTGAAACGGTAGACATGGCAAAAGCTGAAGAATACAAGTGTGCTGTGTGTGACACTTTAAAAGACATGCGCACAGAGGAAAAGGCTGCTGAGGTATATGACGCCGCAAAGGCCTTCTGTGAAGCCAACCAAGTCCCAGTGACGTGTGCTGTGCCTAGACAGAGGCAGAAACAGAAGCGCATGGATGACTATGTTGTGGAGTCCAGTTGTGGGGCACTGAGTGACCTAGGCAATGCAGAGAAGCTGAGAGAATCCTTGTATATACCTTGCCTTGACAGGATGGTTGCTGAAATGGAGCAGCGTTTTTCTTCTCTCAACAGCAAGGTGCTAAAAGGTGTTATGGCTTGTAATCCAGGATCAAAAAACTTCCTCTGTGAGGAAGACCTCAGAGGTCTGGCAGAGCATTACAATGTTGATGTTAATCATGAGGAAGTGTTAGTGGCTAAAAATTATCTGTCCAGAAAGCAGGAAAACCTTCCAATTAAAGACATGCAATGTCTTTTAGGCTTGTTGGATCATGTCATGTTTCCAACATTGACACAGGTCATTCAGATATCCCTGACCATTCCAGTGTCCAGCTGCTCATGTGAACGAACTTTCAGTGTGCTTAGACGCCTCCACACTTGGCTAAGAAGCACAATGGGGCAAGAAAGACTTCATAATCTAGCCATCTTGACAGTTGAGAGAGAGGAACTCTCTAAGTTGAACCACTGTCAAGTGATTGACTGCTTTGCCAAAATGAAGCCAAGGCGTTACCGATTACTTCTTAAAAAATGATTGCTTTGCTTGCCAACTGAGGCCCAACTTTATCTGTGTTTTTGTACTACAACTACACACAAACACACACACACACACACACACACACACACACACACACACACACACAGTGGTGCTTTTAGAGGCTTTTGGATTGTGTTTAGAGATGTTCAATGCTGAAAATGCGTGTGCTTACAAAGATATGTTTGGTGATTTAAAAGGTATCAAGTGTGAATACTGTTGGCCATTAAGTACTCTTGGTTGAGTTTAAAAACTCGGCGGTGTTGTATTGTATGTTAATATGTTCTTTTACAATATTACCAACAGTATAAGTATTACATTGCTATTATCACAAATGTTGCAAATATTCATACTGTTATTATTAAATGATTGACCTGGATTCAGTGTCCTCGTAATCATTTTGAGTTTTACAGCTCTAGTGACTAGTTTTAAGCAGGCCGTTTCTAAATATAAATATCAATATATAAATATATATTACATAAAATATAATATATATTACATAAAATGTAATATATATTATATAAAAAATATAAATATAAATATAAATATAGTGCAAAATTTTTAGCTCGCGCGCTTCGCGCGCTCGCATACATTTCCTGTGCCCCTTTTGTGCCCCAGTATGGTCTTGGGTCTAGTGACGCCCCTGGTCCTGACTAACGTCGGTGAAATAAACAAGTAGTCGGTCTCCATTGTGATAGAACAAACAAGCATTTATGTGCCACCTTTTCCTGCTCTAACAGTAGAACCTAGACATAATACGAGTCCCGTTCGTTTATGCTTTTCTAATTTAGACTGAGGCCAACGTTAATCAAGCTAACGTCGAGGGAGGGAGGGAGAACTTCCACGCTAACGACAAGTGCAACCCACGTTTTCAATTAGCTACCTAGAGCCTTCAACAGACCCTTTTGCAGCAGGCAATATAACAGTTGTTTGAATCAACATGAATAAAGTGTAATTACAACTGAACATAGATGCCCTCCTACACATCAATAGTCAATATATCAATAAGCCTCATCAACAAAAAGTAGGCTTTTAACATTCATAAACTGAGGTAAAACTAGCCGGTCATTTCAAAACGGACTGTACAAGGATATAGGCTAGATAAGTTTTGTACTTCACATAAAACAGGTGCAATGTGCAATGTTGATTAGTTTATCGATTATTTTTGAGTGGTAAAAGATTAACCTTCGTTCCTGATGATGACGCGAGGGATGAGCTTCTGAATTTGATCCACTTCCAAAAGCGTGCGTGGAGTTGTGTCTCTAGTGCCCCTCGAGTCGCTTCGGACATTATCAGCCCCTGTGGCTCGGGGAAACCCTGTTGCGTGCCCCGTTTTTTCCAGACAAGTTGAGCTCACTTAGTTATAGAAGTCTCCAGATGAATACATTCAGAACTTGATATGACAACTTCTTATTGCGAGTTAATAGTGTTTTCTTGTCATCTTAGTTCTGTTTACTCATATCAACGTGTGGGCAGAAAAAAATGAAGTTCTATTTTTTACAGTGTACCGTACATATACTGCACAGAACTACTGAACATCCTATTTATTTATTTATTTATTTATCTGTACATTCTCTACTCACTATAACCGTCTCATTTACACTAGCTGTACATAGCTGCATTCATCTATACATATTGCTTATCTGCACATACTGTATTTATTTGTATTATACTGCATTTCTGGTATTTGCACTTCTGATTAGATGCTAACTGCATTTCGTTACCCTGTATTTATACTGGTCGATGGCAGACCATGTGATTATGTTATGGTGAACGAGCAACACCTTGAAGTAGTAGATTCCTTCCGTTATCTTGGCGATACCATCTGTGCTGGTGGTGGCTGTGAAGCTGCCATAATAGCAAGAGTAAGAGCTGCTTGGGGAAAGTTCAGGGAGCTGCTCCCTTTGCTGACATGCAAGAGTTTATCGCTCAGAACAAGGGGTAGAGTCTATGGTAGCTGTGTCGGGGTGCCCTGCTCTACGCAAGTGAGTGCTGGGCCCCTAAAAAGGTTGACCTGTTAAGACTTGAAAGGAATGAGCGGGCTATGTTGAGGTGGATGTGTGGCCTGAACCCCAATGATGAAACCAGCCCAAGTATCTGGGACAAACTTGAAATTGTCCCCCTTGAAGCCGCACTTCGCCGTGGACGGCTTCGGTGGTTCGGCCACACCAAAAGAGCATCTGGCCCAATATCAGCCATTGAGAAGTTGGAGGTCGCTGGCACCAGGAGAAGAGGCAGACCCAGGAAGACGTGGGCCAAGGTGGTCGCTGACGACCTGAAGACATTCCATCTGTCCCCGGAAGTGGCCACTGACTGGGTTGCCTGGAAGAAGGCTGTGAATACTCACATGCAACGTCATACCCGCCCCCAAGTGGAACATAATGACGTAAACGGATAGTGAGTGAGTGAGTGAGTGAGTGAGTGAGTGAGTGAGTGAGTGAGTGAGTGAGTGAGTGAAAATGACAATAAAGTTGAATCTAATGTAATCTAATCTAATCTAATCTAATCTAATCTAATCTAATCTAATCTAATCTAATCTACTTAAAGTACTGTACACAACACAAAATAACTATTTAACTCAGTTTTATTTGTTTGCCCAAGTGCATCTTTCAGTTTGAAAAACTAAACATTTGGCAGATTACAATGTCAAAAAAATAGAAAGGTGATTCAAGTTATTTTAAAGAAAAAAGCCTTCGCCTTTGTTGTAAAGTGCACGGGCATCTTTAAGTGCATAAAAAAAACCTTAGGCTGTCTATAAACAGAAAACATCTGGCAAATCAAATCGAGAGAGAGAATAAAAGAGTTTGTGCCGCCTGGAAAACGAAAATCCTATCTAGCTAAGTGGCTTCGACTGTTGTTGCTTGAAATGCTAATTAAAATTGCACTGTTAATGATCATAAGCATTCCGGCACATAACTGTCAGTGACTGGCAAAATTAACTCCCCTTCTTCCCTCTTTCTTTTTCTCTCACTTGCTGACTTTCCAGAGCTGAGTTTGGTTTGTTTTAGTGGAGTAGACTTCTTCATCTTATGTCAATTTTCAGATTCCACGACTAATTGACAAACTGGCTGGCTGCGGAGTCGGACCTTGATGAGAACACTTCTCAGCTCTTGTGTATCCCGCGGTGCTTAGCTGACTATCGCGAGGCTGCCGGATATGAAATGTTTCCAATGTCGGATATTTCAGCTTCGTTTAAAAATGATTATGTGGACTTTATTTTTAGACAAACAAATGAGAACAGGGGGATGCAAGCTGAATTTAGAATTTTCCACCGATCAAAGTCAGAACGATTTTCATCATATATTAATTTCACATTGAGTGAAAAAAAAAATACCGTGGGAAAAAAATGCCGAGGACATGACCTCGGTGTCCTCAATGGTAGTTACGGTCCTGACAACAGTCGGAGCCACTTAGGATTTTCGTTTTCCAGGCGGCACAAACTCTTTTATTCTCTCTCTCGATTTGATTTGGTGCGTTTCAGATCAGAAAAGGCTGGACAGTCGTGACCTGTTGTTTATGAAGTTATTGGGTGCTGACGAGACTTGAGCTATTTTGCTAACTTACCAGACTATAGGCTTTTTTTAAAATTGAACTTTTATTTCATTTTATTATTTTATTTCTACTATTGTTTAATTCTTATTATTTTTCTTCCCCATTTATTTTATGTAATTTTATTTTCTATTGCTTACTGTTTTGCTTTTACTTCTGTAAAGCACATTGAACTGCCACTGTGTATGAAATCTGCTATATAAATAAACTTGCCTTGCCTAACGTGAACACAAGACACTATTGTTTTGATCATTGGTTGTATTTTCGAACGGAAATGAAAACGGATAGCAAACTTGTTATGTTCACATTTTATTTACAACATGATGCACCACCTCTGACTGCTTTCTGTCAATCATGAAGAGCCCAGCCGCGTTCACAGCTCCTCCTCCAATCAGCAGCTGGAGATGAGCCTCCTCTCGGGAAGTCTTGTCCCGTCCCTCTTATTGACTCCCATCTCCAGTGAGGCTCAGTCGCGTTTAATCACTCACTCACTCACACTCCATCACTCACTCACACTCCATCACTCACTCACTCACACTCTATCACTCACTCAAACTCTCTCTCTCACTCACTCACACTCCATCACTCACTCACTCACTCACTCACACTCCATCACTCACTCACTCACACTCCATCACTCACTCACTCACACTCCATCACTCACTCACTCACTCACTCACTCACTCACACTCCATCACTCACTCACTCACACTCCATCACTCACTCACTCACTCACTCACTCACTCACTCACTCACTCACTCTATCACTCACTCACTCACACTCCATCACTCACTCACACTCCATCACTCACTCACTCACACTCCATCACTCACTCAAACTCTCTCTCTCACTCACTCACACTCCATCACTCACTCACTCACTCACTCACTCACTCACTCACTCACTCACTCACACTCCATCACTCACTCAAACTCTCTCTCTCACTCACTCACTCACACTCTATCACTCACTCACTCACACTCCATCACTCACTCACTCACTCACTCACTCACTCACTCACTCACTCACTCACACTCCATCACTCACTCACTCACTCACTCACTCACTCACTCACTCACTCACACTCCATCACTCACTCACTCACACTCCATCACTCACTCACTCACTCACTCACTCACTCACTCACTCACTCACCCACACTCACTCAAACTCTCTCTCTCACTCACTCACTCACTCACTCACTCACTCACTCACTCACTCACTCACACTCCATCACTCACTCACTCACACTCCATCACTCACTCACTCACTCACTCACTCACTCACTCACTCACTCACTCACTCACTCACACTCTATCACTCACTCACTCACACTCCATCACTCACTCACTCACTCACTCACTCACTCACTCACTCACTCACTCACTCACTCACACTCCATCACTCACTCACTCACACTCCATCACTCACTCACTCACTCACTCTCTCTCACTCACTCACACTCCATCACTCACTCAAACTCTCACTCACTCTCACACACTCACTCACTCACCCACACTCACTCACTCACTCACGCACACACACACACAAAATACTTTTGTGATTGTGCAGTTTTGAAATTGTTAAAATAAACATGTTCATCTTGTTGGGCTTGTGATTTTGACTCGTTTCCAAAATGTATGAAAAGTCACCATATTAGGACATTTTTTTTTTGGCAAATAAGATGTATCGCAATGTTTGACCTCAGTATTTGAAAAATCCTGGTTACGGCCCTGGTCACAATGTGATTTATTTTAATGCTAAGAACAAAGTGTTAGTGCTTGTGATATGTTCGTATTGAAATATTTGTAATATGATGAGTGCGTCTGGTGCAGATTTGTTCATTGGTGCTGTACTTTCATTATTTGTAGTTAGTGGTTATTTGCTGATGGTACACGATGACATTGCTCAATTTTATCTCAAACATAAGTGATAATGGTCGCTTTTTGCTGTTAGAACTCCTAAAAACAAACAAAAAGAGCAAGAGCGTCTTACATATTAGAATAGAATAGAATGCCTTTACTGTCACTATACACATGTACAATGAGATTAAAGCATCTCCAATATCAGTGCAAACAGCGTGTAGAGAGGGAGAGAGAGAGAGGAAGGGGGGTTTCAAAATGGAGAATGCAAACACTAGACTCAAAATGCAGTGGCACTTAACTGTTCATTAGACATGTACTATTATACAGGAACAAACAAACAGGTTAACAAACACCAGTCAAACCTTTTCTTTTTACATTAACAATAGTTATTACTCAGAGCCATAATTTCAAGGGACCATGCCCACACACACTCACAGCTAGAGTGGCTATGGATAATCAGTGTTTTGCACTTTGCTCACCGTGAATTTACTGTATAAATAATAAGTTTAAAGTAAAGGTTAAGTGGTTCTACTTATTCAAAGCATGTTTGAAACATGGATCATTCACAGATCGAGTCCATTCTACATGTGTCAATCTAGCATGCATATGAATAAAAAAAAGGTTCTGGCTTTAGAGAAGTCATTGTTTGGAGAAGATGGAGAAAATACTTGTTTTTTGCTGTGTCACATACTGTATGAGGCCTCATCTTATTGGTTGCAGCTTTGAAAAGATCACCAAAAGCTGGGTCAGAGATAACTTTGTCTAAACTGTGTGTTGGCTGAGGGAGGTGTTGCCTGTAGGGGAACGGTGGTTTTGCAGCTGATCAGAGGAAACTAGAGAACCTAGAGGCAACCGATGGGAACCTGGAGACAGGAAGTCCACATAGACAATATTTCAAACTGCATATATGTGAACACCAGACCATTATGCCCATATCAGGCTTGTAGTACTCGAGTCTGACTTGTGCCCTAATTTTAAGGACTTGTGACTTGACTTGGACTTGAGCACTGATGACTCGGACTTGAACTCAGACTCATGCATTAACTGCATTTGGACTCGTAAACTGGAGAAGAGGGCTCTGATTTTTTCTTTATTTTTTGTAACATGCCCTAATAATTTGGCAAAAGATATTTACAGTGGTGCTTGAAAGTTTGTGAACCCTTTAGAATTTTCTATATTTCTGCATAAATATGATCTAAAACATCATCAGATTTTCACAAAAGTCCTAAAAGTAGATAAAGAGAACCCAGTTAAACAAATGAGACAAAAATATTATACTTGGCCATTTATTTATTGAGGAAAATGATCCAATATTACATATCTATGAGTGGCAAAAGTATGTGAACCTCTAGGACAGGGGTCTTCAATCCTATCCGCAAAGGGCCAGTGTGGCTGCAGGCTTTCATTCCAACCAAGCAGGAGCTACACCTGATTTCACTTGTTTAATCATTTCACCCTCGTCTCCAATCAACAATCAAGTGAGCCTCCAATTTGGCTGTAATGAAAGCCTGCAGCTACACCGGCCCTTTGCGGATAGGATTGAAGACCCCTGCTCTAGGATTAGCAGTTAATTTGAAGGTGAAATTAGAGTCAGGTGTTTTCAATCAGTGGGATGACAATCAGGTGTGAGTGGGCACCCTGTTTTATTTAAAGAACAGGGATCTATCAAAGTCTGATCTTCACAACACATGTTTGTGGAAGTGTATCAATGCACAAACAAAGGAGATTTCTGAGGACCTCAGAAAAAGCGTTGTTGATGCTCATCAGGCTGGAAAAGGTTACAAAACCATCTCTAAAGAGTTTGGACTCCACCAATCCACAGTCAGACAGATTGTGTACAAATGGAGGAAGCTCAAGACCATTGTTACCCTCCCCAGGAGTGGTCGACCAACAAAGATCACTCCAAGAGTAAGGCATGTAATAGTCAGCGAGGTCACAAAGGACCCCAGGGTAACTTCTAAGCAACTGAAGGCCTTTCTCACATTGGCTAATGTTAATGGTCATGAGTCCACCATCAGGAGAACACTTAACAACAGTGGTGTGCATGGCAGGGTTGCAAGGAGAAAGCCACTGCTCCCCAAAAAGAACATTGCTGCTCATCTGCAGTTTGCTAAAGATCACGTGGACAAGCCAGAATGCTATTGGAAAAATGTTTTGCGAACAGATGAGACCAAAATAGAACTTTTTGGTTTAAATGAGAAGCATTATGTTTGGAGAAAGAAAAACACTGCATTCCAGCATAAGAACCTCATCCCATCTGTGAACCATGGTGGTGGTTGTATCATGGTTTGGGCCTGTTTCGCTGCATCTTGGGCCTGTTTCGCTGCATCAGGACGGCTTGTCATCATTGATGGAACAATGAATTCTTAATTATACCAGCAAATTCTAAAGGAAAATGTCACGACATCTGTCCATGAACTGAATCTCAAGAGAAGGTGGGTCATGCAGCAAGACAATGACCACAAGTCGTTCTTCCAAAGAATGGTTCGAGAAGAATAAAGTTAATGTTTTGGAATGGCCAAGTCAAAGTCCTGACCTTAATCCAATCAAAATGTTGTGGAAGGACCTGAAGCGAGCAGTTCATGTGAGGAAACCCACCAATATCCCAGAGTTGAAGCTGTTCTGTACGGAGGAACGGGCTAAAATTCCTCCAAGCCGGTGTGCAGGACTGACCAACAATTACCGGAAACGTTTAGTTGCAGTTATTGCTGCACAAGGGGGTCACACCAGATACTGAAAGCAAAGGTTCACATACTTTTGCCACTCACAGATATGTAATATTGGATCATTTTCCTCAATAAATAGGTTTAGGTTTATTTATTTAGCACTCATAAGAATAATGGTGCAAGGAGGGAACGAAGCCCGAAGGGCTTGTACAAGAGTTCCACCCCTATCAATAATCAGCATCAATCATTATGATGATGGCTAACAAATGAACTTTAAAACGTAAGGAGACAATGTACAAAATAGTCACTGTAAAAGGGAAAATATAGAAACAAGATACAAAAGAAAACAATGTAAGTGAATAATATGGAGACAAGGTACATAATGAAAAGAAACATCAAGGAGGGATAATAATCATGGAAAAAGGACACACAAAAAACAAAAAAATGAATAAAAGTGAAGAAGTGAGGCAATGGAGAGGGCAGAGAGTAGATGCGATGACTGGAAGATTCATGAAAAGGTAAAATGTATTTTAAGCTGCTTTTTGAAGAGTGAGAGGGAAGATATGGATCTTAATGGGAGAGGTAGTTCATTCCATAGCTTAGGGTCTCTATAAGATATGTTGAATTGATGGTGTGATGTACTAGAAAAGGGTAAGTATAGATTATTATTATTACTATATCTTGTGCGATATGAATGGACATCTGATGTGTAGATGAAGAAATTTTGGAACGTGTCAGGGAGATCTTGGTTTTTGTAAATAAACTTGTGAATGAATAAACATATTTGGTACATATTCAGTTTTTGAATTGGCAATAAAGAATATTTTTCAAAAAGTGGTGCAGATGGAGTATATCTGTTAGAATATGAAATGAACTTTCGGAACTTCTTCTGAATAATACATAATTTGTTAAGATGAGTAGGGTAAGAGGCTGCCCAAACAATATTGCAGTAATTCATATAAGGAAACAAGAAACTGTAGTACAGAATTAGGTGGGCTGAGGGATGTATTAATGGACAGACCTTTCTTAATATGCCCAGCATCTTTGTAGATCTTTTGCAAACAAGGTCGATATGATTTGACCACTTAAGTCTTTGATCAACTATAATTCCCAGAAATTTAGTACCTTTTACTTGCAATATTTCAGAATCGTTAATATATAATTTAGCTAGCTCCTTTGGGTAAGACTTATTTGTGTTGCAAAAGATCACAAAGTTGCATTTCTTTACATTAAGTGTTAATTTATTGAGTTGGAACCATTTAGAAATATTAGATAATTCATCATTCACACTGGGTGGCACGGTGGTGTAGTGGTTAGCACTGTCACCTCACAGCAAGAAGGTCCAGGTTCGAGCCCCGTGGCCGGCGAGGGCCTTTCTGTGCGGAGTTTGCATGTTCTCCCCATGTGGGTTTCCTCCGGGTGCTCTGGTTTCCCCCACAGTCCAAAGACATGCAGGTTAGGTTAACTGGTGACTCTAAATTGACCGTAGGTGTGAATGTGAGTGTGAATGGTTGTCTGTGTCTATGTGTCAGCCCTGTGATGACCTGGCGACTTGTCCAGGGTGTACCCCGCCTTTCGCCCGTAGTCAGCTGGGATAGGCTCCAGCTTGCCTGCGACCCTGTAGAACAGGATAAAGCGGCTACAGATAATGAGATGAGATCATTCACACTATTAATCAAATGATTGAAGTCATTATGTGTTGCAATAAGATTGTCATCAGCAAATAATATGGGAAGAAGATGTTTGCAAGATTTGGCTAAATCATTTATATAAATCAAAAATAATAAAGGGCCAAGAATTGAACCCTGAGCAACTCTGTGTATGATTCTGGATTTGGTGAAAGAGTATCCATTTAGAGATACATATTGTTCCCTGTTTGTTAAGTAATTTTTAAACCACATTAGGGCAATATCCTGTACTCCATATCTATTTAATTTGGAAATCAAAATACTGTGGTTGACAGTTTCGAAAGCTTTACTTAAGTCTAAAATGACCCCAAGGACAAACTTTCTTTCATCCATGGTGGTTGAAATAATGTTTGTTAGCTGAAGTAACGCATGCTCTGTTGAGTATTTTTTCGAAATCCATATTGGTGTGCATATAGGATGTTATTTTCAGCTAAATGTTTAGGTATTTTTGAATAAACTAATTTCTCCAAAATTTTAGAAATGCAGGGCAGGATGGATATAGGTCAATAATTACCGAAGTCCTTGCCATCACCTGTTTTGAAAATAGGAATAACTTTTGCAATTTTGAGATCAAGGGGAACAACTCCAGATTGTAACAATTAAGGAAAGAATGTGGGTTAAAAGTTGAATGATATAACTAATAGTTTCTTTGATTAAAATGCTCTTTATGCCATCATGACCTGGTGCTGAATTTTTTAATTCCAAGTAGAGCCCTGCACTCCCGCAGGACCCGACGCAAAGCACTGCGGCACGGGACAAATTTTGAAAGCTCATTGCGGGCGTGGGCGGGAGGGGGAGTGCACAATGCGGGAACGAGCGGGAGAGGTGATAAGCTGCAGTCCCGCTGTGGCAGTTCGTGTAAATGGGTGGAGCACAGAAGGACGGCAGGACAGAACTGAGCATACAAAACTCTCTTTATTCAGCTTTTCAACTGTAAATACACACACACAGACACATGCACACACATTAGCTGTCTGGTTATGGAGAGAGTCCCTCTGCTCTCACTCTCTCTCCTTAAGAAGGGCGCGGTCACTGGGAAGACACACAAACATCAATTAACAACAGGTGAAATGATTCTGCCACTTAACTTCCCCAACTCCGCCCTCCTGTCACAGACCGATGCTAGACCACGCCCCCGCTGCCACATACCCCCACCGCCCGACTCAGGCCGGGCAGCCGTCCGGCCCGCAGCCGACTCCGCCCCCCCTTGACGGGAGAGGAAGTCCGCCACGACCATCTGCGCCCCCGGCCTGTGGATCACCTTGAAGTTAAAGGGTTGGAGTGCCAGATACCAACGGGTGATCCGCGCATTGGCATCCTTCATGCGGTGGAGCCACTGGAGGGGCGCGTGGTCCGAACAGAGGGTGAAAGGGCATCCCAGCAGGTAGTACCGGAGGGCGAGGACCGCCCACTTGATTGCCAGGCACTCCTTTTCGATGGTACTGTAGCGCCCCTCACGCACCGACAGCTTGCGGCTAATGTACAAGACAGGGCGATCCTCCCCCTCCACCTGCTGGGACAAAACGGCCCCCAGCCCTCTGTCCGACGCATCCGTCTGCAACATAAAAGGGAGAGAAAAGTCAGGGGAGTGTAAAAGTGGCCCCCCACACAGTGCAGCCTTAACCTTAGAAAAAGCCCGCTGGCATTGCTCCGTCCACTGGACCGGATCTGGTGCCCCCTTTTTAGTCAGATCAGTCAGCGGGCTGGTGACGTCCGAATAATTAGGTATAAACCTACGATAATAGCCAGCCAGCCCCAGGAACTGTCTCACCCCCTTTTTGGTCTTGGGCCTCGGGCAGGCCGCAATTGCTGCAGTCTTGTTAATTTGGGGACGCACCTGCCCGTTGCCCAAGTGGAAGCCCAGATACCGTACTTCCACCCGCCCAATCGCACACTTCTTCGGGTTGGCCGTGAGACCCGCCCGCCTCAGCGACCTAAGGACGGCCCTCAGGTGTTGTAGGTGCCGCGGCCAGTCATTACTATAAATAATGATATCATCCAAGTACGCGGCCGCATAGGTGGCGTGGGGGCGGAGGACCCTGTCCATCAGCCGCTGAAACGTAGCAGGCGCCCCAAACAGCCCAAAAGGAAGTGTGACGAATTGGTGTAAGCCGAACGGTGTGGAAAAGGCCGTTTTTTCACGGGATAATGGAGTCAAGGGGATCTGCCAATAACCCTTTGTTAAATCCAGTGTCGAGTAAAAACGAGCCGTGCCTAGCCGATCGAGCAACTCATCAATACGAGGCATTGGGTACGCATCGAATTTAGACACCGCGTTGACTTTTCTATAGTCCACACAGAACCGGACCGACCCTTCGGCCTTGGGTACCAAGACCACCGGGCTGCTCCAGTCACTGTGGGACTCCTCGACGATGCCCATTTCGAGCATGGCCTCGAGTTCTTCCCGAACCACCTTTTTCTTGTGCTCAGGTAACCTGTAAGGGCGGCTACGCACTACCACCCCCGGGGGCGTCTCAATGTGGTGCTCTATGAGGTTAGTGCGGCCGGGCAGGGGTGAGAACACGTCCGAAAACTCGGTCTGCAACTGGGCAACCTCCGCGAGTTGGGTCGGGGAGAGGTGCTCTCCACAGGGGACCGGAGAGGGACGTGATGCTAATGTTCCTTTTTGAACCTCCGGCCCCAGCTCCGCCTTCTCTGGAACCACCGACACCAACGCCACGGGGACCTCCTCGTTCCAGAGTTTGAGTAGGTTGAGGTGGTAAATCTGTAGCGCCCCACCCCTGTCCGTTCGTTTCACCTCATAGTCGACGTCCCCGACTCGCCGTGTGACCTCAAAGGGTCCTTGCTACTTGGCGACTAATTTAGAGCTCGATGTGGGCAACAGTACGAGTACTTTCTCTCCCGGTGCAAACTCTCTAAGGCGCGTACCCTTGTCGTACAGGTGGGTTTGCCATTCTTGGGCCTGCCGCAAATTCTCCTGGGTTAGTTGTGTGAGTGTGTGGAGTTTTGCGCGCAGGTCAATAACGTATTGAATTTCATTTTTGCTTGGTGAAAGTCCCTCCTCCCAATTTTCTCGCAGCACATCTAAAATGCCGCGCGGCTTATGCCCATATAATAATTCAAACGGGGAGAACCCCGTGGAGGCTTGGGGAACTTCTCGCACTGCAAAGAGCAAGGGTTCGAGCCATTTATCCCAGTTACGTGCGTCCTCGCTTACAAATTTCTTAATTATGTTTTTAAGGGTGCGATTAAACCGTTCCACTAAGCCGTCCGTTTGTGGGTGATAAACGCTGGTGCGGATCGGCTTAATACCTAATAACCCATACAGTTCCTTCAGTGTTCGTGACATAAACGAGGTGCCTTGATCAGGCAGAATCTCTTTCGGGATTCCAACTCGGGAGATGACGCAGAAGAGCACCTCCGCAATACTGCGTGCTGAGATATTGCGAAGAGGCACTGCTTCCGGGTATCGCGTTGCATTGTCCACCAGAACTAATATAAAGCGGTACCCTCGTGTTGACCGATCTAATGGCCCGACGAGATCCATGCCAATTCTTTCGAACGGGGTCTCGATTAACGGTAGAGGGCGCAAAGGCGCTTTTGGGATGGCCGCTGGATTTACTAACTGGCATTCGCGGCATGCCGTACACCACCTACGGACATCGCCGCGAATCCCCGGCCAATAGAATCGGGCCATTATTCGGGCTAGTGTTTTATCCTGCCCCAAGTGTCCAGCCATGGGATTAAAGTGAGCCGCCTGGAATACCAATTCCCGGCAGCTCTTCGGAATTAACAGCTGCGTGACTCGCTCTTTAGTTTGAGTGTCCTGCGTCACTCGGTATAATCTATCCTTCATAATCGCGAAGTAGGGGAAGGACGGGGTGGCGTTCGGCTGGAGCGTTTGACCATCGATTACTCTCACTTGGTCAAAAGCATGCCGCAGAGTCTCGTCTCGCGATTGCTCTAACGGGAAATCCGCGAGGGATTCCCCAATAGAGAGAGGAGGAGCCGGCGGCTCCTCACTCTGGCGCGGAGATGACGTGGACGGCTCTGTGACAGCTTCTCCCGCCAAAGCGACACCGGGACCTCCCCCTGTCAAATGGCAGGACCCACTCTTGACCAAGTGCGTCATTAAACCCCGAAATCCCTGCCAATCAGTCCCCAAAATTAAAGAGTGGGTAAGGCGAGGATTAACCGCCGCCTTCACTATAAATTTTTCCCCTCTGACCGACACCAAAGGGTAGTTGTGAACATCCCCGTGCACACATAACACCTTCACCAATTGTGCTCCCCCCAATGCCTCGTCTTGCACCAGGTTTTGGTGGATTGAGGTCTGATTACAGCCAGAATCCACCAACGCCTGATATGTATCCCCTTGGATACTCACCGGTATGCGATACGCTCCGGCCCGATCGAGGGCGGCTCCTGGCGCGTTGGGGATCCGAACCACCGCGCCCACCTCCATTATCGAGCACTGCTGTTGGAGGTGGCCTGGTTCCCCGCAGCGCCAGCAAACCGGCCCAGGCTTCCTCTCTGCACTAGTGCTCTGGGGCTCACTCACCTGAGGGGGGGGAGAGACAGACACAGAAGGGAGACACGGAAGGGCACCGCGGGTGCGGCGGGCCGGCTGAGGTGGCGCCGGCCCCCGTCTCCGCGGTGGGGGAATGGGGCGAGGAGAAGACACAGGAGGGAGAGAGAGAGAGGAGAGAAGAGAAGAGGTCGTCTGCTGTCCTGCCGTCGGGACAGCCGCCAGATGATCCTCCGCCAGCTCGATTGCCTGATCCAGCGACGCCGGGCGGTGGCACTGGACCCACTCTGCGGTTCCCGCTGGTAGACGCGCGACAAACTGTTCCAGTACCACCTGGTCGATGAGTCCCTCGGTGTCGCAGCTGTCGGCCCTCAACCACTGCCAGCAGGCGTCCCGGAGTTGCTGGCCAAACGCGAACGGCCGGCCGACTTCCTCCAAGCGCAGAGCGCGGAAACGCTGATGATGTTGCTCTGGGGTGCGTCCCACCCGCTGGAGGACGGCCCGGCGAAGGTCCGCGTAGGCCAGCCGGCGGTCGGCAGGGAGCTGTAGCGTGGCCAGCTGCGCCTCTCCCGTTAGCAGGGGGAGGAGGCGCGCCGCGCGCTGTTCCACCGGCCACCCCGAGGTCTCTGCTACCTGCTCAAAGAGCGTGAAGAATGCCTCGGGGTCGTCCTGCGGGCCCATCTTCGTGAGGGTGAGGGGGGAAGGGCCCGCGGCGGTGGAGTTGGTGGACCCCGCTGACGCGAGGAGGTGCCGGAACGCCCGACGATCTTCCTGTTGCGCCAGCACCAGGGCCTCGAACCGTTGTTTTTGCTCCTTTCGGAGGGCAAGCAGCCCCTGGTGCTGGCTCTGTTGGGCCGTGGCGAAGGCGTGGATCAGGTCAGTGAAGGTGGAGGACTCCATGGGGCTGTTGTCTTCTGTGCTCATTCCCGGGTTTCGGCACCACTGTGGCAGTTCGTGTAAATGGGTGGAGCACAGAAGGACGGCAGGACAGAACTGAGCATACAAAACTCTCTTTATTCAGCTTTTCAACTGTAAATACACACACACAGACACATGCACACACATTAGCTGTCTGGTTATGGAGAGAGTCCCTCTGCTCTCACTCTCTCTCCTTAAGAAGGGCGCGGTCACTGGGAAGACACACAAACATCAATTAACAACAGGTGAAATGATTCTGCCACTTAACTTCCCCAACTCCGCCCTCCTGTCACAGACCGATGCTAGACCACGCCCCCGCTGCCACACCCGCTAACTAAAAACATGTTTAAAATAAAATTTATAAATTATTAATTTATGTCTATCATGTATAATTTGTGCTGGATATTTTATTCGGCATTAATAAAAACATTTTAAGTTGCCTAAATTTGCGGATGTGGTCTAATCTCGCGTACGTTTCCGATTCCTTTCCGCTCTTCCGTGTTTGAGATCTCCGATCATGGCAGAAGAGCAGAGCTCCTCTAGTGAAGCTCACAGTGCTTCAGAAGCAAGTGCTGCTTTAAAAAGAGGTACATTTACCGTTAAAAAGTCAAGAGTCCTGAAATCAGACATTTGGAAGTCGTTCTCACTCGTGGAAGTCGTTCTCACTCGTGGTTGGTTGTTTGGGAAACGCACCCCTGAACGTGAGCTGTAGATATTTATGCTCAAATCCACTCAAAGTAGGGGGCGGGGCACCATCACGCTGTGTCTTTAAATTATATTAATTTCTTATAGGCCTACTTGTATTTCCTAGAATGTAAATGTGAGGAGTGACATATAAGCTATGTGCAATGTACAATATTGTTAATATCCACTGTAGATTTTGGTAGGTGTGTTGGGTATCTCTGTAAAGCCTCAGCTGCGCATGCCGCCTGGCAACGCGCACCCTCGCTACGTGCGCTAGGTGAAGGATCAGTCAGTGGAGAGCTCAGCTAAGCTCAGCATGTTTAATTCCCCAAGCCAATGACAAGAACTTTCGTGAGAAATAACGTGAACGTCTGCATCATGCGGGATTTGCGGGCCGGAGTGGGACAAAATATGGCAGGCGTGGGCGGGAGCGGGACTGAAAATCATAATTCTTTGCGGGAGCGGGCAGGAGCGGGACTGCACAATGCAGGAGCGGGCGGGAGCGGGACTGAAAATTCTGTCCCGCGCAGACCTCTAATTCCAAGATGATATCATGGAATAAATGACCAAGTATAATATTTTTGTCTCATTGGTTCTCTTTATCTACTTTTAGGACTTGTGTGAAAATCTGATGATGTTTTAGGTCATATTTATGCAGAAATATAGAAAATTCTAAAGGGTTCAAAAACTTTCAAGCACCACTGTATACATTAATTTTTATACTAACTTCATGCAAGAGTGTCACACCTGCGTGCCTTGGCGCATGCATTAGATAGACTCTCGGGTGCGCTCCGGACAGCGTGCACGCCAAGCGGACTCTCATGCACACCATAAACGACTCACACCTGCACAGGATTAAGGCACAATCACCATGCCTATATAAAAATGGTGAAAACACGGTTACTTTACAAAGTATTTAGTTGCATTGCTGACACATTACCAAGCCTTATTTCCTTGTTTAGTTTCCTGATCCCTGATTTCCTGTTTCTTGTCTTTGATTCTGCCAACTCTATGATAGCCTGTTTGTGCCTCACTCGACCTTTTGCCTGTTTCACTGTTTTATGATTTTGCCTGCCGTTCTGGATTGTTCACCTGTCTTCACTTGTATTAATAAATACACCTTCTGCAATTACATCCATTTCCCAACTATCTCTAACAGAATACTTCGCACTCCCTGACAAAGAGAATGCACATTCACATGTTCATACGTCATGTTCAGGAACAAACTAATGTTAATCGCACTAAAACAGCCACCGTTAAATAGTGCGGTTGGAGTCTTGTTCTCGGACTCGATTCAGACTCAACTCAGATCAATCGTGGACTTGACTTGGACTCGACATGAAATTTTTTTAATGACTTGGACTTGACTCAGACCTGAACAGTGGGTAGTCGAGACTGGACTCGGACTCGAAGTTTAGTGACTCGAATACAACACTGGCCCATATGTGCTTTTCGAACATCCCATTCCACATTTAGTCCTCTGTTACTATTATAATAATCTCCACTCTTCTGGGGAGGCTTTCCACAGGATTTTGCGGCATAGCTGTGGGGATTTTCCCATTCAGCCACAAGAGCATTAGTGAGGTCAGATGCTGATGTTCGGTGAGGAGACCTGGGATGTCGTCAGTGTTAAAGTTCATACCAAAGATGTTCAGTGGGGTTGAGGTCAGGGCTCACTGCAGGATACTCAAGTTCTTCCACTCCAACCTTGGCAAACCATGTCTTCATGGGGCTCACTTTGTGCACAGGAGCATTGTCATACTAAAATATGTTTGGGCCTCTTAGTTCCAGTGAAGGCTAATGCTACAACATACAAAGATATTTAAAATAATTGTGTGCTTCTACCTTTGTGCCAACAGTTTGGGCAAGAAGGTTAAGTATCCACAAATTTTGGCCATACAGTCAATATATTTTTCAGATTTTTAAAAAATATATCGTCTGCTGCCAATATGCATTTCATGCTCCAATACACTATGCATTTGTGAAACACTGAAATCTTTCCCTGTAATGTGATCAGTTTTTATGCAAAGTTTGAGGTTAAACATAAGAAAGTCTGAATCGAAAAATATCAGACTTTCCAAAACATCACAAACAAAGTACTATCTGAGGTGAACAACCTGACTTACTGCTGAGAATAAATTAAGTGAAATAGAAATGTAATTTCTACTTATTTAATAACCCACCCTGGGACTCATTATTATGTAAACCTGTTGTTCTCAGGGTGGCACGGTCGCCTCACAGCAAGAAGGTTCTGGGTTCAAACCCAGCGGCCGGCAAGGGCCTTTCTGTGCGGAGTTTGCATGTTCTCCCTGTGTCTGTGTGGGTTTCCTCTGGGTGCTCCGGTTTCCCCCACAGTCCAAAGACATGTGGTTAGGTTAACGTGGGCTAAGGTGCCCTTGAGCAAGGTACTTAACCCCTGACTGCTCCCTGGGCACTCTAGTGTGGCTGCCTGGTGCTCTGGGTGTGTGTGTGCTCACCGCTTCAGATGGGTTAAATGCAGAGGATGAATTTCACTGTGCTTGAAGTGTGCATGTGACAAATAAAGGTTTCTTCTTCTTCTCATGTCATTTCCTCGTTCTGTACTAGGTCGCAAGAATTGAACAATTTTAATATTTCTGGATTGGTTCTTCACTTCGTTTTACGAATTGGAACTCAATGCAAAACACTCAAAATTAGGTTGTGGGGTGTTTCCTGTATTTCAGTGTGACTTGCTGCATGTGAGGCAACAAAACACGGAAACGGTGAAATTGTTTATTTCTTTATAGCTGTGTTATAAGTTGGAATAATGTACAGCGAGCTGGTCATTATTAACTACTTATTAAGTGAGCATGAGGTCTTTACGGGAAAATATCAGACCTCTGTCTTTTTGTACGGGCTCGGTCCGTACTGTCAAGACCACAGTCTGATAGTTCCCTGTAAAGACCAAGCAAGCTAGGTTAATAAGGAGTTTATTATCAGGCATTTTTATTTCTAAGATTAAAATAGACGGTCATTATAATGAGGCATGACGCTGCTTTTAGTCACGTCATATTTGTAACATTGTTGACTCATGCACAGGGCTTGAAGTGGGCTGGAATGCACCGGAACTGCGTTCCTGCACTTCTTTATTTTCACCATGCACCATGAACAACTTTAAGATCTTCTTCGACAAGCTGTACAGCCTTTATCATGCTTCGCCAAAACATCAGCGCGAGCTGAGCAGCTGTGCGCAGCGCGTTGAGCAGCGCCTTCTTGTTATTGGCCGCATCCTTTCCGTGCGTTGGGTCGCATCCAGTGAGCGCACCGTGAGAGCGGTTTGGGAAAACTACAGGGCTCTCAGGGAACACTTCCACGAGGCTGCTCAAGATTCTTCGAGGGATTCCAAGGAGAGGGCAAAGTACAGTGGCCTGGAAAACATTCTTACGTCTGATTCTTTTGTGACAAACCTGGGAATTATGTATGACACGCTAACAGAATTGAGTGATCTCTCGAGGATGTTGCAAAAACGCGAAACCACCTTGCCTGATGCTGGGAGGCTTCTTTCTCGCCAGATTCAAGTTTTTGAATCAATGATGACAACCCCTGGTCCCTACACACAAGCAGTGCTGCAGGCAGAGAGAGAGAAGTCATTTCAGAGCATCCCTCTACATGCAAATGGACAAATTGTGAAGATAAATCCTGCCCAGTTCTTCCACAGCATGGCAGACAATTTATCTTCTAGGATGGCTGCTCCTACCTCTTCTCATGTCAGTCAGCGTGGCACTCAGGAGGAATGCAGAACCATGACTGACATGAGGATTCTTCAACCAGATACCTGGCCGGTGGAAATGGACATTCAGCATGGTGATGCAGAAATTGGGCGATTATGTGAGATGTTCAGAGTCAACAAGAGGGAGAGCATCCAGGGATTCAGAGAGTACAAGGAAACCAGAGCCTCAAGGACCCCAAAATCCCTCATGCCTCTTCTGAAAGCTACGCACACAATTGCCATTTCCACCAGTGAATGCGAAAGAGCTTTCAGCTCCATGAATGACATTCTCACTGCAAAAAGGAATGCCCTGGCTATCGATCGAGTGTCCAACCTCGTCTTTCTCAAAACAAATGGGCCACCATTGGAGCTGTTCCACCCTGAGAAGTATGTCCAGTCATGGCTAGCGCATGGGCGGAGGTCTGCAGATGACACAGCTTGCGAAGCTCCTCATCCTCCCAAAGATGACGACCCCAAGCAATTTTGGAGCCTTTTTGAAGAACTTGATTTGAACTTATTTGAATGACCGGGATGGCATTGTCAGAAAATCAGGGTTCCTGCACTTCTTTTTTTCCACTTCAAGCACTGCTCACGCATGCAGAATAAACGGCGTCCTCGTTGTCGAAAGGAACAAATATCAGCACCTGGAAGTTAATCTTGTGATAAATGTCCACCAATCTGTGGATCGGCAATCGGACTCGTGAGCTATCGCCGGACTCACGACCGCAAAGGAGACCGATGAGACGCTGCTGCTGAACATGGATCTGTCGCTGCGACAGCCAAACCAAACCAATCATTAATGACAGCACTTTTATTCTGTCTCTTGGTAATTAAAGTGGACTGGACTTGTAGTGTCACTTCAGAACAGCAAAACGTCTAGAGTCTCCCTGAATGAGGAAACATTTCAACTTCACTGTTTGCTCTTTCACTTTTACATTCATCTAAAAGAGCCGAATCAAAGAGTCGATTCTTTTCCCGAGCGACACTTCACTCGGAGTGAATCAGTTTTACAGAAGTGAAAGTGTTTCTCCTTCAGCCTCGGCGCCATTTTGTTGTTGTTTGGAGAAAATAATAAAACTAAAGAAAAACTGCAACTCCAGGCAGAAGCGGTGAGATGAATGAAGCCCAGCATGGAGTGCTGAGTAAAAGTAAGTGCTGTGTTGGAGAGAAATGTGGTTGTATTTGACTGAGCTCGTGTAAAAACAGCAGTAAAACTGCGCAACTGAAATCATCTTCCCTGTAAAGCTGCTGTTTATCGGCTGTGTGTTCTATATTCGAGTTTCTCTCTTCAGTTTCTCATCTATTAAACACTCAGAGAGTTTGGGGGAGTTTAACTGGAACGCATTTTTGTTTCCCTTCATCCCATAATGTGGTGATGTAAAGTTTACTGGGACTTTAATGGAGTGTGTGTGAAAAGCTCCTGAAGTGGAGGAGTTTCAGTCAGTGAGGAAATCTAATAAGAGGAGGACATCTTACAGCACTTTTAATGACCTGCACACAGATTAGTCATTTACACTGCTATAAATGTGGGGAAGGGAAGTTCCAGTCATCATCAAACCAGTAAAACTAAATAAAGTGCCATTTAATGTGGTTAATTTTGGGCTGGGAGATCTGGCAAAAATATATCAAAATTTTCCAGCCTGGATCATCAACAATATTATCATGGGGTGGTTTTGTGTTTTAATGTTGGTTTTTAAGACTATTTTCCAGAGCAAACAAACTAATTTCCTCATTGATGTAAATATACAGCATTTTTTCACTCAGGGTCACATTTGGAGAAATAAGATGTTGTGCAGGTGGATTTAAAAATATGTCAAGTTTCTTGTATTAAACTCATACGTTTACATTCATGTCATCGGCTCACCACAGGGAACAGTTTTTAAATTTTGTTTCCATGTTGATTCGTTCATTTTTTATGCCTTTTTGGTCCATTTTAGGGCTGTTTTGGCATGTTATATTGTTCCACTGTACACTGATCTATATAACATCATACAGAATCCCATGTTTCTAGTGCATTTTGTGCTATAAGATTAATATGAAATGATAATGTCGTATCTCTGCTTAATTTAATATATGCATAGAAAGGAGTCATTTATCACCTGGCAAAGATTTTGTAGTTCTTTAATGATGTGTCCGTAGTTATGCCAAATGATGTTTTTGGTCGGTGTTCTCAAAAAGGAACCTAAAAATTCAATCACTGATTCTTTTAATGGTATCCATTTTGGTAGGTTCAATCGCTATATATGTCGGAATAATGCACAGAAAAAATGTGTTGACTGTAAGGCACCGACACCTTTCAGCGTTCATTGAAAATGTTCACTGGGATAATGGAAAAAGCGGTGTAGTCTCAGTCACCCTCTCTAAACTCACGGTTTAATCAGGGTCAAAGAATTTCCCATAATGTTTTTATAATTACCATGAGAAGTAAAGGTATAAAAATGCCTTTAGTCATTACAGACTTGAAGTAATTGCACTGAGTGGTTTAATTGAGAAATGTAGTCTCCGTAGCCCCCAATTCTCCGTTAGGCGTTTCTTCGTTAGAAAAGATATTTGATTCTGTGCTCATTGCCATACACATTGTATTTCATAATATTTCCAACAAAATATATCTAGTTATACCTTTTTAAATCTTTCTTTTTTTATTCTGTGGAAAAAAATATCCCCTGGTGTAGTCTCTGTAGCCCCCACCAATTCACCGAAATGGTGGTCTTGATCAGCAGGCCATATCTTCTGAATCAGATGAGGATACCTCATGAAATTTTCACACTGTAATATTAAGATATGTGGAAACAACATGCACTGACTACAAATCTGAAAACTAAACTTTTAAAAAATGACCATTTTGGAACAGAAATGTGGACCCTGAGTGAAAAAATGCCGATATCTTTAAAAGGAAACATAACTTCATTGAAAAAGAATAAGACACCTGAGGCCAAAGCAAATTTTCAGACACATTTTAATAAAGTGCACTTCACTGCAAAATGTAAACCATTATTCCTTAAAGGAAAATAAAGATAACAAATTAAAAAATGCAATATAAATCTACATCAGCTCTTGTATTATCTGTTAAATATGTGTCAGATTAAAAATAAACTGTTTCCCAGAACACACCACAAACACACGGACTGCGTCACACTGACTTCTGATCTCTAACACACACACACACCAGTTCACAATCAGATCAACACGTACCAACAGAATTATAAACAGTTTCCTTCCAACTGCAATAAACTTGCTGAACTCTGATCTCTCCACAGTCTGAGATATGACGTGCAATACATTGTTTTTCTATTCAACCCACAACCTGTACATATTGCTGGATTTCCATATCATTTCTGTTAAGTATATTTATGCTCATTTTGTATTTATTTATCCCCTTTATTAGCTCTCAGGTACTTGCTCGGTCAGGTGTGTGTAGGTTTTTTTTTGTCTTTTGCACCTTAACTTTTTGCACCTTTGGAACCAGCAGAAAAGAAATTTCGTTGTACCTTAACAATGACAATAAAGAACTTGAACTTGATTTAAGGACTCCATTCCCACATCCACTTGTGCGTCTCCCAGAACTTACCAAGCCTTTATTTCTGTGTTCTGATTCTGCTGCTTGAGTTTGGATTCTGCCTCGGTGTTGATGTTTGATGACCGTCTGGCCTTTGCCTGTTTTTGAACAGTTTTTATCTGGGTGCCAGTCTCTTCATTCCAGCTTCAAACTGCATTTGCATCTGTTTCAGCCTCCCCTTTATGATAAATATGTAAGTCCAGAACACTTCAGCTGAGTTTGTTTACATTTATATTAATTTACTTTTAAACAGGATATTTATTTTATTGTGTGTTTTTATGGTACTTTTCTTGCCATTCTGTGTTCAGCTGAGGAATGGAGATGTTAGAAAAATATTTGAGACTCAGTCAGTCGTAATGAGGATCAGCGATATTTAGAAGTTGCTGAATGGGTCGGTGCAGGTGCAGTGTCCAATGTCATGGCATCAGTGATCAGTGTTTTCTCATAAGGAGTGTCTTTACACTGCTTTCTTGCTTTTGCATATTTTTCAAACACCTGTTGTTTTCACCGTGTCTGTTGTGTAAATTCCAGCATTTTCCATTTCACTGATGTGGAATTTTTTCGGCACCAGGTTCTCTGTGTTCTTGGCCACGCCGTTCCCAAACAAAACGAGGAACCGTAGGCCAAGGAACTGCTTACTCTGGGTTCTTATTGGTTCGTTCCTGTGTCTTTCAGGGAGACCATGAGCTGGACTAATGAACAGAGTAAAGTCTGGTTCATAAAACAAGGTGCCATGTCTAAGCATTTTCAGCACAACTGACAAAATATATTCAGTATCATGGGCCATGTGATCCCTCAGTAAAAACAGATCATGGATTGTTCACGGTCTAAAACAGTCATATCACACTCCTCGACTTTAGGCTCACAGAAATCATGTCCGTTTAGTCCAACTGACTTCAGACTGACTGACTTCTGGATCAGAATTTATTCAAACTAAAAACTCATTTAATGCTGGGAAAGAGAAAGTAAGCAGGAAGCAGGTTCAGCTTTTTTAGTGAAGGCATCACAGCTGACCTGCTTCCACTTCAAACTGTTTCTCCTACCTTCCAGCAGAGGTCTCCCTCCCCTGATTACTGAACTGTCCACCTCATCTCCTGTGTAGATGGACACGGAGACTTGTCTTCTGCATCTAACATGGCATAACACTGCTGTATGATCTTTAAAACTTCTCTCACTGTGAATCCTCCTGATTCTTAAGTTTGGATCTTTTCACATGTGCAGTTCATTAGATATGAAAGATTGTTTTCTCCAGTTTTAACAGCATGTTTGTTGTTGGGTTTTTTCTGATTTTTAGGAGCATCATTTATTCAACTCATGAGTAATTCAAGAGATCCGCGTCTTCAGGAATCAGCAGTGAGTCCATGAGCTGTGTCCGTACGCTAATATTCAAAAATGGAGAGCTGTGATCTGGACACAGATAATGTGACCCCACCCTCAGAAAAGCGGTAAACTGTCATGTTCTAATATTTTAGTCATTAACTGTTCAGATCTGAAATGTGTAGTGAGTTTATATGAAAAGATTAACTGAACAAAAATTCAGACTAAGAATGAAAAGTTAATAGTCACCACTTGAAAAAATGCCAGATTCTGTTCACTGTCAGGAAAATTATCTCATCTCATTATCTGTAGCCGCTTTATCCTGTTTTACAGGGTCGCAGGCGAGCTGGAGCCTATCCCAGCTGACTACGGGCGAAAGGCGGGGTTCACCCTGAACAAGTCGCCAGGTCATCACAGGGCTGACACATAGACACAGACAACCATTCACACTCACATTCACACCTACGCTCAATTTAGAGTCACCAGTTAACCTAACCTGCATGGTCTTTGGACTGTGGGGGAAACCAGAGCACCCGGAGGAAACCCACGCGGACACGGGGAGAACAGGCAAACTCCGCACAGGAAGGCCCTCGCAGGCCACAGGGCTCGAACCCGGACCTTCTTGCTGTGAGGTGACAGCGCTAACCACTACACCACCGTGCCCAGTAAAAGTATGTTCTGATGAAATTAAAAATGCAGTCGTATGAGGCGATACATTAAAGCCACGATACGAATCGTATCCCAGTACAGGCTTCACAAGACCAGACTGATGGAGACGGTGTTGACACAGAACACTACATTTTAAAGTGTAAAACATTTATTTTGATTTGTAACGGCAGCAAATCAAACCACTGCAGTCTCACTCCAGTCGGGGCGTTAAACTCAGATTCTGTGTCAAATCCAGGTGTTTATTTTAACCTGCATTTCAGAACATAGTCAATCCAGCTGTGATGGAAACTGGAGTGCACGTCTGTATCTACAGCGGTTTACTGTAACTACCTTCAGATGGCTCCACTACAGATCTGCTGTGAGTTCTGGATCGTGTGAAAATGTTAAGCAGCCGTGTTCTGAGCAATTCCAGCGTTATGGACGTGACACTTGAACTCAAAATGGCAACAAATGACCCAGTGCATGTTTTATTGTCTCCCAGTATTTAAACAGGTGTTGTATATTTTAAGGCTGTACCATACTGGAGAAGTGATAGAACAAGAACAATTCCCATAGTACATCTAGGGCATGCCAGAAAATGCCAATAAAAGATGCGTTATGGATGTGACAGAAAAAGTATCACTTTTCTTGGGTGACTGTACATTTTTATCAAACTCTGTGAAATTGTAAACCTAATGTCGAAATGGAGATATCCATTTGATAGAGGGATCCAAGGTGAATATTAAAAAAATCTTTGTTTAAAATATTTTGTATTTCATGCAGAGTTTCGGAAGGAAAAGTCAGCGTTATGGATGTGACAAAATTCCGTTACGGGTGTGACGCGTCTGAAATAGACATGGCATATGTTTAGAAAATCAGCAATTTAACCACCATAACCCTTTGAAAAACTCTCTAAATATCAGCTGAAACTAACAAAGTTCTTAAATAATATTTAGGATGGCTATTGTTTTGCTGTTTTGTGGATTTTAGCATACATTTCTGTGGCTTGTGGGAATAATATAGAATTGTACACGATCAAAGTTGATTTTAGCTTGGGGTTTACATTATAAGAAAGAAAGACTGACAGTGACATATTAGGTTGGTTACAAATTGGTTCAACTTATTCACATCTGTAAAATACAGGCCTAGGTGATATCTCTGGGAGTGGTTTTGATGTATTACATGTTGCTTTATTTTTGCATGGTGAGGTTGACATTTACATGGAATTGCCCTCCTTCAGGCTGTTTTAGGATTATTTTTTCCAAGTTCACGTGAGCCGAATGAAACGAGGCTGTGGGCCCGCTGTCTGACCCGTGTGCCAGAACACTTACTTCTGATCAGCTTCACTTTCTGGACTGTAAAGTCAGCGTGCTTTGAGGCAGTGAGGTTTCCTTCTATAACTCTGCCAGCCCCGTGGCCGGCGAGGGCCTTTCTGTGTGGAGTTTGCATGTTCTCCCCATGTCCGCGTGGGTTTCCTCCGGGTGCTCCGGTTTCCCCCACAGTCCAAAGACATGCAGGTTAGGTTAACTGGTGACTCTAAATTGACCGTAGGTGTGAATGTGAGTGTGAATGGTTGTCTGTGTCTATGTGTCAGCCCTGTGATGACCTGGCGACTTGTCCAGGGTGTACCCCGCCTTTCACCCGTAGTCAGCTGGGATAGGCTCCAGCTTGCCTGTCACCCTGTAGAACAGGATAAAGCGGCTACAGATAATGAGATGAGATGAGAACTCTGTGGGCTGCGACCTCTGGTGCTGCCATCTAGTGTGTAAGAAGAGGTAGAGCTCATAAAGAATATTCAACAGAAATCTCGTGATGCATGATATGAGCAGGAGATTCATCTCTACCTGTATTTTGTATTGTGATGTTTGAGATGATGAAATTCTGTCTCATGCCTGCTCTGTAATGTTGAACAGTGAACTCCAGAGAAAGAGATCAGACTCCCCAGAACCCAGCTGTGTCTCCATGAAGAGCGATCGGTCTATGGATCTTCCTTTGGAGTTTAAAAATAGAGACTCCTCACCTGTACATAGGTAACATCCCATAATTCTCAGAGTTAAAGTCACAGTTACAGGCTGTGCTACACTGACATTAGCAGCTGTTTTGATTTAATGATCCAACACAGTTCTAAAGCTGCTTTTACAACATCTTCATTTATCTGGTGTTTGACTTTATTTTAGTGTTTGACTCGATTCAGTGTCTTGAAATTAACTCTTGTACTATTTTACTCAGTTCAGAGCCACAATCAGCTCTGTTACGCAATTACTCTGAAATTTTGCTCCAACTCCAAATTTTACTCTCTAAACTCAAAATAGAGTAAAATTAACTATTTTTGAGGAAAATACTTTTAACTCTGGAATAATTGCTCAGCCATGTTCCGTGTGTTTGCACTACAGCGCACGCATATCAACCGATCTGCTCATCAGAAATAGAAATATTTAGACTTACTCGAGTTTATCTTTGGCTGGATCGAGTCGAAGTAAAAAAAAATACAAACAAAGGCACCGCGTTGCAGTTCAAGATTGAATTGAATTGCTGTCCTGAATCACCCGAAGTGCATAAAATCCGTGTGCCATCTCGCAACAAGTTTTACTTCCAAATTGCTTAAACTTTGTCTGACAGATTTTATTCTGTTTACGGTGGGCGTTCCCACCACGAAAGAGAAACCAATCGAAACGGAAAGAGTGAAAGTGATTATCATGCCGTTACCATGAGAACAGTCTTTTATGAATGCGTAAGTGCGCCCTCCGACTCCGGTGTGACTGAGGAAGGGACAAGTTTTATATTTCGTCTAATCTGGGTAATTTAAATACTATATTATTTGTCAGTGGGCACAGAGGAAAGTGTAAAGTATAAAGTTTCTCTCAATATGTTTATCATGCTTGTTTGATAAAAACTCTCAAATTTATCTAAATACATGACCTACTCATTCTAAACCTGACAAACATCGCTGGAAAAGCTCTCGACCCCAAAGGGTTAATTTTTGACATCACGAAATTCATTGCTTAATCAATGGTGGAACTATTTTATGTCGTGTGAGCCATTTTTGGCCAATCCCTGCACGAGCCATCCAGATAAAATCTTTTTCAGGGAAGGCCGTCTTTCTTTCAGCAAGACAACACCAAACCGCTTTCTGCACATATTAAAACTGCATGGCTCTGTAGTAAAAGAGTCCAGGTGCTAAACTGGCCTGTCTGCAGTCTAGACCTGTCTCCCATTTACAACATTTGGTGCATTATGAAGCGCAAAATACGACAAAGGAGACTCCGAACTGAAATTGTATATCAGGCAAGAATGGGACAACATTTCTCTTTCAAAACTCCAGCAATTGGTCTCCTCAGTTCCCAAACGTTTAGTGTTGTTAAAAGTAGAGGTGATGCAACAGCGTGGTAAACACGCCCTGTTCCATTTTTTTTTGAAACGTGCTGCTGACATCAAATTCTAAATTTCAAAAAACAACAAAATTTCTCAGTTTCAACATTTTTATATGTTGTCTTTGTACTATTTTCAATGAAAAATAGGGTTTCAGAGATTTGGCTATCATGGTATTCTCTTTTTATTTCCAGTTTATGCAGCATCCCAACTTTTTTGGAATTGGGGCTGTAGTTTGAAAGCCCAATTTTGAAGGTTAGATCTTGTATGTTCCATTTTTGGTGCCCATATGGTGCAGGGACATTTAAAATAAATGAAAGCAGAGGAATTAAAAGTTGTAACTGTCATATATTTGTATTTGTGTGACTGTCAAATTTTGCTCGAGCTAGCTAACAGTAGGAGGAGAGGGAGCGTCATCGTTACTTGGGCTCGCGTACGCCCTCCTCAGTGCAGCAGAGGTAATAGCTGCCTCACCTCGTACTTTTTCATTGCAGTTTTATGTCGAGTGCAACAAGCCTCAATGTCTTTTGCACATCTGTGAAATAAGTTACCTAGACTATAGAAAGTGAGGACGCACAAAGAAGGGGTGTACGAACATTATATTAGCGATATTTACAGAAATGGTAACAGGCATGCGCTTATTACCTGCGCTCAGCTCGGTTTCAATAGGATCGCGCAATCAGAGGAGAGGCAGAGCTCACCGCCGCCGCACCTCTCTGTACCTTGCGTGTACTTGCTGCTGAGTTCCACCAGTCAGCAATTTTGACAATAAAAACAATCTGCATCATACAGAAATGACATTTAGAACACAGATCAAGGAGAAGAATCATGATTTATGAAATATTATTTTACATTCATGTCGTCTGTGTTCATTGGAGCATGATGGGTGAGGCTCTGCCTCCCCTGTGTCAGAGTGCAGGCACTTACAGATTTATGTGCAAAGGAGACCAGGATGTGAACTGTCGGCAAAGCCAAATCGTGAGACAGGAAGCGTGGTCAGAAACCAAGCGTGTGTCAGTCAATCAGCAAACAGAGTAATGGAGTAAGACTAAGACCGAGACTGAAACGTCAACGAAGAGAATAAGCGGAGGTCAGAATAACGCGAGGCAGACAGTGTTAAAGGCTTGGTATGAACTGGAGAAACAAAGAACAATACTTCGCACTGGAGCTGAGTGAGTGAAGAGCTTAAATAGCGTGACTGGCAATTAGTGGGATGAGTGACAGCTGTCATCAATAAGCTGGTGACAGAGGGTGCTGTGTTTCTTGGGAGTTGTAGTTCAGAGTCCATGTTTGTAGTCTGGTTGTTCTCAGCGGGTTTACTGACAGAAGCCCCCCCCCACCGTGAAGCTCTTTATTCTGTTGAATAAAGAATATTCAACAGAAATCTCGTGATGCATGATATGAGCAGGAGATTCGTCTCTCCGTGTATTTTGTATTGTGATGTTTGAGATGATGAAATTCTGTCTCATGCCTCCTCTGTAATGTTGAACAGTGAACTCCAGAGAAAGAGATCAGACTCCCCAGAACCCAGCTGTGTCTCCATGAAGAGTGATGCGTCTATGGGTCGTCCTTTGAAGTTTAAAAATAGAGACTCCTCACCTGTACACAGGTAACATCCCATAATTCTCAGAGTTAAAGTCACAGTTACAGGCTGTGCTACACTGACATTAGCAGCTGTTTTGATTTAATGATCCAACACAGTTCTAAAGCTGCTTTTACAACATCTTCATTTATCTGGTGTTTGACTTTATTTTGGTGTTTGACTCGATTCAGTGTCTTGAAATTAACTCTTGTACTATTTTACTCAGTTCAGAACCACAATCAACTCTGTTACGCAATTACTCTGAAATTTTGCTCCAACTCCAAATTTTACTCTCTAAACTCAAAATAGAGCAAAATTAACTATTTTTGAGGAAAATACTTTTAACTCTGGAATAATTGCTCAGTCATGTTTCCTGTGTTTGCACTGGAGCGCACGCATATCAACCGATCTGCTCATCAGAAATAGAAATATTTAGACTTACTCGAGTTTCTTTGGCTGGATCGAGTCAAAGTAAAAAAAATAAAAAATACAAACAAAGGCACCGTGTTGCAGTTCAAGATTGAATTGAATCTCTGTCCTGAATCATGAAATGAATCACGAATTGAATCGCTGTCCTGAATCATCCGAAGCGCATAAAATCCGTGAGGGCGCACGCATATCAACCGATCTGCTCAACAGAAATAGAAAAAATATTCACACTTAATCGTGTTTATCTTTGGCTGGATCGAGTCGAAGTTAAAAAATAAAAATGCACCGCATTGCAGTTCAAGATTGAATTGAATCGCTCTCCTGAAATTGAATCGCTGTCCTGAATCACCCGAAGTGCATAAAAACTGTGTGTCATCTTGCAATAAGTTTTACTTCCAAATTGCTTAAACTTTGACAGATTTTATTCTGTTTACGGTGGGCGTTCCCACCACGAAAGAGAAACCAATCGAAACGGAAAGAGTGAAAGTGATTATCATGCCGTTACCATGGGAACAGTCTTTTATGAATGCGTAAGTGCGCGCTCCGACTCCGGTGTGACTGAGGCTAACCACTACACCACCGTGCCACCTACGACTGTATATCAGTTGTGATTATGTTCCACACATATACCAACAACTGGGTCATTCCATGTCAAATCTCCGAATGCTCCCACTCGACCATCTCAGATTTGGCTGAAAAAATTCCAGGAGGTCCACACACTTCCCAATAGGAAAAGTCCCAAATTTTAGCTCCCAATTCCTTATAGTTTTGTCATAAAAAATATATTTTTGCAACTAGCCTCGGACCCGTTTTGAGCAGTTTTTTGGGCAGCCACTTTGAGATTGCTGCATCTAGGAGAGTATTTAAGCTAGGTCCTTCAAACTTTCAAGGGTCAAAATCTGGCACCAGTACTTGTAGAATATGGACTTTTACATGTGCGCTTTTGGTTTATCATAGAATTCTGGGGGCTTGAATTTGCTCGAAAATTCTACACTACGCTCTGTGGCAGCATATTTGAAGAACTGTGGAAAGTACAATTTCAAAGACAGAGGCTTGATCTTGCACATACGCCTTCCCATATGTACTTTGTATTCTAAAACTGCCCCTCTGATGAGCGGTTTGGAAGATATTAAAGTTTAAAAATGGAAAAAAATTAATTTTGTGACATTTTTTGCATGTTATAGCAAAAAAAATGAACGCATCCACCAACATAAAATTGACTGTTTTAGAAAGATTAGATGTCTGTTTTTAACATATCCAAAATTTGTGATGGTGTTCTGCCTTATTTTTGCAAAATGAATTTTTGAAAATGTGGTGTTCGCATACACGCACAGCATTCATGGCCTATGAAAGCATTTTCAAATGCTAACAAAATGCCCTGAATTTATGACACACAGCTTAAACTCAACAAAATGCTTCGTTTGGTTCATGGTAAACTATACCTGAAGGATAACCTATATGCAACCTTTAGATCCTGAAATATTGGAGCTCCACTATGGGTGAAAACTGAAACTTGTTTTCATTACAACATTTCTGTTGTACCATAATTTAGAAGAAAAAGCAACCCGTGTGCTTCAGTTAGTATTTATCCATGATAAAAAGTATTTGACAGTCCAGTAGAATTGATTATTATTTATTATTTATGACACTTATTGAATTTATGATAAAGATGGTAACTTCAGGACAACTCTTTTGGGACAACTCTTTTGGGACAACTCTCCAAATTTATCTGGATCAGTAAAGAAAGTGTGAAGTCCATGGCTGAAGAGCTGGAAAGCAGATTTGCAAAGGCAGTCGCAGTGCCATGTACTAGAGATAATCACTGTTTCAAGCCAGTCAATGCAACAACACTTGAGGTCAGCAGAGTGTCTGGAACTCCTGGATTTTTAGTCAACTATGAGGTAGAACATGTAGACGAAGAGGTTTCACAGGGCTTCCAGATCAGTGACATGATACCTGGCCAATATATAACCTGTGTTTACGACCATCACTGGTGGGTTGGAAGCATCAGAGAGGCATCTGAAGCCCAGCAAGATGTTTTGATACAATTCTTGCATCCACACGGCCCAGCAAAAAGTTTCTTCTGGCCCAGGAGAGAAGATTTGTGCTGGGTACCTGTGCAACACACAATTTCTAAAATAGATGTTCCTAGCACTACAACTAGACGTGTATATACACTTAAGGAATGTGACAAAGCATCTGAAAGTTTCATGAAAGAGTTCAAATAATTTACAAGAGTTGTCCCAAAGTTACCAGCTTTATAATAAATTTAATAAATTCAATAAGTGTCATAAATAATAATCAATTCTACTGGACTGTCAAAGACTTTTTTATCATGGATAAATACTAACTGAAGCACACAGGTTGCTTTTTCTTCTAAATTATGGTACAACAGAAATGTTGTAATGAAAACAAGTTTAAGTTTTCACCCATAGTGGAGCTCCAATATTTCAGGATCTAAAGGTTGCAGATAGGTTATCCTTCAGGTATAGTTTACCATGAACCAAATGAAGCATTTTGTTAGCATTTGAAAATGCTTTCATAGGCCATGAATGCTGTGCGTGTATGCGAACACCACATTTTCAAAAAATCATTTTGCAAAAATAAGGCAGAACACCATCACACATTTTGGATATGTTAAAAACAGACATCTAATCTTTCTAAAACAGTCAATTTTATGTTGGTGGATGCTGTCATTTTTTTGCTATAACATTCCAAAAATGTCACCAAATTAATTTTTTCCATTTTTAAACTTTAATATCTTCCAAACCGGGGGTGGCACGGTGGTGTAGTGGTTAGCCCTGTCGCCTCACAGCAAGAAGGTCCGGGTTCGAGCCCCGTGGCAGGCGAGGGCCTTTCTGTGCAGAGTTTGCATGTTGTCCCCGTGTCCACGTGGGTTTCCTCCGGGTGCTCCGGTTTCCCCCACAGTCCAAAGACATGCAGGTTAGGTTAACTGGTGACTCTAAATTGACCGTAGGTGTGAATGTGAGTGTGAATGGTTGTCTGTGTCTATGTGTCAGCCCTGTGATGACCTGGCGACTTGTCCAGGGTGTACCCCGCCTTTCGCCTGTAGTCAGCTGGGATAGGCTTCAGCTTGCCTGCGACCCTGTAGAACAGGATAAAGCAGCTACAGATAATGAGATGAGATCTTCCAAACCGCTCATCAGAGGGGCAGTTTTAGAATACAAAGTACACAGTATATATGGGAAGGCGTATGTGCAATATCAAGCCTCTGTCTTTGAAATTGTACTTTCCACAGTCCTTCAAATATGGTGCCACAGAGCGTAGTGTAGAATTTCTGAGCAAATTCAAGCCCCCAGAATTCTATGATAAACCAAAAGCGCACATGTAAAAGTCCATATTCTACAAGTACTGGTGCCAGATTTTAACCCTTGAAAATGTGAAGGACCTAGCTTAAATACTCTCCTAGATACAGCAATCTCAAAGTGGTTGCCCAAAAAACTGCTCAAAACGGGTCCGAGGTTAGTTGCAAAAATATTTTTTATGACGAAACTAAGGAATTGGGAGCTAAAATTTGGGACTTTTCCTATTGGGAAGTGTGTGAACCTCCTGGAATTTTTTCAGCCAAATCTGAGATGGTCAAGTGGGAGCAATCGGAGATTTGACATGGAATGACCCAACTCTGACAATATCATTTTCAGTGACTAATAAAATGGTTTTGAAAGTTCCTAGTTTTTAAATATTTTTGATTATGGTCATTTTCTTAAGAGATTTCATTTACAACATGTCTCTGACAGCTCAAAATGCATCTCTGGACATTTAAAGACTGCAGAGTATCCAGGGGACTCTGGCAGCCCCCCGGACCCCTGGCCTGACTGGGTTGAACCCCCCCCCATTTTCTTGGATCCACCCCAAATACGTCTGTGTCGATGTAGAAATGCTGGTCAGCTAAATATTAAATTGTATATCTCAATTGTTATCCCATTATTGTCTACAGCCAGTTTTGGGTTAAACCCGCCCACTCGGCACATTGTTTACATTTTGACTTGTGATGGAATGCAGTGTATCCTTGGAGGGGAGTCACATATCGAGACTCGACGTCTGTCATGCAGTTAATGTTAACGGTAATCATTAAAATTATAAATATATGAGTTTATACACATTTGTTTTTGTCCAGTTGCAGGAACTGTGACTCATTATCAGATGAATATAGATTCACTTATTATAACTTATAGTGCAATGCCACATAAAAATACTGTGATAAATTATTTCATATATTTTTTCAAAATATCTGAAAAATCTTTTGAACTCTGAACCTCCTTAATATAAAGGGGATATCACAGGCTTATATATATATATATATATATATATATATATATATATATATATATATATATATATATATATATTAATTATATAAAATGTAAGAGAGCAGTTCCTTTCAAAGAAAAGAAGGATAAAGGGGAAGATAGAACATATAAAAACCTGAATCAGGTTCAGTACCTGATCTCACTACACCCTGTTCCAGAAGCTTTAGGATTAGATCAATACTCAGAATGTTCAGAAATTGAATAATGAATCAAAAAGTAATTTGACTAAACAAAACTTATATTTTTGATGTTTACAAGATCAAGTTATTGTAACTGTGACTTGATTTTGTAAACAAAAATATATAAAGTTTTGCATTGTCAAATTTCTTTTTGATTCATTACTATATGGCAGTTCTGTTAAATGTTTAGTATTGATTCTCATCACTTCAGACTATTTTGCTGTTTACAATAAATTGGAAATTCCTCCCCAAATGTCTTAACTGTGTCTCAGATAAACCCAGTTTTCCATTTTTCTCGGCTTTGGTTCACGGTGAAGGGCTTCAGCCTTTTTAATTATATACCCTCCTATTCTCCGCCTCGGACCCTTTTATTCCCCTAAACTCTGAAACTGCTGATGTCTGGCCGGCTTTCTTAAAAATACACATCTGCTTTAGGATCCATTTAAAACACACGATCTGTTCATTCTGCGCGATGAGGTGATGTTCTGTTCCATCCCTAATGACCTTATAAGAAGGAAAAACGAGAAAAACTCAAATTAAAACCGGGGCAGATATTTTTTTCTCCAGTTCAGTCAATATGTTTGTCATGTTGTATTGAGCACTGTGCTCTCGAAATGTTACTGCACTCAAAGAATAACTGCAGTAAAATTAGGGCTAAAGTTTAGATTGTAGTCTTAAAGGGATTAAAGTTCTTGTCTTTAACAGAAACTATTTTTGTTCCCAGTGTTTTACAGAAGGCAGGAGACAGAAGAGAAAAGATCTTCATCACAGATACAGGGTAAGATCAAACCCAACACCATGACTGACACTGACGCTCTGGTATTATAAACCTCTCTGCTGTTATTATCTACACAGGATTAGATTATAGAAAACATACAGTCAAATCAGATAAATCCATCATGTTAGCATCATAAAGATCGGTTATCTGTGGAAACCAGTCAGAAAAAATGCGATGTTAAACTGTAATAATTGGAGCCCAGGTCTCACCACGTCTTCTTATTTCACCCCGTCACACAGACACGCCCCAGAATCTCCTGCTGTAAAGGAATTCCAGAAAAAGTTCAGATTAAATCTGAAGGAGAAGTTTCAGTGTTTAAATGGAGTGGTGATAAAGCAGGAAAACCGAGTGCTCCTGAATGAGATCTACACCGAGCTCTACATCACAGAGGGAGACAGTGGAGACGTCAATAAAGAACATGAGGTGAGACGGATCGAGGCAGCGTCCAGGAGAAAAACAACAGAGGAAACACCAATCAAATGCAGCGACATCTTTAAGCCCTTATCTGAAGAAGACGAACCCATCAGAACTGTAGTGACAAAGGGCGTGGCTGGTATCGGAAAAACAGTCTCTGTACAGAAGTTCATTGTGGACTGGGCTGAAGGGAAAGCAAATCAGGACGTCCCCCTCATATTTCCACTTCCTTTCAGAGAGCTGAATCTGATAAAGGACCAAAAACTGAGTCTGATGGAGCTCCTTCATGTCTGTTTTAAGGAAACAAAAGAAACCGAAATGTCCAGGTTGGAAAAGGTTCTGTTCATTTTTGATGGATTGGATGAGTGTCGTTTCCCTCTGGATTTCCAGAACACAGTGAGAGTGTGTGATGTAACTGAATCAGCATCAGTGTGTGTGCTGCTGATAAACCTGATCAAAGGGGATCTGCTTCCCTCTGCTCTCATCTGGATCACCTCCCGACCAGCAGCAGCTGATCAAATCCCCTCTGAGTACGTCCATCGAGTCACAGAGGTACGAGGGTTCAGTAACCCCCAGAAGGAGGAGTACTTCAGGAAGAGGGTCAGTGATCAGAGCCTGGCCGAGAACATCATCACACACCTGAAGTCATTAAGAAGCCTCTACATCATGTGTCACATCCCAGTCTTCTGCTGGATTTCAGCTGCTGTTCTCGAGAGAATGTTGGGTGAAGCAGAGAGTGGAGAGATCCCCAAGACTCTGACTCAAATGTACACACACTTCCTCATCATTCAGACAAACGTCATCAGAGAAAAATACTCAAAGAAGCAGGAGCGTGATAAAGAAATGCTGCTGAAACTGGGAAAACTAGCTTTTGAGCAGCTGAAGAAAGGCAACCTGATCTTCTATGAGGAAGACCTGCGAGGGTGTGGCATTGATGTGACAGAAGCAGCAGTGTACTCAGGTGTGTGTACGCAGATCTTCAGAGAGGAGCCTGGGCTTCACCAGAGTAAAGTGTACTGCTTTGTTCATCTGAGCATTCAGGAACATCTCGCAGCTCTGTATGTGCATCTGACCTTCATGAAGGAAAAGAGAAATGTTCTTGATCAGGATAATTCCTCTACAAGAAAAATGTATAAAAAAATAAGAAATGTTCTTGATCAGATTTGGTCCTTTCAGACAATTTCAGATGTACACAGCAGTGCTGTAGATCAGACCTTAAAAAGTCAGACTGGACATCTGGATCTGTTCCTCCGCTTTCTTCTGGGTCTCTCACTGGAGTCCAATCAGAAACTCTTACATGCCTTAGTAACACAGACAGGAAGTAGCTTCCAGAGCAAAAAGGAAGCAGTTCAGTACATTAAGAAGATGATCAGTAGAGATCTTCCTGCAGAAAAATCCATCAATCTGTTCCACTGTCTGAATGAACTGGGTGATGATTCTCTCGTGGAGGAAATCCAACGCTACCTGAAATCTGGGAAACGAAGTAAACTCTCTCCTTCACAGTGGTCTGCTCTGGCGTTTGTGTTACTGACTTCAGCACAGGAGCTGGAGGAGTTTGACCTGAGGAAATATACCAGTACAGAGAAGATAACACATGAGGTTCTTGTGAAGGTGATGCCTGTGATTGCAGCATCCAGAAAAGCAGTGTAAGTAAAGCTGAATATAACTCTTCTATTGTTAGAAAGAGAGAAACTGAAAGCACTTTGACAGAAACTCACTTTGGGACAGAGGAGGGCAAAATCCACAACTCCATTAGTTGAGTGAAAGTATAGATTCAAAGATTTTTATTGTCAAGTCACTGTGTGTCCAGGACATATAGGAGAATCGAAATGCCGTTTCTCTCTCACCTTGTAAAATCAGATAAAAATATTTATTTAAAAAAAAAAGAAAAAAACAAAATTTATTTATTTATAAAATATAGATAATATCAGTAAAATACATTCTAAAATCAAACAATGTACAAAATAGCAGTAGTGCAAATATAATACAATAACCGTAATGGAGAAGGTGCTTAGAAGAGTCACATTTGACCAAGATCCTCCCAGAGATGTTCACAAGTCATTTTTTCCAAGTCAAGTCTCAAGTCTTTGTACTCGAGTCCAAGTCAATGCCAAGTCAAGTCTCGAGTCTTTTGTCCCAAGTCAAGTCTCAAATGACTGAAATTAACGTTCTCTCATTAGATGCTATCTGAGATAATACTGCATTTCTGTATGTTTTGGATTGAAAGCATTTACTGTACTTTATCATCTATTCGGCTATTATACACAATATCAAAACTGATCAGAGCATGGTAACCTAGGAGGGCTATTTCAATGTGTAATGTGAAGAAACATGAAAGCTTTGTTTGAACTTGATAAATATATTTTGAAAAAAATACCACAGGATACGTTAACAAATGTATTATGTTGTGTCGCCTTTTCATTCTTAAGGTCTAACATGGTCCTGTCTGTCCAAATGTCCACAGTCACAGCCACAGTGCCTGTCTTTTCTAGTTTTGATTCGATAGAGGCCTGTTTCTCTGATGTTCGATCACTCAGACGTCTTGTAACTGTGCATCGACTTACTGGTTTATATCTCTCCTCTGTCACTGACAAAAATTTCCTGAAGTTGGGGTGTTCAATCAAAGACAGGGGCAAATTGCATCCATTGACAAGGTCATTGACTATTGATTCAGTGATGATCCTCTGTCTAGGATGACCCTGGTGGTATACTCGCCCACCTCTCGTCTGAACCAAGAAAGACTCAATGCTGCTCTGTCCCTCTTCACTGGTCCCTGTCTTTGCTTTGCTGAATTCTGCAAACCTGAAGATGAACATATAAATCCATTTATATGGATGATAAAGCTAATATTGTTGCTTATAGACAAAATACTACATGTGGATGTACCTTCAAAATTAAAAACCCTGCTGTTATTTTATATTAACTGCATTGCTGCAATATTTTTTATACCATATTGCATTTTTGCAGTAAAATCCAGTCGGCTATTTTGTATACATTCAGTTTGTCCAAAATATGACATTTACTCCAGAGCAATATTAGGCTAACAGTAATAATGCAGTGGAATAGGCCAACAGTATGTTTGCAAAGCTCAAAATTCGCGGTGGTCCGGTCGCCCGAGGCGACTTAATTTGTCATTTGGCGGGTAATTCCTGTCACTAGGCAGCCCGGCTGGCTAGTTGAAAATAAAAAATATATATGAAGTGAAGATTCAGACTAGGGCTGTGCGATATATCGAATATACTCGATATAGCTCCAAAAATTCTGTGTGAGATACATAAAATTATTATATCATAACTAGAGTATTTTATGGTCATCTGCCGACTTGCGTTTGTTTCGTGTTTGTTTAAAACCTTTTCCGGTGGTTTTCTCCCTGTCCCTGCAGTAACATGAGAGGCTGCCGAAGGGTAAAAAAAACAATAACGTCACACACTCGCCAACCAATCCCGGGCGACATCTCGGTGCTGAAAGGAACTTGCGGGAAGATTTTCTAGTTTCGGTCAGTGTTGCCAGATTGGGCGGTTTTGAATTCTACTTTGTGGGCAAAAAATGGCTTGGGCTGGTTGACAAAAATTGGGCGGGTTTTTATCAGATGTTTATATAGTTTCACTCCCACTAGAAAGCAGAGATGGGAGAGAATGTAAACGCCTAAGCCAAATGATGTTCTTGAATATGCGAAGGAAATCAGGAAAAACAGCTCTCTTTGGTCAACTGAGGCAAGTCAGAGACCGAGTTTACCCAGGAGCCCTTAGGTATTTTAAACAACCAAAATCAAGCATTGGCCTAAATTAATCATTAACAATAAACATTAATCTCATTAAGTATTATTTAAACAAAAAAAATTCGATGTAACTGTAAGACTAATATGAATGTGTGTAATGTAGTGCAGAAACTGAACTCAAACTAATAAATAAGAATGACGCAATCCATTCTCCATTTTCTCTCCTCATGCTACAGTCAGCCATGCATCGCAGCCTAACTTTTTTTTTAAATTGAAGTATATAAAACAGGTACAATCTAACAAATCCACAAAAATCAGGATAACAGATGAAGAAAATACATGGACGTAGACAAAAATAAATTAAGCAGAATAACTAGGGCTATAAAATTAATAAAACAAACAGGATAAATAAAAAGATAAATAAAAGACAAATAAAAAAATAAATAACCTCAGCAATGCAGATGTTAGATATGCATCGTAGCCTAACATAGCCTACAGAATATTATGCGTGTGTGCCACCTACTGGTGCATGTAGGATTCAGAACCCAGCAGATGATTGCAGAGTTATAATCTGATTGAACCACACGGAGCCGAGTACCAGACAGCAGATTCTTCACCTCCAGCACTGACGAGCTCATGGTGCCATTTGTTCGATTTACAAATAGTATACTGGACTTTAGCTGCATATTTTTACTTTACAAGACAGGCATCAAGTACATTTTACATTTTGGGGGGTTTTGAACATATTTTGGGCTGGAAAACGTCAGCAGTGTCTGGCAACACTGGTTTCGGTTTACAGCGCTGACTCAGTTCGTGCAGTCGCTGGTGCTGCATTGGCTACCATGTTAGCTCAGTCAATTTCAGCGACAAATTAAAAATGGAAGCGGACGAATTGGTTCCTAAAAGAACTAGTAAGGGGTCAGTCATCTGGCATTTTTTTGGATATCGCGAGGAGGACGTGGAACAGCAAATGCCAGTTTGTAAAGTGTGCAAAAAAAAAAACAGTATCAAAATACTCGGGTCTTGAAATAAATGCACATTAGTCATGAACAATGGTAACTACTCTCTTTTGTGTTATTTTTGACAGAAGTAAAATTCATACATGAACAAATTTTGGCGAGTTGATTTTCTGTTTGGCGAGTTACTTTGGAAGGGAACTAGTCCGGCTGGCTGGTGAAACAATATATGAATTTCGAGCCCTGGTTTGTGATAGATGTTCTGAAATAAATACGTTTTAATATTTTTTCTGAATAAACACTTGGGGAGCTGAATGTAGTTTTACCAGATCATAACAGTAGCCTATTCTGAAACCGCAATTAATGCATAAGATTAACGTTAGACTACATCCATGAACTACATCCATATAGCCTACTCTGCCACTATCTGGTAACAGGTAGCAGAGTATAATAGTAGGCTCAAACGTGGTGAGATGTTAATCAAATAAAACCCTAACGTCGGGCGGGTAACGATAAATCTATAATTTGCATGTAATCTGTGGTTCGATTAGTTTGCTAGCGGTAACGTTATCTGTCCATACATGCTAAATTTTCGTTTCACCTAACCAAGTAACTGACCTATCCTTGTGTGTTCTGAGGTGCCTGATAAAGTTGGATGTAGTTGAGCTGGCATCATTTATCCTGATGCCACACACTTTGCAAGCGGCCGCTCGCTTGTTAGCTGTCTGTGTGAAGGCTTTATATCCAAATGTGATAACAAATGGCACAGTTCCAGGTGAACTTGCCATCACCACGGTCAGTGTTGATTTGAAATCTGTGGCTGCACGCATGTGTTACGTTGCGCGTAACAACCTATCAAGGAAGGGAAATATTCAATCTGCCTCTGATTTTCCCATAAGGCTAGGCAACACGTTGGAAAAACTGAAATAATGAAATAAATACTTCTGTGAAATGAACGTTGTTCACGAGTCACAACACGTAAGTCCAAGTCAAGTCTCAATTCGCTGAGGGCAAGTCTAAAGTCAAGTTTCAAGTCTTTGTTTGTGCGACTTAAGTGTAACTCAAGTTCGAGTCTCAGACTCGAGTCCCCATCTCTGGATCCTCCTGGTCAAATGTGACTCCAATCCAAGTGAAAGTTGTTCAGTGGAATTTTTACTGGAGTATTTGCTTTTAACCCTCTGGGGTCAGAGGGTATTTTATGCCACTCGAGTGATTTTGGCGTGCTCTGATTTTGTTGTCAATTTCAACAAATCCTAGCAGTATTTTCAAAGTCATATGACTTTTTTCTTTTTTAATCCCCCACTGGCCGAAAGGCCCAAAGGGGAATTATGTTGTGGTGATGTCCATCCTTCTGTCCTCCAGGGAAGCTTCTGAAATCAACTCCCCTCACAATTTGTGGAAGGATTTCATGAAACTCGACAAGAGGCACTGTTATATGTCAGTAATACGCATGTTGTAATTTTGTTAAATTCGGTCACATTTTACCAGAGTTACGGCCCTTGATTAACAAAATTATACTTTTCACAATTTTATGAGAATGTGTTTTCCTTCGGACATCAACTCCTCTCACAATTTGTGGAGGAATTTCAGGAAATTTGGCAAAAGGTCTTATGTGTCGGTAGTACGCATATTGTTATTTTGTTAAATTTGGTCGTATTTTACCAGAGTTGTGGCTCTTGATTAACAACCTTGTACTTTGACAATTTCATGAAGGTGTGTTTTCCTTCTGACACCAACTCCTCTCACAATATTTGGAGGAATTTCACCAAATTTGACAAAAGGCTTTGTTATATGACAGTTATATGCATATTGAAATTTCGTTTAATTTGGACAAATTTTACCCTTGATTATTAACAGACTTGTACTTTGGCAATTTAATCAAGATGTGCTTGCTTTCTGAAATCAACTTCCCTCACAATTATTATCTCCCGCTGGCCGAAAGGCCCGAAGGGGGATTATGTCGTAGCGATGTCCGTCCGTCCGTCCATCCCAGGAAGGGTACTGACCTTCTGAAATCAACTCCTCTCGCAATTTCTGGAGGAATTTTACAAAACTTGGCAGGATTCTTTGTTCTCTGTCGGTAATACGCATATTGCAATTTTGTTCAATTCAGTCGCATTTTACCAGAGTTATGGCCAAGTTGCCAGCGGGGGATATTGTGCTCTCGGAGCACTCGTTTGTTTTCAGCACAATCTCAGCTACAATAATATCTCTGTAGTCTGTATGTCATGATTGTGCTTTTAAAAATATAACAGATAAATGATGTTGTAAAAAGCAGTTTTAGAACTGTGTTGGAATGTGTGTAAAAACATGACCAATCCCATTGTGTCGAACCTTTTTGGTCACTTGAGGTGATTCTGTTCAGTCTGAGGAATGGATCAAACACACAAACTTAAATCTGCTCCATTGATTTGGACAATTAACTGGCCATCAAAAAATGTATGCCCTGTTGCTTTGGGATAAAGGGTTGGCAGTGGGAGGGGTATTCAATGAGAAGGGTAAAAATTCCATTCCATTCAATGAGAAGATTGAAAACTCCTCCCACTGCCAACTCTTAATCCCATCAGGTCAAGTCCCAATGGGTAAGGTCATGTTTTTCACACATTCCAACACAGTTCTAAAACTGATTTTTACAACATCTTCATTTATCTGGTGTTTGACTTTATTTTGGTATTTGACTCGATTCAGTGTGTCTTGAAATTAACTATTTTACTCAGTTCAGAACCACAGTCAACTCTGTTACACAATTACTCTGTAATTTTACTTCAACTCCAAATTTTACTCTCTAAACTCAAAATACAGTAAAATTAACTATTTTTGAGGAAAATACTTTTAACTCTGGAAAAAACTGCTCAGTCATGTCAGGCCTTTCAATGACAATTTGGGCTCCATCCTGTATTTCTGAATTTGGGCCTTTTCCGTCGTGATGCAGGGTAATTTGGGTTTTTCTGCACGCGCAGAGTGCTGTTTTCCCAGGGCTCTGTGTTTAAACCTGCTGCTGATTTTTTAGCTACAAAGTTATGAATTAATAAAGAAATCTATGAATTATTTTTACCTTTATTGCAAAATGTCTACAGCATTAATCCCTCTTGATGTACATGACAAAAATAATTAGAATACAGTTAGTTAGGATTTAAAAGAGGTGTTGGGGCCTGAGGAGAGCCTGGAGGAAAGCAGCCTGGGAATGAAAACGCAAGTTCTGCACTGTTGCCATCAGAGAGACAAACCTGTAGCAGACTCGTGACACAAAAGGTTTTTCAGTCACATCACAAGAATCGGCAGCGCAATTCACAGCATGTAGTCAGGTTAAAGATCTTAGTTTAAATGAAAGGCCAGTGTTGAAGACGATCATCAACAAGAGGACCAAGCGCCAAGTCACTGATTCCACCCACACTTACACAACTGTGTGGATTTAAGATGCAAGCTGTGTCTTTAGGCACAGTTGTGTCCTGAATAGCTCTCTCTTATTCAGTCTTTTACGTGATTTAAATCATATGACACTAGGTATCAGAGAGATATTGCAGTTGAGGTCAGATAATGTGGGATATCGGGCTATTTTTAGGTTTTTAAATGATACAGGAATTATTATTAGAATTTAGCACAATAGGGTCGTAAACATTCTGGTTCACACTCCAGTCCAGAAGGTGGCGGTAATGCACCTAAAAGCTGTTTGCCAACCATCATAAAATAATATAAAAGAAGAAAGAAGATTTCCCGAATGTGGAAATCCTGCTCTGGTCATTGGTACACGAGTTGCTCCTCCACGAAATCATGGCATGCCGATCGCCGTTGATGGAGAATTCATGCTCTGCGCGAGGCTTACGGCGAGTTCGACAAACCCGGAACAACATGGGAATTGTTAGGGTCCAACCCAGTCTGAACGGTCAATCGGTCAACTTCTCGGGACCCCCGCCCTCGTACCACCCAGACGTCTGGGACGGAACACCGCAAAAAAACAGAGAACCAGAGATCGGTTTCAATGCTGTTTATTCACAGTCTTCTCACCAAAGATGAAATATTACAAACACCTTTTATAAAAAATTATAATCTCTCTAAACGGCTATTGTGTCTGTCAAATGTGTGTGTGTGTGTGTGTGTGTGTTTGTAAATCATAACATAATGACATATTTCTGATCATATGACATGATAGCAAGGTACAAACAGATTTTAAAGGTCATTGCTACGTACACCCCTTCAGGTCAGGGCACTATGTACTTAAGATGGAATTTTTAAACACAGATAATATATCTAGTCTACGAAGTCTAGTCAAAGAACATCAGAAATTAATGCCAATTTAAACAGGAATAGTTTAAAGAATCTAAAAGCTAAAAGATGAAAAGGCAAATTACATCTTGATTTCATCAATATGTAGTAAGACAATCATAAGCAAAATAACAAATAAGAATATGCCTTTAACAATGTTAAACAAATATGTTTACGTCTAGCAAAGTAGGTCAGCACTTCTCTGTGACTGGAGGAAGGTCACAAGCCTAGGATTCAGGATTAAACTCATAAAGTCTTAACATTAGAATCATAAAGTCTTAACAACCCTAAATTATATTCTGTAATTATAAAACTCACTTAAATCATGGCTTTAAATCTAACTTTTAATTCCCAATACACATTGGCTATGCAGCTTAGTCACAGCTATGTTATTATGAACAGAACCGGTGACAAAGGGCAGCCCTGCCGGAGTCCAACATGCACTGGGAACAGGTCTGACTTACTGTCGGCAATGTGAACCAGACTCCTGCTCCGTTCGTACAGGGACCGGACAGCCCTTAGCAAAGAGCCCCGAACCCCATACTCCCAAAGCACCCCCCACAGAATACCACAAGGTACACGGTCGAATGCCTTCTCCAGATCCACAAAGCACATGTGGACTGGTTGGGCAAACTCCCATGAACCCTCGAGCACCCTATGAAGGGTATCGAGCTGGTCCAGTGTTCCGCGGCCAGGACGAAAACCACGTTGTTCCCCCTGGATCCGAGGTTTGACTATTGGTCGAATTCTCCTCTCCAGTACCCTGGAGTAAACCTTCCCTGGGAGGCTGAGAAGTGTGATTCCCCTATAGTTGGAGCACACTCTCCAGTCCCCTTTCTTAAAAAGAGGGACCACCACCCCAGTCTGCCACTCCAGAGGCACTGTCCCCGACTGCCACACGATGTTGCAGAGGCGTGTCAACCAAGACAGCCCCACAACATCCAGAGACTTGAGATTAGTGATGCGCAGGTCGGCTTTTTTATTAACACCCGCCCCAACCCGACCCGTGCGGACTTCCAACCCGCCCCGCCCAACCCGCAAAAATGTGTTCGGATTGTGACCCAAATCCGACCTGACCCGAGGGGGACAGGGCGGGGGGGGGGGGGGGGGGGTATTAATTTGTAACACTAATCAAAACAATAAGGGTATGCGCTGAATTCACGTTTTTAGGGAAACATTGTGTATCAAACAGCAACAAAGAAACCAAAAGATGGATTTTACACCGTTCTTTGTTGAAGGATTGTGAAACATTGGATGAAAGACATCGCTCTCTTGCGCACACAGACACAAAATCCCTTGTATCGCAAAACACTAGTTTTCAACAGTAACTGACTCAAACGATTTAAACATCAGATCTGACAAATTTAACTTCTGTAGGTCTTTTCACGCAATTTTGCCCATTTAATAACTGTGGTATTTCGCCAAACTAGGTTATCCTACAAATTGAAAACAACAAAACTGAAAAAAAATACTGGCCGATTGTAGGCTATTTATGACAACTGTTTGGAAGCACTATGGAGAAAGAGAATGGCATCCACCGTCCCTGGGTTTAGCCTATTTCGGCACGCTTCCAACACGCGACCTGCCGAACTGAACGCACGCTCGCTTGAAGCGCTGGTTGCAGGAACTCAAAGCACCGCTCTTGCCAGTATCGACATTAGAGGGAAATCGTGACAATGAGCCCCCCAAAAGCCAAGGACGTCTTCATTACATTCATCAAGGCTGAAGTGTGACTGCATATAATGCTGTACTTCATCTGGCTCTATAAGATCCGGCATGTCTTCCCATTCCAGGAACATCCTGCGCCTTTTCAGTAAATGTTCTGTCAAAATGAACAAGAGGCTACATAATTAATATCTCCGTTTCAAAAGGAAAAAAATATTACAGAACACAGAATACAGAATAAAATGTGAGAAGGAAACCCAAGGTAGACATCTAATACCTCCGTTTATCCAGACTGAGAACAGTACGTGTGAGAGCTTTGAGTGCAAGATACTGCAGGTCTGCACTTGTAGCAGTCATAGATTGTTGCATGCAATTTAGAACATCTATAATGCAAAATGTTTATTGCACCTATATCTCATAAAATTCCCAACTGAGAAATGTATGAGAGAAATTTTCGCTATTTCTGACCCGCCCCGCCCGCACCCGCACTATTTAGAAAAATTAATACCCAAATCCGCCCAACTCGCGGGTCAACCCACAGATATCCGCGGGTTATGGGTCGATCTGCTCAGGGCGGATCTCATCCACCCCCGGTGCCTTGCCACTGAAGAGCTTGCAAACCACCTCAGTGACTTCGGCTTGGGTAATGGATGAGTCCACCTCTGAGTCATCAGCCTCAGTCTCCTCAATGGAAGACATGACGGTGGGATTGAGGAGATCCTCAAAGTATTCCTTCCACCGCCCGACAATGTCCCCAGTCGAGGTCAACAGCTCCCCACCCGCACTGTAAACAGTGTTGGCAGAGTACTGCTTCCCCCTCCTGAGGCACCGGACGGTTTTCCAGAATTTCTTTGAGGCCGACCAATAGTCCTTCTCCATGGCCTCCCCGAACTCCTCCCAGTTCCGAGTTTTTGCCTCCGCAACTGCCCGAGCTGCAGCACGCCTGGCCTGCCGATACCCGTCAGCTGCCTCAGGAGTCCTGGAGGTCAACATGGCCCGATAGGACTCCTTCAGCTTGACAGCATCCCTTACTTCTGGTGTCCACCACCGGGTTCGGGGATTGCCGCCACGACAGGCACCGGAGACCTTGCGGCCACGGCTCTGAACAGCTGCGTCTGCAATGGAGGTAGAGAACATGGTCCACTCAGACTCAATGTCCCCCGCCTCCCTCAGAAGCTGGGAAAAGCTCTCCCGGAGGTGGGAGTTAAAGACCCCCCCCCGACAGAGTGCTCCGTCAGACGTTCCCAGCAGACCCTCAACATACGTTTGAGCCTGCCGGGTCTGTCCGGCTTCCTCCTCTGCCAGCGGATCCAACTTACCACCAGGTGGTGATCAGTTGACAGCTCAGTCCCTCTCTTCACCCGAGTGTCCAATACATAGGGCCAGAGATCAGATGAAACGACAACAAAGTCAATCATCGACCTCCGACCTAAGGTGTCCTGGTGCCACGTGCACTTATGGACACCCCTAAGCTTGAACATGGTGTTCGTTATGGACAAACCGTGACTAGCACAGAAGTCCAATAACAAAACACCACTCAGGTTCAGATCGGGGAGGCCGTTCCTCCCAACCACGCCCCTCCAGGTGTCACTGTTGTCGCCCACGTGAGCATTGAAGTCCCCCAGTAGAACAATGGAGTCCCCAGTCTAAGCACCTCTCAGTACCTCTCCCAGGGACTCCAAGAAGGCCGGATACTCTATACTGCTATTCGGCCTGTAGGCACAAACAGCAGCAAGAGCCCTCTCCCCAATCCGAAGGCGCAGAGAGGCGACCCTCTCGTTCACTGGGGTAAACTCCAACACATGGCGGCTGAGCTGGGGAGCTATAAGAAAGCCCAGTTAGCACATATATATATATATATATATATATATATATATATATATATATATATATATATATAAAAGTGCTGTCAAAAATGTTGCGTTATTAACACCTTAACTTGACTCAATTTTAACGGCGATAATTTTTTTTATCGCGAGATTAACGCTCTGTGACATGATGTAGGTTTTTCATAAGCTTTTGAAACTGCCAGGAACTTGGAACAGAAAACCGATATCAGCTAGACTGTAATGCCACGCCCCGCACAGCCAGAGTCCTTTGCCCCCCCCCCCCCCCCCCAAAGAACCAGCGCAGGTAGGGCGCGCTAGTAGAGATGGGATTTATGGCTCTTTGATGGGATCCGCATCTTTGTGATCCGTTCTTTGAAAAGAGCCGTTCAAAAGACTGGCTCATTTGGCTCTTTTTAAATATTTATTCAGTTTTAAGAAGACAGCATCTAAAGAAGCCAGATCCCTCTAAACTGTAAACTCAATGCTATCCCAGAAATCCTTCCTGTAATATGCAAATTTGGCCGCCTCTGATTGGACAGCGCGACGCATCAACAGGCAGAAAGTGTAAAAGTACAAAATGTGTTAAGTGAGCTGAAACAGTAAAGATCAGATTCAATGCAATATTTATCAACGAACAACTTAAAGTTAATATAATAGTGTACTTTATATTATAATCAAGCATGTCAAGCCTACCGTCACTGTGAGTTGTAGACTAACTCAAGCAGTAGATCACTTCACTTTTGCTAGCACCGGTGCTCGGCTGAGGTTTCACTTTGCAGTGGCTGTGTTAAGACGTGTTATGCTTTGCAATAAAAATAACATTGGTACAAAACAAGCCCATTCACTTTATGCTGATAAGAGAATTACAATGGTTTTTCATGTGACAAAAATGTGCGATTAAATTGCGATTAATCACGAGTTAACTATGACAGTTGCGACATTAATCGCAATTAAATATTTTAATCGCTTGACAGCACTAATATATATGTACATATATATATATATATATATATATATATATATATGTACATATATATATATATATATATATATATATATATATATATATATATATGTACATATATATATATATATATATATATATATATATATGTACATATATATATATATATATATATATATATATATATATATGTACATATATATATATATATATATATAAATAAAATAAACAATTGCATGAGTTCACCTTTGGTTACATCTGAAAAAAAAAATAATACAATCAAATGATGTATGAGGTCCCAAATAATCATAAAATCATTGAAGTTTAGTAGGCAAAATAGTAAAAATAGTAAAGGGGAGCAAGTTATATACTGACGTACTAATTAAAGTAGTGTAATGATGGTAAGGCCAAGAAAGAGCCCCGTATCTTTTCATACTTCTCTGGGTTCCTCCTCACACTGAATAAGATTTTTTCAGGTGTGCTGTAGGATGTTAATTCATTTAACCATTGTCTCTGCGATGGAGGAAACTCCGATTTCCAATTCTGCAAAATAAATTTTTTACCAGCTGTACCCGCAAGTAATATGAAATATTTTTTAGTAAAGCTTACATCTAGAGTTTGTACCTGTATATCTCCCAGAATCCATATCCTCGGGTCAGGGGGAATCTTGACATTTGTAGTTTTTGAAGCTATATTAATGATGTATTTCCAATAGGTTTCCAAGCTAGGACATGTCCAAAGCATATGAAGCAAGTCCCCCTCACAGGTTCTATATCTCTGACAATTTGGAGAGGAGTTGTGGTGTATTTTGTGCAGTCTATATGGAGTATATAAGTTCTATTAAATATATTAAACTGTATTTGTCTGTGTTTTGTTGAGATTAGTACTAATTGAGAGATTTCAAGGATATTACACCAGTCATTATCGTCGTATCTTATGTTAAGATCTGATTCCCATTTCTTCTTTGTATTAATCTTATTATATATCGTAAGGTTATTACAACCCCGATTCCAAAAAAGTTGGGACGAAGTACAAATTGTAAATAAAAACAGAATGCAATGATGTGGAAGTTTCAAAATTCCATATTTTATTCAGAATAGAACATAGATGACATATCAAATGTTTAAACTGAGAAAATGTATCATTTAAAGAGAAAAATTTGGTGATTTTAAATTTCATGACAACACCAAATCTCAAAAACGTTGGGACAAGGCCATGTTTCCCACTGTGAGACATCCCCTTTTCTCTTTACAACAGTCTGTAAACGTCTGGGGACTGAGGAGACAAGTTGCTCAAGTTTAGGGATAGGAATGTTAACCCATTCTTGTCTAATGTAGGATTCTAGTTGCTCAACTGTCTTAGGTCTTTTTTGTCGTATCTTCCGTTTTATGATGCGCCAAATGTTTTCTATGGGTGAAAGATCTGGACTGCAGGCTGGCCAGTTCAGTACCCGGACCCTTCTTCTACGCAGCCATGATGCTGTAATTGATGCAGTATGTGGTTTGGCATTGTCATGTTGGAAAATGCAATGTCTTCCCTGAAAGAGACGTCGTCTGGATGGGAGCATATGTTGCTCTAGAACAGAGGTGTCAAACATACGGCCCGCGGGCCAGATCCAGCCTGCCAGATGGTTTAATCTGGCCCCAGACTTGTAGAGAAAAAATTTCTAAGGATGTCAAAAAAAAGTAAATCTCTAGCCCATTCCTGTGACGACTTATGAATTTTTAAAGAAATAACCGAAATGCTTAATTCACCCACTAGGGGCAGCCAAAAAAAGCAGCACTGACATTTGTCCCCATGTAGCCAGCACCATACTGAGCGAAACTGAGCTGCAAGGTGATAGCATCTAAAATTGGGAAGATTTAACCCTCCTTTAGAGTATGCAGCCTGAAGAGTTGATAGTTTGACTCTGGGGGATTTACCTTTCCAAAGAAAACTACATAAAGATTTATTTAGGTCATCAAAGAAAAATTTGGGTACTTTAAATGGGATGCATTGGAAAGATATAAGAATTTGGGGGGGATGCACATCTTAATTAGATTAGCTCTGCCAATTAGTGATAACGGAAGGTCCCTCCAGTTTTGTAAATCTATTTTAACTTGGTCTAAGAGACTGACAATTTTCTTTAAAGGTTTTATCTACAGAAGTTTGAATTTCTATGCCCAAGTATTTAAGTCCACTGGAGCACCATTGCAAAAGTTTGGTTAAGTTCTTGATATAGTTGTCCTATATGTTTAAGGGCAGGACCTCACTTTTCATAAGGTTTAGTTTATAGCCAGAAGCTGCACTGTACTGTTGGAAATATTGTAGGGGGGGGGGGAAGAGTTTGCAGGGTCAGACACAAAAGCTAATAGGTCATCTGCATACAAAACCAGTTTATGCTCACTCGTCCCAAATCTAATACCAGTAATTGTGTTAGAGCGAATAGCAATAGCCAGAGGTTCTATGGCTATGAAGAACAACAATGGAGAGCAGGGGCGGACCCCCCTGGATTGTGAGAAGATATCCAATAAGACCCCATTTGTTAAAATTTTTTGCCTTAGGCCCCGGTCACACCGCCCGAACTTTGCTGGAGCGTTCCTTGAACGGTAGGGAGGGGGGGGGCCGAATTTCGACAACGCTCGTCACCGCGCACAAAATGGGAAAAAAATCGAAAACACGGGCGTTGGCTTAGCGGTGCACCGCTGAAGCCGGCGTTGCTTTAGCGTTGGTTTAGCGGTAGCGAGCGGTAGCGAGCGTTGGTATAGCGGCGTTCTGCGCATGTGGGCTTTGGCTCGGCGGGGGTATAAAGTTGGTTTAGCGGCACCGCTTGTGACTACGGAGCTGAACGGATCGTTTTGATACAAGTTCTGATAGATTTTTGATAGAAGCTCCACCATCAGCTTGTCATACAGTCCATGTTCAGGCCTTCTCAGTATCCACTGTCTGACCCACACAACTCTGTCTCTCCTTCTTCTCTCTCTTCTTTTTTTCTTTTCTAGTTAAAATTCTTATTACTGTTCTGTTGTCTGTATAGCTTTTCCCCTTTTTTCACTGTTGTTTAGTTGATCTTATCATATTTTTATCTATAAAAACGTTTGTTATTAATATTATTTATATTACTTTATACTTTATCATTCATATTACTTTATTTTTTGTTTATTGTTTGCTGTCAGTCAGATTATTTCTATTTTCATTATGTTTTTGCTGTCTTTTCCTTAATGTTATTATTATTTGCTATTATATTATCTTTATCATTATTTAATCATCATTTAATATTTACTATTAATATATACAACATTTTACTTTATAATTGTTATCCATAGGTACTAGTCATACTTTTTGAAATCAAATTTTATAATCAAATTCCAGTTTAGTCTATACAATGCATTTTCATTGTCTACTAGTCTAGTCAATTTAAGTCAATTTATTATTATTATTATTATTATTATTATTATTTTATTATTGTGGTTGTTAATTATTATTATTATTATTATTATTATTATTATTATTTTCACCATTTACATAGTACAGTGAGTCAATATTAAGTCAAATCATAACGTTGCCATTGCTGTTTTACGTGTTTTAATGGGACCACAATGGAAATAAGTGCTTGCGCTTTCTTGTGTAATCCTGATTTTAATGTATTTTGTACTTCATTTTACATTATGATCGAATAAAATCAAATCAAAAAATCTGTCAACAGCTTGTTGCAATCTGAGGAGGTTCTGATTCTGCTGCTGGACTAGTGCACCAATCATAGCAAGTCTCTCAGCATCCATGGTGATACAGTTTTACTGTAACTTTGAGCAAATTCGATATAGATGAGGTCTGAACTCAATGGTAGCTCGATTCCAAATGAGCTCCTGGTCCATTTCTCCCCGTATTTATAGCCAAATTCTGGTCCCGCTCCGACACCTCTATACCAACGCCAAACCAAAGTTCATCGCCGCCATGGATAGCTGCTTCAACGCCCGACACCGTTCCAGCAACCCCGTGTCCGCTCGTAAAATGCTTACAACCGCTCCACCGAAGTTTGTGCAACGTTTAATCGCCGCCCGGGCAACGCTGGCGAAGCAGCGGTGGTCCAGCGTTCAAGATTTCTGCGTTGGCCTAGCGGACCCAAGCGTCCACGAACTTGCGTCTAGCGGTGCCAAACTTTGACTGGGCCTTGGTGGAGCGGGGGTGAACTTTGCCGGGGCGGAAAATTGCCCCCTCCTCACCGCTCGCAATATTTTGTGCAGCTCAAAACTTTCGGAGCGGTAGGAGGGCCCCTCGAGAAACATCAGCGGTGGCCGAGCGTATACGGCGTTGCTTTAACGGGGGCCAACTTTTGTTAAACAGTGGTGAACGGTTACGAGCGGTGATGAATTTTTTTCACTGCTCCAGGAACGCTCCAGCAAAGTTCGGGCGGTGTGACCGGGGCCTTAGGGCCGTTGAACAGTGTTTTAATGTAGTAAATAAATTTAGTTCCAAAATTCATTGCTTCAGCAGTTTGAAAGAGAAAGCTGGGTTCGATCCTGTCGAACGCCTTTTCCGCGTCCATGGACAGTATTAGCATGGGGTCGTTTTGTGAGTGGGCTGATTCAATTATATGAAAAAGCCCACACACATTGTCCGATCCATATCGATTTTTAACAAAGCCTGTCTGATCAGCATTAACAATTTTTGGGATTATACATTCCAATCTTAATGCAATTAACTTTGATAAAATTTTATAGTCCAAATTCAGAAGACTGAGAGGACGATAAGAAGTACATTTTTGGCAAACCTTTCCCGGTTTTGGTAGCAAAATTATCGTAGCCAATTTCAAAGAGTTAGGGAGAGTTTTATTAGTCAGTGCTTTGTTGATCATGTTTGTTAAAGGGGTTATGAGCTTATCAGAAAAGGTTTTAAAGAATTAAATTGGAAAGCCATCTGGCGGCAGCACGGTGGTGTAGTGGTTAGCGCTGTCGCCTCACAGCAAGAAGGTCCGGGTTCAAGCCCCGTGGCCGGCGAGGGCCTTTCTGTGTGGAGTTTGCATGTTCTCCCTGTGTCCGCGTGGGTTTCCTCCGGGTGCTCCGGTTTCCCCCACAGTCCAAAGACATGCAGGTTAGGTTAATTGGTGACTCTAAATTGACCGTACCGGCTAGTGGCAGCGTGTCCGCCTCTCGATCGGGAGATCGTGAGTTCTATTCACGGTCGGGTCATACCAAAGACCATCATAAAAATGGTACCTACTATCATCTGGCAAGGCACGCTGCAATACAGATGCAAGTGGGGAGTTAAACTCTTGTGGTTACCAGAGGACTAGCCCCCCACTGTAACCCTAGCTATGTAATAGGCGAGAGGCCGAGGGCTATGGAAACGGAGATCGGCGCCGCCCGATGTGCTACATGGCATGGGAAGGACTTTAACTTTTTTTTAACTAAATTGACCGTAGGTGTGAATGTGAGTGTGAATGGTTGTCCGTGTCTATGTGTCAGCCCTGTGATGACCTGGTGACTTGTCCAGGGTGTACCCCGCCTTTCACCTGTAGTCAGCTGGGATGTGCTCCGGCTTGCCTGCGACCCTGTGGAACAGGATAGAGCGGTTGGAGATAATGAGATGAGATGAGAAGCCATCTGGCCCAGGGGCTTTATTATTTTGTAGGGATTTCATAACATCAAGAACCTCCTTTTCAGATATATTAGCATCCAGGCAGTTTTTTTCAACAGGGTCTAATTTAGGCAGGGTTAATGAACTTAATGTTGTTGCTTTGGTGTTCTCAATCCCATGTTCTGTCTGATATAGTGTCTCATGGAATAATTGAAATTCACGATTGATATCATGTGGATTAAAAATGGATCTTCCATCATCTGTGATAATAGAATGTATAGTTTTTTTGTTTTCTTCCCTTTTAATTTGCCAAGCTAGTAGCTTGCTGGTTTTGTCGCCAAATTTGTAGTCATGATAGCTGGTCCTAGCTAAATCAGCTTCGCCTTATTAGTACATAAGTTATTATATTGAATTCGTTTTAAAGACAAGGTATTGAGCACCACTTCACTTTTAGTGTGAGCATGATCACGCTCCAGGTCTCTTATTTCATTTTCCAAATTCGCAAGAGTTTTCTTTCTTCCTCTGATCTTGTAAGAGCTATACGATAGGATCTGGCCTCTCATATACGCTTTTAAGGCCTCCCATATAAAAGCATGAGATGAGGAATTAATATTCGTTTCCATAAATACATCAATGTGAGCGCTCATAAATCTAATAAATTCAGGGTCCTTCAGCATATAGGATTTAAACCTCCAGGTAAAGGCTTTCGATTGTGTAGCATCAAACTCCCAGGTTATTTTTAGCGGAGCACCATACCCAAGAAAAAATGGTAAACCCATCGAGTCGATTTTTTGTGGTTTGTCCGTGTGTGTACTTGTACATGCATCACCGGTCATACACACCGCCTAGTGGCCAGTGTTAGTAGTTACCAGTCATACACACCGCCTAGTGGCCAGTGTTAGCAATTACCAGTCATACACACCGCCTAGTGGCCAGTGTTAGTAATTACCAGTCATACACACCACCTAGTGGCCAGTGCTAGCCAGTAAAGAAATAAAACAAAAGAGACTGGCTATGATATAAGAAAATTCAACAACCCAGAAACAGATGGGAGCTCCGGTTTTAGGTAGTGCCTAAATCTATATATTATAGGATTATGACCGGACAACGTAGCTGATAAATAAGAGCAATCAGTGACCCTGGCGGCCATATTATAGGGTATTAAAAACATGTCAATTCTGGAATACGATTTGTGAACATTTGAAAAGAATGAAAAGTCTTTAGCTTTTGGGTTAAGTTACCGCCAAATATCACACAGTCCCAAATCCCTCATCCCCCTGAGCAGAGTTGAAGCAGCTTTAGAGCGATTAAGAGATCTTGGCGTGGATCGATCTAAATTGGGGTCCAATATCAAATTGAAGTCACCACCAACCAAACAGTGCCCCTCAGCAGTTGCAAGTTTTAATACAAGGTCATTAAAAAAAAAAAAAAGCAGGATCGTCGTGGTTGGGGCATATATTAACAAGTGTAACCCTATTGGAGTTCAATTCACCCTTAACTAAGACAAATCTTCCATTACTATCTTTTTCTATTGATGTTAATTTGAAGTTCAATTTTTTTTAATAAGGATGGCAACCCCCCTAGCTTTTGTGTTAAATGAGTGGTAGACGTGTCCCATCCAATCTCTCCTTAGTTTGATATGCTCTGCATCGGAAAAGTGAGTTTCTTGAATAAATGAAAGATCAATGGACAGTCTCTAAGTACGTCAAAATTTTCCTCCTCTTAATTGGAGAATTGATTCCCCTGACATTCAAAGAAATTAAGTTTAGTTGGCCAATAGTTTTCAAAAAGTCTGCCACTGCGGAAGGTGATGCAAACCACCTGATGTTGCCCTCATGCGTAATCTGTAGTTTGGCTGGATGATGCAGGGAATAAGCAATTCCTCTTGCCCGAAGGCTCTTTTTAACATCCTTAAAGGTGTCTTTAAGGCATTGCAGACTGGGGCTGCAGTCTAGGAAGATGTAAACCCTGCTGTTATCATAATGAATCTCTCCCTTTTGTCTGGCGAGGCGCATTATTTTCTCCTTGTTCTTAAAGTTGAGGAGCTTTGCAATCATGGGTCTCAGCCTCGGCATGTCCCCTCTGCTGGGGGGGGGGGGGGTTCCCAGGCGGTGAGCTCTTTTGCAGGTAATGGGGGTAGGAAAGTTTTCGATACCGAGGATTTCTGGTATGACTCGCTCCAAAAACCCCGCAGCAGTGCGGCCTTCAGCCTCCTCGGGGAGCCCGAGTATGCGGATGTTGTTTCACCGGCTCCTGTTCTCCAAGTCGTCCACTTTATCTTTGAGGGACTGTACCTCCTTCTCCAGTTTCCCAATATGCGTGGTGGCATCTTTAATGTTATCCTCATTTGCTGATATGCATCCCTCCATTTCTTCGACTTGGTCCGCTAGTGTTGACACCACCATTTCAATCTTAGAGAGTGAGGACTGGATGGAAGTTGTTTTAGCATCAATCTGTCTTGATATCTCTTCCTTACTTTCCTGAATGGCTGCCATCACTGCATCAAGGGTAGGGCTTTCACCTTTAGGAGAGCCGGTCGCCATTCTGGTTGTGTGCGCGGGTCTGGCTGTTCGCTTAGACAGCGGTGTAATATCCTGAAGACCCCTTAAGTTCTACTGTGCCATACGCCACAACAAAGAGTCAATTACTTTCTAGGGTTTTAGTATCATGGTTTTGAAAAGTTTAACGGAAAATAAAAGCAACTGTTGAGGTACGCCTGTGGACCTCACGCTTGCATGTCCACCCTCGCTGGCTGCAAACCGGAAGTCCCCTCACATGCTAATTATTCTTTTGTTGTTCTCATGTCTGGACATCTTTTATAAATTGTAACTTTGTTGACCTCCTCACAGCTTTTATTCTTTTTCATGCTGAAGCTCTTTGATGGATTTATTTGTCTCTGAAACAAAAACCTCTGTCTAAAATTTCGGTGTCCTTTTCTGGGAGAGGTCTTTACCCCCCACACACAGGGAAAGTCAGACAGGGAGAGACAACACAGAGTGTAAGGAGAACATCATGTCCAGTCTGTAAATCACTGGCACCAGGAACAAATAAGGAGCACCTGGCAACACACACAAATACACACATGCACTGTTAGCCAGTGAGCTCATCCTGAGTTGCTCCATAAAACCCCTTCAGCACTGGGCTGTGATCATTTCAGTCGCTCAGTAATTAGAGAACAAATCAGATGTCTGATCTGTTCCAGTAAATATGACTCTGCCTGCTTCATCTAAACCTGACTTTTGAAACTCTTTTCCTTTCTCCTCTTATAAATATTTTAGATCAGACTCTTATTTCCCGAGTTGGTGATCAGATTTTGTTTCGTGTTTATCCCATGTGTCAGTGATGACGTGTGCAACAGAAAACTCAAATCCGAACAGCTCGAACTGTGAATTACTGTTACAGCGTTTAAAGTCAAACAAAATCCAAAAATAAATGTCATTTGTTGATCATGGAAACTGCCCTGATGTGCCCCTCCCCCTGCAGGTTTCAATTAAAAATACTTTCGAACAAAAATTTATCCATTTTAAAAGTTATGATATTGCTAAAAATAGGCTTCCCTGGATGCAGCGCTGAAACCGGATATCTGCCTGGGACGCCACCAGAACACTCGAACGTTGTTTCCCTTCAGTACACAACAACAAAGCAACAAATAAAAGCTTCCAATTCTAAAAAAAAAAAATCCCCAGGTGCCAATGCTCGCTCTCTCTCTTTAAGTGATCGTTTCTCCCCAGAATCACTTTTACATAAAAGAAATAATTAAAATTTATTTTTTTCGCAGCCCTGTTTCCATGAAATCCTGCGCTCTGATTGGCTGGCGAGCAGGTCCGTATCCTACGACCTCTGGCGACTCGCTCGTTCACAACAACAAAAAACAGTCGCAATTTTTGTCAACATTTATTTTCACATTTCTCAGGAGAATAGCATTAATTTTACAACATGGATAGCGATAACTACAGTCTTCACAGCGAAAGTGAGTTTTTCTACCCTGAGGAAGAAAAAATAAAACATTTCAGGAGAAAGTTAAAAACCTGTAACTGTTGCTAACGCCGAGCAAAAACATGGCTGAATCCTGAATGACTCAATTTTGTATAAATAGGGGACTACATAGGCAGCAAAATGTAGTTTTTTCCTGCCATGGAAGTGCACTTGTATACCGAGGAGGAAGCCATTTGCATTACAGCCGTGAATGAGGATTCAAAATGGCGGCTCGCCTCAGCTCGGTTTTCCCTTTCGGGCGCTCTCGTTTTCTGTTAGAATTTGGTAAAGATCAGCCTGGCGAGCCTGGCAGCAAGTTGTCTACACTTCTGTTTCACACGGATTAACCGTAGTGGGCTTAAAAGGAGCCCCCACGGCGCGGCATGTCCATCCCCACTCCCGCCAAATTTACATCGGATTCCGCTAATTAGATCTACCCAAGTAGGAATTGTGTGATCTCTAAATTCCCACATACCATTGATACCATGCCTACTCGAGGACAAAAACAACTAAATGATGAGGACATAGTCACTCTTGGTACCCTGAAAGAAATGCTAGATCAACAAAGGGCAAAATATGAGGACCTGTTGATGAGACAACAATCCACCTTTCAGTCTTTCATCGCAACAGTAATGGATACTAACAACAAAAGAATGGACAGTCTCATCTGCGAGGTGCAGGAAATAAAGGACAGTCTACAATTCTCCCAGGTGGAAATCCAAGACAGTAAAGCAAAACAACATGACCAGAGCCACAATATCAAGGAAGTTGAGATGAAAATAGATCGTCTAGGAGCTGACATCAACACGATCCTTCATAAATCCGATTACTTGGAGAACCAGTCTCGTCGTAATAACATTCTGATCAACGGCGTCCCTGACAACAAACAAGAGAACTGGTACCAATGTGAACAGAAAGTCAGAGAAATCCTCAATGACAAACTCAAGCTCGACCCACTTAAGATTGAAATCGAACGTTCTCATCGTAATGGAAAATTCCAGGAAGACGGCCAGCCACGACCCATTGTTGCGAAACTTCTCTGATACAAAGACAAATAAGCCATCATGCAGAGAGCAAAGTACCTCAAAGGATCAAACATCTACATCAACGAAGACTTTTCGGAAGCAGTACGCCAAAAGAGGAAAGAACTCTTCCTGGAAATGCGGGCAGCAAGAGAGAGAGGAAACGTGGCATACTTGCGGTATGATCGGCTGGTCGTGCACCCATCGAGAGACACACCAAGGAGGGACAACACATGAAGAAACCAGACTCGACTAAGACATTGCCAGTAATCAAACCTCATGATCTCCACTACTGAAAAACAGCCATCTACCTTCAAAAATAAGTAACAGTGACTTAAGTACCTTAGTTTTTAACCCCTTTGACTTAAATGAAAATGTTTATGAATCACACTTTATCTCTCGACCCTGATTTAAATTTCTTTAATAACTACTATAGTTCTTCTAAGAGCACCACACAGTATTACAACACTGACTCATTCATCAATACATGCAAATCAAGAAAAAGCAATTCTCTCTCCATGTTTCATTTAAATGTAAGGAGCCTTCCACGCCATTTTGAGGAGCTCAATGAATACCTATACTCTATAAATCTCTATAAATTTGAAATTGGTGAATTGGGCACGCAGTGTATTTTTGTTGAACTGTTTTCAAATGGTAATGAGGGGGAAAAAATCATCATTGGCTGCGTATACTGTCCTCCTAATACAGACATTCAACAATTTAATAACCAATTGACAGAATGCCTGAATAACATCAACAAAGAAAAGAGTACTTGTTACATTCTTGGAGACTGTAACATAGACTTACTTAAAACCTCACATTCCCCTACTACTGATCACATTAATAACATTTTCTCTAACTCCTTTTCCCCCTCTTGTATACAAGCCTACCAGGATTACCCCACACTCTGCTACCTTAATTGATAACATATACACAAACACACTTAACATCGACTACACGGCTGGGATTATGGTAACAGATATATTGGATCACTTTCCGATATTCCTTATATCTGATTTAGTGGAACCAACTAGGAAGACAGACAAAATATCTTACCGTCTCATTAACATGACAAACATTCAGAAATTTACAGAATCCCTATCAGGTATAGTTTGGGACAACATACTTAGCGAGATGGACACAGAGAAAGCTTACAATCAGTTTCTTGAAACGTACGGATCTTTATATGAAAAATGTTTTCCAAAGAAAAACGCAAAAATTGTCAACCATTCTCAAAAAAATAAACCTTGGTTAAGTAGCGGAATATTCAAATCAATACGCAGAAAAAACAAACTTTATGCCAAGTACGTCAAGAACCCTACACCCCTTAACCACAGTGTCTACAAAAAGTACCGAAATCAGCTAAATCATCTCCTTAGAACTGCAAAGACAGAATACTATCACAGAAAGTTTACTGAAGCCACTTCTAATATAAAACAAACATGGAGAATGATAAATGACGTCTTAAATCGTGACAAAATAAAAACACCCAGTCCGAACAAAATTCAAATTGGAAATAAAACTATCGAAAATAAAGAAGAACTATGTGATGAATTCAATGATTTTTTTGTCAATATTGGGTGTGGAGGCTACCCTGTAAGCCTCAGCCTGGACTGCAGGTGTTCTCAACGCGCAGCAAACAATGGAATGTCCAGCTGGTTGTATCCTTTTGGGGTTGTTTCCCGTTTATTGCAAAATATAATTTAATATAAAAGCTAGTTCACCGCCGTGCTGTTTGTGCCGTGTTAAAAAAAAAAAAAAAAAAAAAAAAAGATATTTTGGCCTTTTGGCTGGTCCATACGGCTACGGTAAGAACCCAGTCTAAGCCTTCCTTAACTCTAATTACAGGCACCTATAATATACCTGTGCCTGCATGACCTACGCTAAAAGTGAAGTGCTCCCCCTAGTGACTAAATCTAAAACTACACTAACCTACCTATAGGTGAAAATAAATAGCTCCTACACCCCGGCCCCTAATTGTGAGTGAATACTAAACCACAATTACCCAATTAAAACTAAGGAGCCATTTTGGCAGAGCTAATCGAAGTGAGTTCTTAAGACTAAATGTCTTAGAGCGGCCAGGTCATCTGGTCATTTTCCTTTAAAACAGTGGTGCTGTCTGTCCAGAACACTGATGGCTGCAACTCAAGCTGCATTTCCTTTCTCAGCATCTTGTCTACATGGACAGCTAAGACAGCAGCAATCAATTCAAGACGAGAAATGGTTGTTTGCTTTAAAAGGGGCAACCTCAACCTAGCCTTTCCCAAGATAAAAGCAAGACTCACTTCTCCTTATTCTCCATTCTGAGGTAGGAAGCAGTCCCATAGCCATACTCACTGGCGTCTGAGAAGTGGTGTAGCTGCATGTGAGTAAGTTCCCCAAAGTTCTTGGGCTTCATGCACCGGTCCACTTTGAGCTCAGCAATTTGATGCAAGTTTGCAAGCCAGTTGGACCACTGCTGAGAGAAGAGATGAGGTATTTGAGCATCCCAGCCAATGTTCTGTCTGCGCATCTCCTGCAGCATTCTTTTCACTGGCAGCATGAATGGTGCAAGAAAGCCTAAGGGGTCAAACACAGAAGACACAACAGACAATATGCCACGTCATGTGTGTGGGCGCTCTTCTAAGGCCAACTTAAAGGTTAGGACATCAGCGTCAATATGCCAATGCAGACCAAGAGCAGTTTCAACAGCATTTGCATTTTGATCTAGATCGAGCTCCCTGGTGGTCTTTGATCTCTGAGCCTCTGGAATGCTGGCCAAGACTTCACTGCTATTGCTTGTCCACTTCAACAGGCAGAACCCTCCTTTGGCACATGCTGCGGTCAACTCGTTCACCATCTTTATGGCCTTCACTTCTGAGGACACAGACATTAAGCAGTCATCCATGTAAAAGTTATGGAGTATTGTGTTTAGAATGGATGGTTCAAAGTGGTCTTTGTAATCTTGCACAATTCTCCTCAATGCATAATTTGCACAACTAGGTGCCGATACTGCTCCAAAAAGGTGCACTTTCATCCTATACTGCATAGGGGCAAGTGTTAGGTCACCATCAGGATACCACAAAAAATGTAAAAAATCAGTGTGCTCTGGAGACACTCTCACCTGATGAAACATTGCTTGGATGTCTGCCATCAATGCTACACATTCCTGTCTGAACCTGGTGAGTACACCGAGCAAAGTGCTGGTGAGGAGGGGACCTTGCAGGAGCTGGGAATTCAAAGAGGTTCCTTGAAAGACAGAGGCACAATCAAAGACAACCCTAAGTGTTTTCTTTTTAGGGTGGTATATCCCGTGATAGGGAATATACCAAACCTTCCCATCAGACCTATTCAGCTGTTGATGGGGGACAGGCTCAGCATAACCATTTGCAATGACTTCAGACATGAAATCTGTGTATTCTTGATGGTATTCTTTGTTTCTTTTCAGCTTTCTTTGAAGACCAAAGAGATGCTGCTCTGCAACACAACGATTGTCTGGAAATGTGACATTTGCAGATTTAAAGAGCAAGTCAAAGCAGTAGTGACCCTCATCTGGATGGATTGATGACTCTACAATTTGCATAAACCTATGGTCATCCCGGGACAAACATGAATCATCTGATGTTACTTCATTGAAATCCTGGTTGTATTGGACAATTAACAGATCTTGTAGTTTGGCAACTGAGATCCTATTGGTAGTAACAGTAGAACAGCCATACATGCCCTTAACTTCACTGCCTCTCAGTGGACCATTTATGACCCACCCCAGTAGGGTCCTAACTGCATATGGCCTTTCACCATGGCTATTGATTACTTCCCATGGCTCCATAAGTTTTGATGCATTGGTACCTATGAGCAATTCCACCTCTGCCTCCAGACTGGGAATGTTAATGTCTTTGAGATATGGCCAATTCTTCAGATCCTGCTGAGTAAGAATGTTACTTTTGCTCACAGGCATTATTTTCTGTGTGAACACTTCAGGTAAATCCAAAAACCTTTCTCCTGTCAGGCTAGATACCTGGAGGCCATTAAGTGAGAATGTTGTAACTGTTTTTTCTTGGCCAAGTGTACGAAGGAGAATGTTAGTTTTGGTACCTGCAAGATTCAGCTCTCATGAGGTTTTCGGTGCAGAAAGAGGCTGAGCTCCCAGGGTCAAGGAAAGCATAAGTGTTAATAATGTGACTCCCAGACTTGGCCTTCACCTGTACAGGCACAATGGAGAGGACATACTCATCTTTCCCGGCCCCAGTATGGCCACACGTCTGCAATGACACAAGAGCATTGACTGAAACATCTGATGTTTTAGACTCAACATGTAACACAGTTGGATGACTCTTCTTGCATACAGCACAAGTTAGAGGCCTATCACACACCTTACTCATGTGACCTGGCATGAGGCAGCGGAAGCAGAGTCGATTTTCTTTAAGAGCATCAAGTTTTTCTCTGTGGGTCATTCTCTCAAGAGCTGAACAATTCACCACTGAATGTTGGTCTTTACACACAAAGCATGTACCATGGTCATACCTCTGTCCAGATGGACCCTTATGCTGATCTTGGGGTGCAGATGGATTTAGAGGTCGGACAGCATCAACAGCAGCAACTGTAGCATGCCCTCTTCCTGATGGTCTGGCCTTGGACTTAAAGGAGGGGTTTGATGGTGTACCCTGCAAGTCCCTAAAGAGAGGGTCAGACAGAATTTTCACCTGCCGCTCAATGAAGACCACAAAGTCAGCAAACATCGCCCTTGTGCCGCGCCTCTCCTGGAGTTCACATGCAACTGCCCTCCGCTTTTCTCTCAGCTTGTATGGCAACTTCATCATCATCAGACGAAGATTAGATGGAACATTCATCTCCTCCAGGTGCTGTAGATCTTCCATTACATTGCAACAGTCCATTAGAAAGACAGAGAAAGACTGCAGGGCATTAACATCATCAGGCTTCATCATTGGCCATTGCATAGCCCTGTCCATGTAAGCTGCAGAAATTCTCATTTCATTGCCAAAGTACTCCTTTAACAATTTCTTTGCCCTGGTATAGCCTTGACCAGGAGCCATGTTAAAGCAACTCCTAACCAACTCTCTTGGCTGCCCTCTGGTGTATTGGTCAAGATAATACAGACACTCTTCTTTGTCAGCAGTTTTCTTTTCAATAGCTTGTTCAAATGATCTAATAAATGCAGCATATTTAAGTGGGTGTCCATCAAACTCTGATCACTCTCGGTGGAAGGGAGGCTAGAGCTTGATTTTTAACCAACTGAGCAATGATGTCATTCTGCTGTTGCATAAGATCATACACAGAGGGCTGATTGTTACCAGAGGACACAGCATGGCTTGCATGTGTCTGAGTGGGTGCATTTCCATTAACAGATGGCAGGTGGTGTTGAAGCGGGGCTGGATTGATGTTCCTGGGTCCACAGCTATCCCTCGATGCTTCAGGTCTTTGTGATGGTATCTGCAATACTGAAGGTAGAGGGTTACTAGGCCCAAGAGAAGACCGGGCTTGAAAAACATGCTTATTCTTAGGCCTCACCACTAGGGGTGCTGCACTGTCCTGTTGGACCACAAGAGATTTAAGATGAGAAACAGAACGATTTGACAACTGTAACTGAGCATGAAGGTAGGCATTCATTGCATCCTTTCCATCCCCACCATCACTTACAAGGACAGACAACTTGGCTGTAACGGCTGCCAATTTTGCCTCAATTTCCAGTTGTTCCTTCTTTCTTTTCAGTCTTGTTCTCTCCATTTGAAGAGCTTCCTCCTCTGCATCTACGTCATGCATTTTCTTTAGAACAACAGCAGACTGTAAAAGAGCAGCTCTTTCGGCCTTAGCCTTTAAACGTGTAGAAATGATGCTGGAAGACTGTGAATAGATAGACAATTGACTTGTGTCTGGATCTTTTACTTGATACATTGGAAATGCTATCATCAGGCCTCACATCAGGTAATACATTAGCATTAGGAAATTGAGAATCAACCTCGGACACAGCACCAGCCAGCCATTGACAAACTTCATTTTCAAATTTACTAATTTCCTTAGTTTTTTCTATAAGCCAAGTTTGTTGTGCTTGGTATTCAAAGTCTGGCATTGGCATCTCCAGCAGAGTATTTTGCATTTCTATAGCCTCTTTGCACAGAACAGAAAATTCATTTAAATTCTTCTTGACATCGTTGATGGTATGGACCCTTTTCACGTGATGTCACGACAAACGTGGCTGCCATTTTGGACATGAACTACCAGTAGTCTACCACAGCCAACAACGAGGAACGATGGCGAAGCATCGAAAGGAATATAGCCATCAAAGAAAGTTTTTACTTTCAGCAAGACTTCCATCATGCCATTATATTGTTGTGCACCTGGATGTAGTAACCATCAAGACACAAGGCAAGATTTATCATTTTATTGGATCCCGACAGATGCTGACCGACGGAGAAGATGGATGGTCTCTAAAATTTTGGCAAAATGATGTTTATTGACATAGCAATCGTGTGTAACGGGAAGCATTTGCATATCCAAAGTGTTGTGTTTACATCAAAGATAAAATAAACCGATATGACAACGACTGCTGCTGCCAGGTTGGGGACACAAACTAGTAGAAAGGAACTGTGCCAGTAGTGCCAACACACTTCCTTTGTGGTCGATTCTGCTTTAAGGTAAGATGCATTTAATTATTCGTCTGCTGTGGGTTTGGAATCGGTAGCCTGACCGATTCGTTCATGTTTGTGGTGCCATTTGTTTGTTGATGCGTGTTGAAATGGAAGATTGGTTGTTGACATGATTTCCAGTGATGCTTTGGTGCTGCTGTGGATCAGATGTGTTGAGTAGCCTGACTGTTTTTTTTTTTTTTTTTTTTCTTGCGTGAGGTATCATTGTTGACGCGAGGTTGTTTTTTGAACATGCCAATGCGGACACGATTTCCCCTGATGAGTTATGACTTCAGACGCGATGCGTGTGTGGAGGTGTGGAGTCCGCGTGATATGTGCCTAAGATAGGCTTCTCATGTGTTTGGAGATCTGCGCTCTGAGACGAGCACACACCCCCAAGGGAAAAAAAGGGACCCCCCGAAAATATCGGCATAGTTCGAACACTGGGTTGGAGAAAGTAATGGCAAATAGTGAGTGCACAAACCATAGAAGGTAAACTGTACACAGCGCCAGGGCAGTGTGATGGTATGTCTGCTTTTAGATTGTGTTAGCTTATCAATGAACACACTCGTCACTCGACGAGTTTCACGTCTTTACGACGGATACTTAAATGTGTGTTAGGTATTATTGTTGCAGTCTAAGCAGTCATTGTAGCAGCGAGCGAGAACCGAAAGGGTCTGTGCCATAAACCGTTATTTCTTCATGTCCAAAATAGCGGTCGCACTTACGAAGGTCACGTGAGTGAAAAAGGTCCATAAGAAGTGACTTTTGCAGGCAGCAGCTCATTTATCCTTCTTTTTGTCTTACCAGCTTGCATGAACTTGGATTTACGATTCTTTTGCAAATTATCACACACCATAGAAAACCCCTTAGTTGTTAATTTCTTCACACGTTTTTCAGAATCCTCTTTAGTTGTATTACTCAGCACATTGGAGTGTTCTGATGTGGAAGCAGTGGCCGAAGCCTCGCTAGACTTTCCTTCATCCATGTTGCGCAAAGCGCACGTCGAGCACAAACACCACTGAATACAAAAAATAATAATAATTGAAATAATGCAGCGGCAGCCAACAGTCTTTGTGTTAAACTTTCAGACCTCTATGTGGAGGTGGCACAAAGATAGGTCTGTAAACAGCACAGCACTTAAAACAACAACACGGCAAACGAAATGTGAACTAGAAAAGCCGGTACGTTTTCTTTTCTCATTGAAAGTCCACGTTGCTTATATTCCCAAGAAAAAGATGAGTTTCACGCACCAGATTTCAGCAACCACTTTCGGGTTTTCAGCATACAGGATTTTTACTCAATCACAGCAGTTCATCAATGCCGAAGGGCACCGCAACAAGTAAGTAATCCGTTTCCCAATCACGGCTACTCACTTCCACTTCGCGCGGGCTTGTAGGCGCAGATCCTCCAAACTTTTCCAATTAGATGGGAATCCTCTTGATGAGCCACCAGCGAGCTCTGTTAGAAAACCCTTTGTTTGTCCTGTTTCCAATTTGCGTTTCCTTAATCCTTTGTTTTATTTTGTCCTCGGAAAAAGCTCACATAAAAGTGAAATATTTCTTACGTCCAATAAAAATGAAACGATTCGTATGATATCCACAGAAAAAGGTTCAAATATTCCAATGTTCTTACAGTATCCAGTGCAAATGTTCACAATCCATTGCAAGTGAGACGAGTTCTTACAATGTCCACAGCTAAATGGTCATAAGTCCATTGAAAAATGGGAACGGTTCTTACATTGTGGAGGCTACCCTGTAAGCCTCAGCCTGGATTGCAGGTGTTCTCAATGCGCAGCAAACAATGGAATGTCCAGCCGGTTGTATCCTTTTGGGGTTGTTCCCCGTTTATTGCAAAATATAATTTAATATAAAAGCTAGTTCACCGCCGTGCTGTTTGTGCCGTGTTAAAAAAAAAAAAAAGATATTTTGGCCTTTTGGCTGGTCCACACGGCTACGGTAAGAACCGTGTCTTCCCCAGTCCAAGCCTTCCTTAACTCTAATTACAGGCACCTGTAATATACCTGTGCCTGCATGACCTACGCTAAAAGTGAAGTGCTCCCCCTAGTGACTAAATCTAAAACTACACTAACCTACCTATAGACCCTTTTCAGTCACGTGACCTTCGTAAACGCGACCACCATTTTGGACATGTAGCGGACTTCGGCTCGAATTGGTTTGAATGTGAGGAAGGCGACAAACGGAGAACATACAAGAAAAAGGAGCGAGATGCAGAAAACACCTTCGCTATCCAGCGACATAGGGCATTTACAGGGCGAGCAGAGGGAGAAATAACAACAGTAACGACACATTAGCAACGCCATACAGAAATAACGGTTTATGGCACAGACCCTTTCGGTTCTCGCTCATCTAGCTGCTACAATGACTGCTTAGACTGCAACAATAATACGTAACACACATTTAAGTATCCGTCGTAAAGACGTGAAACTCGTCGAGTGACGAGTGTGTTCATTGATAAGCTAACACAATCTAAAAGTAGACATACCATCACACTGCCCTGGCGCTGTGTACAGTTTACCTTCTATGGTTTGTGCACTCACTATTTGCCATTACTTTCTCCAATCGTTGTTACAGATTACAGGGAATGGCCTGGATTTAAGAGACAAATACATGTTCCTCTTGTTTTGAACACTTATTTGTAGGCAGTGCTTAATTTGTAAAGTGGGAGGTCCCGGAGCGCAGAGGATGAGCGGCTCCGGTGCGGAAAAAAAAGAGGGGGGAGGGGGGTGCGGCGCTGCGCTTCTGGGCATGTTTTGTAATAACACTGCAAATTAAATTCATCTGCAGATATTTTGTGGATGTCGTTTCATGAGAGAAATCGCCAACAAGACAGATATCAAAATCAGACATTAACACTAAATAAACTTGCATTTTTTTATTTAATTATTTGTTTGTTTGTTTTTTTTGTTACATAGTAAAGAGAGGTGTCGGATCACCGGATCCAGTGTAAATAGCTGCCGGAGCCAACGCCCGAGGTTCCGGAGCGCGCTCCGGCTTGCTCCCCCTCAAATTAAGCGCTGTTTGTAGGACACTGCCTCTGATCTGTCCTACAGTCTACCAACAGCAAAGGAACACAACGCTAGCTAATGTCGTTAGCTAATAGCTACTACAGAAGAACAAAGAGGTTACAATGGGTTATTTTAGCCTATTTGGTTACACACTCACCGCCACAGAATGTTAACAGCAATGTAATGCCTTTTCTGGCTAATTTTATTCGTCTTACTTCCAACAAAGTGGTCACTACACAAGCGGTGGTATGCCGCTATCCATCTTCTCCGTCGGTCAGCATCTACCGGGATCTGATAAAATGATAACCCTTGCCTTGTTTGTTGATGGTTACTACATCCAGGTGCACAACAATATAGTGGCATGATGGAAGTCTTGCTGAAAATAAACACTTTCTTTGCTGCCATTCCTCAATGCTGGCTGTGGTAAACTACTGGTAGTACATGTCCAAAATGGCGGTCGCGTTTGTCGTGACGTCACGTGAAAAGGGTCCATAGGTGAAAATAAATGGCTCCTACATTGGGCCTTCACTAGAACGCAAAATACAAAAAGGACCACAGGACCCTCTGAACTACATTACCTTACAAGTAGAATCTAATTTATCGACCTTTATACCACCAACTAATGCCGAAATCACAGACATCATCAAAAACCTAAAAGATTCAGCTGCTGGGCATGGTGAAATAAGTGCTAAAGTTCTAAAACTTTCCCTGCCCTTTATCATTGCCCCTCTTACACACATTCTTACTCTTTCCTTGCAAAATGGAGTTGTTCCTCACTTACGAAAAGTTGCAACGGTAACTCCCATCTTTAAAAGTAGTGATCCGCTTAATATCAACAATTATCGACCCATATCTGTCCTCCCCTGTATATCTAAAGTTCTTGAAAAACTAATATATAACCGTCTTCTGAAACATTTAGATCATAATAACATCCTATACAAACACCAGTATGGCTTCAGAAAGGGCTATTCCACCTCTGTGGCACTGATTCAGTTAGTGGACAAAATTTCCTCAGCTATAAACAACAAAGAGTACACCATTGGGATTTTTCTGGATTTATCTAAAGCATTTGACACAGTAAATCATTCTATTCTACTAAGCAAACTAAAACGATATGGCATAAATGACTCTGCATTAAAATGGTTCTCTTCTTATCTATCTGACAGACAGCAATATGTAAAAATTAACAACACTAAATCTACACTTAAAACAGTACAATGTGGAGTACCACAGGGATCAATTTTAGGACCTTTACTATTTCTAATTTACATCAATGACCTTCCACAAGCTTCCACAATCATCTTCTTTATCTTATTTGCAGATGACTCCAATCTTTTCCTTTCACACTCAAACTTTAATACTCTAATAAAACTAGCTAATCAAGAATTAGAAAAAGTTATCTGGTTCGAGGCTAACAAATTATCTGTCAATGCAAAAAAAAAAAACTTCCTTATTTTCTGTAATACAAATGAAACCTACAATAGAAATAACGCAAAAATCTTACTAAAAAGTATGCCACTTTCTCAAAAGTGTCAAGCTAAATTCTTAGGTGTAATAATAGATGACAAACTGACCTGGAAACCACATATAGCCATGTTATATAATAAAATATCTAAAACTATTGAACTTTTGGGAAAAATCAAACATCTTCTCACTCAACAAACCATTATCACCATATATAATAGCTTAATATACCCATATCTGACCTACGGAAATATTGTATGGGGATCTGCCTACAAAACTACACTACAGCCCCTAATACTACTCCAAAAAAGATTTGTTCGTATGGCCACCGGATCCAGTTTTTATGCCCATTCTTTACCTCTATTTACGAAGCTTAAGATTTTAAATATTATTGATATCAATAGACTTCAGCTAAATAGCTTCACTTTCCAATTTCTTAGAAATTCTGTTCCAGACACGTTTGACAGTTTTTTAAATCTTAATTCCCAATTTCATGCTTACCAAACTCGACAAAGCGACCAACTACATATCCCCCTAGTGCGAACATCCCTAGGTCAAAAGAGTGTTCAATTCAAATGTGTAATTGAATGGAATAACCTCCCCCTCCACCTTAAAAGTTTTACATCCATGAATAGTTTTAAACGTAATCTCAAAAACCACCTATTTTCATTCCCCAGCCACACTTGACCTTTATCTTTAAATATAGTTCAGTCGGATCAAATTGTAAAATATTACACTACACCATGCACCAGGCTTCTGTTATTAGTTCAATATTTATTCACCATTCGAAATCAATCAATTACACTTTTTTTACTTTATGTATAGATCCTAGGTTACATTTTATTCGTTTCTTATTTTCACTCGTTAACTTATATTTTATCTGCAATTGACATTGTTTATATTTATTTCAGTTATGATACCAGTTATAGTTTAATGTATAATTGTGTTACCAATTATTATATTATTATTATCTTTGTTATTTGTTATTATTTACTATTGTTAATATAGTTATTCTCTAATTTGTTAAATTTGCATTAATTACTTGTTAATTTAAATGGGGGAAGACTTAGAACAAGCCATTGTGCTTTTTTTCTTCCCCCAGCACATTTTCTGTTTTTTGTTCCATTTATGTTTTCTTGTAAATCTATTTTATCATGTGCAAATAAATAAATAAAAAAAAATAAAGAAAGAAAAAAATAAATATATTATTTACCAGCTTAAGGTCGGTCCGTATGCTGAAATACCATGACCTCGGCCTTGAATACTGACCTCGACCCAGAGGGCCTCGCTCAGGACTTTCAAGACCTCAGTCACGGAATTTCACGATACGGACCTCCCAGCTGGTAAATAATATATATGTATTTACAATTAAATATGTGAGCGTGACAAATAGTCAAGCAGAGAAATTCTACAAAACCCGACTCTTCAACCTTTATTTACTTTGTGCTGAAACATTTGCACCTCTAATAAACTGAATGTTAATAATTGTCAGTAACAGTGGTAATGTTTCAGTCGTCATTATTAATATCTTGTGATTGGACAAGACAGGGCCGGTTCTGCCCTAATCTGGACCCGGGTGCAACATCGCGCAAACCCCCCCCCAAAAAAAAAAAAACACACACACACACCAGTCTAAATCAGGACAACCATCACATAACTATAACTATAAACATTTTACATCAACTATTTTAACTAAATGGGCTATAATAAATAAGCCTGCAGCCACGGCGGGCTGCCTTAAAAAGTAACCATTTGTCCTACCTTAAAACTGTATGCGTCATGTCTTGGCTGTCGCAAATCTGGTGATGTCTTTGTAATCCACTTGTCTTGCAGTTTGGTTTTCGATTGACAATACAGCCAATGCAGACAGTCTTTCCTGGGACATCGTTGATCTTAAATATGTCTTGTACAACATGTGTTGCGGAGATAGTCCCTGTGTCCTCGATTTCTTCTGTTCGTCTACTAAGCCAAGAAGTATATACTCGTTTTGCATTTTCTGCCTCCTTTTTTGTATTTTCGACCCTGCGTTTATTTTCTTTCCTTTTCTGAAAACCCGATTTGTGTCCAGACATTTTGTTCTGCAACCAACGAACTAACTCGTCAGGTCTCGTCTCTCAAGCCCGCAATGATTCCCGTGGGAAGGGCAACAATTGATACATTTTTACAAACAACCAATAAACAGCCAATAGGGAGGTTGCAACGTTCAGGCTCTCCTTTGCTCACAGGCACTCAGTAATGCACTTATTCAGGAACAGAGAGAACTCTTTTTATTTTTTATTTTATTTTTTGGGGCCCCTCTCCACACCAGTCCCGGGTGCAAATGCTACCGTTGCTACCCCTCCAGAACCGGCCCTGGGACAAGAGACGGGAGACAGTCCAACATGAGACACGTCATCTTCACAACCGCAATTAAACCAAGATGAAAATCTGTTGATGAAGTGTGTGTCATTGTGTCTCTGCAGGTTGCGGGATTGTGGTGTCTCAGATGAAGACTGTGCTGCTCTGAGTTCAGCTCTGAGATCAAACCCCTCACACCTGAGAGAACTGAGTCTGTCCTTTAATAAACTCGGAGACTCAGGAGTGAAGCGTCTCTGTGCTGGACTGGAGAATCCTCACTGTAAACTGGAGACACTGGGGTAAGATCATCTCTCTGAGAGTCACATGACCTGCTCCTCAGTAAGACCCATTCTCTAATAGTGAGACTGAAGCAGAGGTTTTAGCTTCATCATCAGTGTCCTGAGGAGGAAGATTGTTTCTGTTCACTGCACACTGATGATTTGTCACAGAGTCTTTGGGTCAGATGGACGTATGTGAGAAGCTGCAGCACAAAACGGGACTTGATCCGACTGCAGTGTGTCTGAAATATAATTTTTAGAAATTGAATGAATGGAAATGAATAATCACCAGATTTTCTAAAAATGTTCCCAGCTGTCCATCTCAGATTTGCTTCGTACTTTTTGAATAATGTCACTGTTCCCATTAATAGCGTGTAAAATTTCAGGCTTGTATCTGCATTAGTTTCTGAGATGGAGAGGATAAAAGGTCCAAACTCATTATTTTTTAACTGTTTTTTTTTTTCAACCGTAAAAAGCCGTATTTTGACCTGCAAGCTTTAGGTTTGACACGAGATTCGTAAATTAATTCAGGAGATAATGCGGTCCTAAAAAAGTCTTGATGCAGTGCAGGGACCGGTTGGGGGTGGGGCATGTCCCAACCCAGGACCCCCCTAAATCCAGCCCTGACCTGGATATAAATAATTATTGGGGTTTTTATTGTCCTCCACCACGGGCGATTGCTCTAAGACAACGAGGGAGGCTCAGCCTCCTCTAAAAATGACAAACATCGTGTAGGATGAATTGCGCTAGGCTTATGTTATAGCCGACCTTATAACATTGCTATTTCAGATCCAGAATCATAGAAATATATGTGCTCAACCCAATACAGTGCGAAATCATTCCGTTATAACTTTCCCCAGTTTGCCTAATGTGTGCATGAGTTTTTCCCCCTCGTAACAGCGCGATGCAGCCCAGCCTCAGTGGACTTCAATGGCATTTGGGAGCTCTGCGCTTTTCAATCTCAAAATGCAAGATGGTTATTGGACAAATACTGCGAAAATGCCCGCCCACGGAGTCTCACGGACTCCCAGCCTCAGTGGACTTCAACGGCATTTGGGAGCTATGCGCTTGTCAATCTCAAAATGCAAGACGGTTATTGGACAAATACTGCGAAAATGCCCGCCCGCGGACTCCGAGCCTCACAGTGGGAGGGACATGGCAGTTTCCGCGAGGAGACTGGTGATTGGTAAAAGCGGCCGGATATTTTCTTTGATTGACAGCTCGTTTCAACAGGGATGTGATTTGGGGCTGGTGAAATTATCTGAAAATTTTAGCTGGGGGTCTGAGGGCCGCAGGCCCCCAGCTGGTCCAGGGCAGCGCCCTGGTGGGGGGACAAGGGGGGCGAAGCCCCCCGAAGCTTCTGGGTTCTGGGGTTTTCTGACTTAAAAATTGTACTAAAATGGCAAGCAAACACACAAAAAAAAACTTGTCATGATTAACAAATTCAAGCCAATTTAATGGTCAACATGCAACTCTGAGCCCCTATAGTAAATTCAATGATTCTTAACTGACAAAAAGCCAAAACATGAAACCTAAAAATGTCATTCTAAATTAAATCTGCATTAGAATAAATAGAAAATTGTATAAGTGTTACGAACCCATAAAATTGAAAAAATGGGAACACAACATAAGAAGCCCAGGAGATGGCGATTTCAAAAGTAAATGTTTTTTTTTAATGCTCTTGGAGAAAGGGTTAACAAAAAGGCATCAATAATGGCCTGCGAGTCTTAAAATTCAACTTAAACAATCCCTCCAAAAAAACGAAATAAACAAGGGATTCTTACACACACATTTTGAAAAAGGAAAAATAAAACAGCGTCTTACCAAAAATACAAAAGCGGCTACAAAAGTGTTATTTAACAAAAAATAGAGTGGGTCAAAGCCCCAGAATGTGCCCACTAGCTGGAAGAGACAGTGTCGCAGGCGAGGCTCAAAAGCGAAAGAGCAGAGGATCCGAGAGCTGAGAGAATCCACCCAGGGAGACTGGAGTCTTTTATTGGCGGCACCGGCCAATTGGGCAGCTCCGGCACCCAAGGCACACCTGCAGCGAATCGCGCACCTGCAAACAATCACTCTTAAGAAAAAAAAACACAGCAACCACATGGGCAAACAGTAGAAGCAACGCAGCATCTAGGCTACGTAACACCCCCACCCTTAAGAAATAAATTGGAGGGTGAAGACATTGCAAAATATATATATATATATATATATATATATATATATATATATATATATATATATATTTTTTTTTTTTTTTTTTTTTTTTTTTGTGAAACCGACTGCATAAATATAAAAACTCAGATTTTCCCCACTAACTATACACACAAATCTACCTAACAGTAGACCCTAATCTTCGGGCAGCCGTTGTGGTTGGTACTTACGCACCTTAAACCCATTGGCCGGTAGAACTACCCAGTAACAAGTAGTTGCCCAAGCCTTGGTGGTGCCCCCGAGACAACTGCTCGTAACCACGTGACCGCCCAAAAACAAGAAAGGCAAAATAAAAAATAATGTACCCACCAGAGTACATTCTGAACCTTTCAGGGGAAGTCTGCATAAAGAGTAAAGGCATATACAATTTGAGTGTTTCACAACAGTTTCAAATCACACAAGGATATATTTAACAGGTTTACATTACAGGAAGAAAAGAAAAATGCAGCCCGACAATTTATTATTAATTCCATTTAACAGTATAACTAAACCCGGGATAACGCGTCAGCCACGACATTATCCCGACCACAAATGTGTTTAATGTCAAGGTTATAGCCCTGAAGCACTAGACTCCAATGCATTAACCTTTGGTTGTTGTTGCACATATGGTTGAGAAATGTTAGAGGGTTGTGGTCTGTGAATACGGTAACCTTAGCTGCCCCGCCAACATATACCTCGAAGTGCTGTAGAGCCAGCACGAGCGCAAGCGCTTCTTTTTCGATGGTGGAATAGGCGCGTTGGTACTGGTTAAATTTGCGTGAGTAAAACCCAACAGGATGGTCCAGACCATCGTTGCCCACCTGAAACAAGACAGCACCTGCCCCTAAATCGCTTGCATCCACCGTAATAGAGAAAGGCATGTTAAAGTTAGGCGCGGCCAGCACAGGCACAGTAGTGAGCAGCGCTTTGATTGATTCAAAGGCGGATTGACAGGGTGTATCCCAGTCAAACACACGCTTTGTGCTGAGCATGTCAGTAAGAGGGGCAGCAACGCACGAAAAATTTCTACAGAATGATCTGTAGTAGCCCACCATGCCCAGGAAACGGCGCAATTCACATCGTGAGGTTGGAGGTGGAAAGTTCAGAATTGCTTCCACTTTGGCAAGCACTGGACGAACTTCTCCACGTCCAACAACTTTGCCGAGGTACACCACGGTGGCCTTGCCAAATACGCACTTGGCTAGATTCACTGTCAAGTTCGCATTAGACAGTCTTTCAAAGGTGGTGGCAAGATGTTCCACGTGAGCCCGCCAGGTGGCGCTATACACAATCAAGTCGTCTAAGTACGCCTCACAATTAGACATACCATCAAAAATTCGATTAACTAATCGTTGAAAGGTGGCTGGGGCGTTTCGAAGACCAAAAGGCATGCACACATACTGTAGAAAATGATCAGGTGTAACGAAAGCTGAGATCTCCTTACCACGCTCGGTTAAAGGGACTTGCCTGAATATCTTAGACAGAAAATTTGTCCCTTGATCTGTCTGAACGACTTTTGGGAGACCAAACACAGAAAAAAAATTTCAAAACCGCCTTCACGATGACCAGGGCTGTAATTTTCCTTAAGGGAACGGCCTCGGGGAAACGCGTGAGGCTGCACATGATCGTGAGTAGGTACTGATTTCCCGACTTAGTTCTAGGCAGAGGACCCACACAGTCTAAGATTACATGCTCGAATGCTTCAGAAGACACGGGGATTGGCTGTAGGGGAGCAGGCGGAATTACTTGATTAGGCTTCCCTATGACTTGGCACAGGTGACATGTCCTACAGAACCTTATGACGTCACGTTTAATTCCTGGCCAGAAAAAATGTTGTAGCACTCGGTCGGAAGTTTTATTGACACCCAGATGTCCCGCAAAATGGTGGTCGTGAGCTAGACTTAACACTTCATCCCTATAAACTGCTGGCACCACAATTTGATTAACAACACGCCATGTATCATGCGCAGGGGCAGTCAAAGGCCGCCATCTGCGCATCAACACACCATCCTGTATAAAATAGCCCGGAGGTTTCACATGATTATCACATTTCGATGTGGCCTCGGACAAGAGCGGTGTCAGAGAGGGATCGTCTTTTTGCTCTTTAATTAGCTGCTCGCGGCTAAGGGGGAGTTTAGACGTGACCGAATGAGAACCGCGAGGCGATGAGACACTGCTCATTAACGGATGAGCAAGGAAAGTGTCTCTTAAATCCACCATAACATCTGGACTGTCACATTTATAGCGCTGCGCCATGGCGCGTGTAACTACGGTGGATGGATAAACTTCAGGGACAACAGCGGACGGACGAACACCTGAAGACTGTGGAGATACTATTGGCCAAGGCAAAACTTTCCCACCGGCTCGATCATTCCCCAGCAGCATTGCTACACCTTCAACGGGGAGACAGGGGCGAACCCTCACAACTACATCACCGGTAACTAAGTCGGACGAAAGGGACACCTTAAGCAAAGGGACATTAACGAAACCCATTTCAAATCCTCGTACGAGGAGATCATCTCCAGTATATGTACTGTCGCTGAAAGGCAACACCTCCTTAAGCAAAAAACTTTGTGAAGCACCGGTATCGCGCAATATTTTAATACGCACACATTCGCCAGGCACTCCAGGTAAAGCGACAGTGCCATCCAAAATAAACGGCGCAAAAGACCCACTTGGGGATTTGTCCGCATCTGAATCAGATACATTTATTTTGTCCTTTTTAGAACTGGAAACACATAAACCAGTCTCCGTTTTGACTGGTGAAGCGGGATAAGTTTGATTTTTACGCTTAAACCTGTAACAATCAGCCATGACGTGGCCCTTTTTCTTACAGTAAACGCATGTTGGAACTGTGTTTCTAGACGCCTGGCTGACTCGGCTAACGCTCGACTGACAGGGCGGGGAAGGCGTGCGACCACGCACCGGCCCTTTAACGAGCCCACTTTGTTTTGAAGAGCTAGTTTTTCCAGTGAGATCGCGTTTATGAGCAAGAGCATATTCATCTGCTAGCACAGCTGCTCTGGCAGGTGTTAAGTCTTTATGCTCGCTCAGGTAGGTGGCGACGCCCTGTGGAAGTCCGTTGGTGAAGTCCTCTACTATAATTAAGTTGCGAACCGCCTCAAGGGTGGTGACATTTTGTGACTGCAACCAACGGTCAAAGAGGATTTCCTTCTCCCTAACAAATTCCACATACGTCAGCGAGTCGGGTTTTAAAAATAACCGGAACTTTTGCCGATAGGCTTCAGGAACGAGCGAATATATCCTAAGTACTGCCTCTTTGACCTTCTGGTAATCAGAAGCGTCTTCTAGTGGCAAAGAGGAATATGCTTCCTGGGCCTTACCAGTAAAAACACATTGTAATACCATTGTCCAGACCTCGGGTGGCCATTTTAATGTAGTAGCCACACGATCAAAGTGATTAAAGAATTTATCGACTTCTTTTTCATTAAACGGTGGAACTACACGTATATTTCGAGCCACGTCAAAATCATGCCTGGATGGTACGCCAGCTGCCCTAGCCTGCAACTCTAGTTCCTTTAAGCGTACAGCGTGATCGTGTTCCAGGTTTTTTAAACAGAGCTCATGCTCCCTCTGCTCTCTTAATTTAGTTTGCTCCCATTCAAGCTCCCTCTCTCTCAGCGCTAGGCGCTTCCACTCGAGTGAGCTTTTAGTGGGAGTGGTCGGAGGTTCAGGGGCGACTTTCTCGACTTCGCCAAACACACCTTGGCTATACAGCGCGTCGATAAGCTGCACCTGCAACTCACTTTTAGTGATACTGCCACGAACATCAACTTTATAATGCCCTGCAACGCGTAGAAGCTCATCACGAGTTATACCAAGCAGCGCTTCCTGCGTTGGCGCTTTAACAAACTCATCTAGGTTAAGCATAACTACGGTTAACGGCACACACACACAAAAAAAATACAACTCTAAACAGCTAGTAGGCACCAGCAAAAAATACAAACCTACCACCTGGGACGGAGAAAGATTCGCAGCGAGGACAAAACACAAGGGGTGTTTAAGGAAGCGCAGAGCGCAAAAAGCCTCAAAAGCGGATCTAAAACGTAAGGTGACTTACGCACGAGCAAGGACCAAATTTTGATTATTTATTAATTAATAAATCAATTAATTCTCTCCCGGACAAGTCCCCATTTATGTTACGAACCCATAAAATTGAAAAAATTCGGAAAAATTTTTTTTTTCAAATTTTGAGGTGAAAAAAGCGGAATTCCGTGAATTCGCGGAAAAATCACATCCCTGTTTCAAATATAGACAGGCAGCGGTGAATCTCAGGTCAGTCCCATGCGGATTTGCAAGTGCTGTGGTGTATTGTAAGAGATCAGCTTACATTTCGATTTCATTCATTACATACGGTTTCTACCAGCTTTTTTAGTTTGTATATATTTTCACTGTAAATAAAGTGTAAATATAGTGTTGTCAAGTTTGCTATCTTAGTTCCAGAAATTTCGTTTATTTGAGTGACTGAACTTGAACTTGAGGGGGCTAGTCAGCTAGCAAGAAAGCTGCGCACGGATGCCAAGCATTGCTGATTTAATTTTGGCGAAGCCATTTGCCAGTCTTCCTTTCGAGGAAAAAATTAAAATTAAAGAGCAGAGTAGACCAACGCCTCAAACTGACTTGGTGAAAAAGGTAGGGAATAATACTCGTTCCTTTCAGCTCTCCTGGTACGAGAAAGTGAATTGGCTAACAGCAAGTGACCCACATCAACAACAGTAAATAGGCTACTTTAGTAATATGTCATGGATGGACCAAAAATATAGAATCTATTTAAAATGTTTATGCTGAGTATATTATATTGGAATATATATTTCTCTGGATATGAATTAAACAGCTACAATTTGGAAAACATTTTTAAACAAAAACACAGCCGAGAACATTTCACACTACAGACCTGGATTAAAAGTGAAGAACCGAGCTGGCAGGAAGTCAACAGCTTTCTCAAGAAGACCAGAGGAAAATCAGCCCCAGGTCCAAACGGCATCCCGTACAATGTCTACAAGCATTGCGAGAGGCTTAGGAAACGACTCTGGAAGCTACTGAAGGTGGCATGGCGGAAGAACTTCCTTGCTGACGAATGGTTGCTTGCCGAGGGGTGCTTCATCCCTAAGGAAGAAAATTCCGTAGGGATCAAGCAATTTCGTACCATCTCACTGCTTAATGTGGAAGCTAAGATCTTTCTAGGGATCCTGGCAAAGAGGTTGACCACCTTTTTGTTGGACAATGGGTATATTGACACTTCAGTTCAAAAAGGTGGCATGCCAGGGGTATCTGGCTGTCTCGAACACACCAGCGTAATCTCCAAGATCATTGAGGACGCAAAGAGGAACAATGGCAATCTGGCAGTCCTGTGGCTTGATTTAACAAATGCCTATGGGACGATACCCCATAAGCTAGTGGAGTTGACTCTGAAGACCTACCATATCCCAGAGCGATTCCAGAAGCTCTTGCAGAACTACTTCGACAGATTTAACATGCGTTTCACCTGCGGAGAATTCACCACGAGTTGGCAGAGGCTAGAGGTGGGCATCGTCACTGGCTGCACAATTTCAGTGATTCTGTTTTCTGCAGCGATGAACCTTCTCGTCAAGTCAGCAGAGAAGTTGCGTCGAGGTGCAGTCCTGGCAAGCGGCATGCAGATGCTGCCTATAAGAGCGTTTATGGATGACCTCACCATCACAGCAAGATCAGTGTCAGAAGGAAGATGGATTTTGGAGGACTTGATTGAGCTCATAAATTGGGCAAGAATGGAGTTCAAACCGGCAAAATCCAGAAGCCTAGTTCTGAAAAAGGGGCGTGTCCAGGAACGATTTCGCTTCAAGATTGGAGAGGACATTATTCCATCTGTCCAAGAAAAACCTGTGAAGTGCTTGGGGAAGTGGTTTAGGTCAGACCTCAATGACAGACAGAGCGTGAAAGAGATGCTTAACCAAGCAGAAACCTGGATGCCATCTCTGGAGAAGAGTGGTCTGCCGGGTAATTATAAGGCCTGGGGCTACCAACATGGGGTTCTCCCCAGACTGCTCTGGCCACTCCTGGTTTATGAGGTACCTGTTTCCACAGTGGAGAGGCTGGAGAGGAAGCTGAACACTTACTTGAGGAGATGGTTGGGTGTCCCAAGAAGCTTCTGCTCCATTGGCCTGTACAGCTCAGGCAGCAAGCTACAGCTGCCAATAACATCGGTGGTGGAGGAGTATAAGGTCGCAAAGATACGGCAGGCCATGATGCTACGAGATAGTAGAGATGAGAGAGTGCGGCAGGCGGGCATTGTTGTCAGAACAGGCCGGAAATGGTCAGCCAGTACAGCACTGAAAGAGGTGGAAGATCGACTGCATCATGCTGACATCATTGGGTCAGTAGCCCAGGGAAAGCTTGGGCTGGGTTGCTTCACCAGAACAAGCTGGAACAAAGCCGATCCAAAGGAGCGTCGAGGCTTGGTGCAAAGGGAGCTGCGGAAGGCAGAGGAGGAAAGCCGGCATGTCAAAGCCGTGGCCATGAGCAAACAAGGCAGCTGGACTAAATGGGAGGGAGCGAGGGAGAGAGCTTTATCTTGGCGGGACATCTGGAGCATGGAAGGCCACCGGATTAAGTTCCTGTTGCGTTCCACATATGATGTCCTGCCGACTCCATCGAACCTCTACACCTGGGGAATGGTAGAGAGCCCGAGCTGCAAGCTCTGTGGAAGGACAGCTAACCTAGAGCATGTCCTCTCCTCGTGTCACTCAAGCCTTGCAGATGGGAAGTTCCGATGGCGACATGACCAGATCCTCGCACAGTTGGTCGATGGTGTTGAGCAGGCGAGGAAAAAGGCAAGACAGCTTTCCAGGGGGCCTCGCTTCATCCATTTTGTCAGAGCGGGAGAAAGCTCTGTAGCAGGAGGGAGGAGCAAAGGGGTCCTTGCCACAGCAAGCGACTGGGAGATGCGGGCTGACCTGAAAAAGCAGCTCAAATTCCCAGAGGAGATAGCCCACACTAGCCTGAGACCAGACATTGTACTGTGGTCTAAAGGTACCAAACAGGTGGTGCTCATAGAACTGACGGTTCCCTGGGAAGAGAGGATAGAGGAGGCATATGAGCGTAAGCTTAAAAAATATCAAGCCCTCATCCTCGAGATCCAGCATAATGGATGGAAGGCCTGGAACTTGCCGGTGGAGGTGGGCTGCAGGGGTTTTGCTGGGCGGTCGCTCTGGAGAGCCCTTGGACTGTTGGGAATTGAAGGGTCAGCTAGGAAGCAGCTGGTGGCCAACACCACCAAGCGGGCAGAAGAAGCGTCACGCTGGATTTGGATCCAAAGGGAGGTGCGGTGGTAGAGCCGGCCTACTGAAGAACTGAAGGCATAGAGTTGGGTGGCGTTCAAGCGGGGGTAGAGCCAGGATGCTGGTTCTGCCGTCGAGCCCCTCCGAGGTGTCATGGGCTTAAATCGATGAAACACCAGTGAAGGGGGGTGCCCATTTGACAACCTGCTGAAGCCAGCCAACTCTTGTCTAGTTGTGGCATGCAGTCAAGCTTTGTCTTGGCTTAGGGAGGAGGGCGCCCTGCCACGCAGAGCCCCGCTGGTGCCTTGAGGGAAGGAGAAAGAGAGAGAGCGATCCCACTGGCTCACAGATGGTGCAGGGCCGAGTACCTGTAGAGGTGAGCCAGGTGCGATACCCCTATCGTATTTTGCATATATAAGGGTTATCAAAATTGTCAATAAAACATTTCTCAGTCAAAATAAGTAAAATATAGGGAAAGTGTCATTGAATGAAATGTGTGGCCCCCAGCTCTATGTTTGGCTCCCCAAGGTCAGTGCTTGTGCCTATTCCAGAAGACTCTGCTGTTACTGCTGAGGTTCCTGACAAAGAGCTGCTTTCAATAATGATCAATTTTTAAACAACATGCCACAATTTTTAAATATAAAATGTTAAAATATACCCCCCCAACACCACCATCATGTATATTGGACAGTAGGCTAATGGGCCAAAAGAACCTGTTATTTCACAGTTTGTGATCCTGCCAACAATCAGCCAGATCAGAGGCAAGAGTATGGGCAAAATTGATGTGTTTTTTCTTTTTTCTTTTAAAATCTGGAAATATCGTAACTGACCAGCCTCCCCTGTTTGAAAGACTACCAGCCGCCACTGTCCTCCACAGTATATTGTTGATGGAATGAAATAATGAAGATGAGCTCAAAGTGCAGACCTTCAGCTTTATTTTGAGAAACTTGCGTCTAAATTGGACGACTGGTGTTGAAATTACAGCACTTTTTATTTGTGGTCCCTATTTTTTGAGGGATGAAAAAGTAATTAGACAAACGAACATAATCATAAATTACACTGACATTTTTCTGCCTCCGCCACTGAGAGGTGAAACCGTTATGGTTTGGGTTTCTGCCCATTTGTGTGAGATTGTTGTTCTCACGCTGTCTCAAGAACGAGTGGCTGAATGTTTGTAGGATTTATATGGAATGATCTTTGTTTACTTCCTTGATTCTCCAATAATATAAATCTATAGTGTTCTATAAATGCACTGTGTAGACGACGGAGAAACGAGTTTATTGCCCCTGTGTAGTGCACTATAAGTCTAGTAGAGACCCATCTGAGATTCAGTCTCTCTCTCTCTCTCTCTCTCTCTCTGATTAAAGTTCATGGTCTCTCTGCTGTTCTCTGTTCAGCTTCAGCTGCTGATGGTTTAATATCACACACAACAGAGGAGAGAAACTCAATATAACACTCAGTATTATCATTATTAATGACACTGTTAATGAGAATAAACAGGTGATATTAAATCCTTATGACATTCTGAATAATAAAATTAATTTTACACTCATCATCTTTAAAGTCAGAATTAAACCAAGATGGAAATCTGTTGATGAAGTGTGTGTCATTGTGTCTCTGCAGGTTGCGGGATTGTGGTGTCTCAGATGAAGGCTGTGCTGCTCTGAGTTCAGCTCTGAGATCAAACCCCTCACACCTGAGATACCTGAATCTGTCCTCTAATAATCTCGGAGACTCAGGAGTGAAGCGTCTCTGTGCTGGACTGGAGAATCCTCACTGTAAACTGGAGACACTGAGGTAAGATCATCTCTCTGAGAGTCACATGACCTGCTCCTCAGTAAGACCCATTCTCTAATAGTGAGACTGAAGCAGAGGTTTTAGCTTCATCATCAGTGTCCTGAGGAGGAAGATTGTTTCTGTTCACTCGGGGTGTAACGATTAATCGATTTCGTCGACTAAAACTGATGACCAAATTAGTTCCCAACTGATGTAATAGTTGATTAGTTGGTGACATCATCACGTGTGTTTTTCGCGCTAACTCGGAATGCTTTGACGTTCGCGCTTACTGGAGAGAAATTCACAAAAGCGTGAAGGCAGCTTCAAAAACAAAAACCTCCAAAGTGTGGGAGCTTTTCACACTGAACTCTGAAAGGAAAGGTTGTGAATGACCCAGTTTGTAAAGCTGACCTTAGCTGGTATGGAAGCACATCCTCTCTGTCGGAGCGTGTGAAGAGGAAGCAGGTCAGCTCACTAGATGAAGGTTCATCTCAGGAAGTTAGCTAGCTAGTTGGCTAACGTTAATGGTGAAGGCCGTCTTATGGTCTTCATGTTATGAGCTGTAACGTTTATTTGAAATGCAGAGTCTCTTGATTTGTTGATGGAGTTGGAACAGAGAAGCAACTAACAACCTGTTATTCCCAGCGAACCTGTTCACAGTCCGAATACCATTTACACTTTTAAACGTTACATCGACGTCATAATGTTACGGCGACGTTTACAGCTGGAGATGGTGCTGCTGCTGACTGCACGAGTTTGCAGATGTCTGGAGAATTTGATATTTTCTCACAAAACCGCAATGAAAATTCTGCACCTCCTGTTTATGGGCGTGGCCAAAGTGAAGGGTTTCTGGGTTTGATCTCGGTGAAGTTGATGTTTGGGGAAAAAGTGACAGCCTGAATAACGAACATCTCCATTTATCGTGAAACTGCACCGATAGAGGGGAAACATTTATTTAGAGCACGTTTCGATATCTACACAGGATTCTAGAATCAAAACAAAAATAAGGTTTAAATGTAGATTTCTTAAGCAGAGTGTGAGGGACGGAGCGGTGACGCGCGGGAGCGAGCACTAAACCGTTTATCGACAAAAACAGCTAGGAGCTGAACTGCTGCTACTGTTTCTGTACTGTTTTACTGTTCACTGTCTCATTTATCTGTTAGGCGTTGTGACTATCTCGGCCTCTAGAGGCGGCTATTGTTTCTGTGATTTGTGTTTGTTTTGACAGCCATGTGCTTCTTTGTTTTTCATATGCCTTGTGCCCCACCTGTTCTTTATTTACTGTCCCGCCTATGTTCTTAATTGCCTAGTTTAACCAGGGCCCTGTACTATGAAGCGGGTTTTCTGGCTTACCAGGGTAACTTCGAGAGTAACTTGATCACGTGCAGCGTAACTTCCCGATTAACCCATACTACGAAAGTTGGCTATGTTCAAACCGAGGTATGCTGCCATGGCAATTTACGCTGCATCTCAAACCTGCTCGTCTCAGGTTATGTTCTTGGTTAACGCGAGGTTTCCGATTAACCACACCCTTTTTAAAGGACCCATGGCATGGTGGTTTGTTGATGCTTTAAACAGGCTCATGGAGGTTTCCGGATGTTATATCCGCAGCCTTTCTGGAAATGAACCCTCGGCACGTAGATATAGCCTCCTGGGAGAAAGCCCCATTTCAGCGCTTTTCCCAGTGCGTCGTTTTGCTAATGAGAAGCATGGAGGCGGGGAAGGGTAGAGGGTGGGGGCGGGTCTTATCATTAATATTCATGACATGTAAATGTGTTACCTCTGATTGGCTAACAGCACTGTGACGCTACCTCCAGTGGGTCAGAACAAGCGGATGTGGGTGTCTTACTATGGCGAGAGAGAAGGAACAAGCCGCGAAGGGAAAAATACTGCGCGCTGATGTCATTAAGGTGCGACGCGAGGAAATAAAATAAATTCAACAAATGTTTGGGTTTTTACTGAACAAACAAATAAAATGAATGAGTGACTTAAAAAAAATAATGTGGGTGTCTTTGTAAAAACTGTTTTGATTGGCTATTATAACAGAGCATGCTGCATGCTTTTTGGTTTTGTAGCACAGAGTACCTGGCTAACTGCAGGAAGCGGTTAGCTGCACAGCTAATGTAGCCATTGCAAGGCTAATGCACCGATTTTAAAACACGGCAAAACAACTTAACAGTTATACACTTACTTGTTCGGTGTTTGTGGCTGATGCGGCAGGGATGCTTGGTAAGGACCCAGGCTTCAGTGACAGTTGATGTGCAAAACCTGCCCGGTACTGTCCCAAGTTGTGGAAACATTCATCAGGAAAATGCTTCCGACAAACATACACCGTCTTAGGTAGACTCGACGGCGTATTATTGGAGTAAATAAAATTAAGCCACTGCGTCTTCAGGGGCTCTCCCGTCAGCAGTAAAAACAGACTCCTTTCTGTGTTGTCACATCCATGTACAGCGCAATTTCCATGTTTCGCTCGCTTAGGTGATGCCATGTTGTTGTGTCCTCTATGGTCTCCTCACTACAACTGGGCGGGCAATCCATACGGTGGGTGGGAATCCAGAGGGGGGGCGTGGGGATCATCTCCCTTGCTGACGTCGGCAAGGGAAGAGCTTCTCAACGCGCCGTTTTGACATGCCATTCTCAAATATTGGGCATAGTTTGGTTTACACATTATGAAATTTCTAGCCACTGGGGTGACTTAAGAAGGTCAGAGGAACTCATTTTGATGTTAAAAAACCTCAGAAAGTGAAAATTTCATGCCATGGGACCTTTAAACACCACCTCTCCACCGACATTTCCTCTAGAGACAATGCCAGCGTACCTGGATGACCCGTGCGATATCGGAGCGCAGATTAGAGATGGGATTTATGGCTCTTTGATGGGATCCACATCTTTGTGATCCGTTCTTTGAAAAGAGCCGTTCAAAAGACTGGCTCATTTGGCTCTTTTTAAATATTTATTCAGTTTTAAGAAGACAGCGTCTAAAGAAGCCAGATCCCTCTGCTTAGACAGTGACATCAATATTTCTGGACATACCTTTTATATAAAGCAACCTAGACTTACATTATTGTAACCCCTAAACGCTCATAAATAACCATTAAAAAACAATGAGGGCTTCAGTGAATGTCCATGCAGAACGGCTTTTCTGTACAAAAAAAAGAAGCCACTCAAGAACATAGTTATCAAGAACACAAGAATATTTTATAGAAAAACACTTGTTTTACAAAAATATTTAAGTCTGAGATACAAAATAGATGCAACTACAATAAATATAACACAAGAACTAGTTATCACACAAGAACATTTTAATAGAAAAAAAACAAACTTTCTATATTAAAAATATTGAAATTGTAACAAAAATAGATACAACTAAACAGTCAGATGAATAGATAAAGTTATAACAAGAACACAAGATTATTTTAATAGGAAAAAACAAACTATTAATGCAAAAAATATATTATTATTAGAAAAATAGATACAACTAGACAAACAGATAAATAAATAAAATACACAAAAATAGAACAAACAAAATGACGATAGAATAAATTAAATGAACGTCTGTGCAAAGTAGTTTTCCCACAATATTATCATTAATATCACACAACAACATTATAAACTGTATACAAAACAATTTGAACTATTAGGCAAACAGATAAAACTTGAATAAATAAAAGGCAAATGCTGTTTAGCCTACTTCTTGTCCTTGGGCAAAAGCTTTTTCATCTGAAACACAGTACAGAAAAAGAACGGCTCCCCCAGCTCGAGACTCGGTTCTCATCATTCATGCCTAGGAGCCGTTCAAAAGAATCGGTTCGTTCGCGAACGTCACAACACTAATTATGACAGCGTATTCTTCCTCCGTGAAGTACGGCGACCGTGCCATTGTGAACAGTGGTGATTTGCGCTGATAACCTTCCCTTTAACGTGAACACGCATTAACCCTGATTAGGTTAACACAGGTTCAACAAATCAACTTCATAACTGGCGTCGTAGTACCGTTTAACCCCAAACAAGATAACCAGGTTTTGTCAACCCCGGTTTAGCGGGGGAACCCTGGGTTACTTCTGGGTATGTTAACCTCCGTTTGTAGTACAGGCTCCTGGTCATGTGTTCTATTACTTTGGGTATTTATACTACCCCAGTTTGTGTCTCTAGTTACTGAGTCTTTGTGCTGTTCATGGCTAGTCACCTCTGTTCTGTGTACCTTTGCCTGTGTACTTTTGTTTTTGGTATTTTGCTTTCTTGGGACATTTGGGCTGTTTTTTGTTAATGAGAGACTTGCCATTTTGTATCTTCTGAGCGTTTGGATTTTTGCCTTTTCTTTGGTTTTGGATTTTTGGACTCTGCACTTTTGGATGTTTTGTTTTCCCTTGTATCTCCTGTGTGTTTGGATTTTACTTTTGTGGATTTTTGCTTTGGATTTTCCTGGACTTCTGAGCTTTGGCAATAAACTGTTTGAACCCTAGCTTTGGTCTCACTCCTCTGCACTTGAGTCATTTGCCTGGTGGCCTAGTGGGGGTTTGCTGGGACGCTACACCAGCGACCTGGGTTCGATTCCTAGCCCAACCTAACATTATCACCGTTCACTAAAGATTAACTCCATTTGAACGAACTCGGTTGTTTTAGAAGTGCAGGGAAAGACCTCCCGGCTTTTTAAACACGTTTGTGTCCAAACTGAAATATTCCCTCCTTCAGCTTTGTCGTGTTCATCTCTCATCTGTAGAAACATCTGGGATCAAGAAATGCAGACATCCACACTGGCTGTTAAAATATTCTCATTTATTGGTTAAAACTTTGTAAAACAACCCCATATCCAGTTTCATTCACCACCGTTCAACTCCACCACCACCTCCTGGTTCCAGTGGGAAAGCGGGGGACTGTACCACCACAGGGAAATAGGGGTGTTTGGTGGTGTGGTCCATTCTGACAGGGGTGTTTTTAATGGAAATGGTAAATATGGGTGTTTTGTGTGTGTAAAGCGGTCTGGGTGAACAGGAAGTGTTTTATATGTTTGTTTGGTGTTTAGTTGAATCATTATTTTATAATTGAGGTATGAACGAGTTAATTGATTTATTTTTGGATTTGGTTTGTCTGGTGGGCGGAGCTATAGCGAGTCTCTCACAAGAGCATGTGGAGATGCTGACTTTCCTCCATTTCAGTACAGAACTGTGATTGGAGCCTGATTTAGCTGTAACAGAGTTGAGGCTGCAGAAAGCACGTTCCTTCCTCACTGTTTACATTTAGATGGTTGTATGGTTTACCTGATGAAGGGGAAACTGGTGTAGGTTTTTATTTTATTGCTGCTACTTTGCTGATCCTTGGTTTTAAATTTTTACAGGAAAATAGATTTTGGAATTTTTATTTTTGTCTGAGCAGGAAAGATCATTAAAACATTGAATTTTTGAAAGAAGTGCTATGCTCGAAAAACCCCACGTCCGATTGTCCGAGACGACTAAAGTCTGTGCAAGGACGAGTAAAACTTGAATGGTAATCCTCCGATCAGACGACAAAAGTTAGTGCTGGCAACCTAAACAACACAGGCAACTGCTCCGTGATGCAGGTCTGAACTAGAGCCCTGCACTCCCACGGGAGTCCCGCGGGACTCGCGGAACCCGCCGCAAAGCAGTGCGGCGCAGGACAAATTTTGAAAGCTCATTGCGGGCGCGGGCGGGACCGGAAGTGCACATATGCGCACGCGGGCGGGAGCGGGAATGCACATATGTGGCGCGGACGGGAGCGGTGATAAGCTGCAGTCCCGCTAACTAAAAATGTGTTTGAAATAAAATGTATAAATTATTAATTTATGTCTATCATATATAATTTGTGCTGGATATTTTATTTGGCATTAATAAAAACATTTTAAGATGCCTAAATTTGCAGAGAGAGTTAGATTGGCAGAGGAATAGCATCTTAAATTTGCCATTGATCACTCTAACGGGAAATCCTTTGATCACTCTAATGACTCGCAGTTCACACCCAGCTAGCAAGAGAATCATGAGTGAAGTGATTTACGGCTTGCGTTATGGTGATGATACACGGGGCAACTTTTTGGGCAATGTTGCCGAGCAATGTTGCTGGGCAATTGCGTTTTGACTCTTTTCTACTGAGATTGGGCAACATTGTTTCTTTCTGAATGGTTTTGATGATCTCTGGCAACTTTTTGAAATAAGCCAATCAGAACGCGAGTATCGAGTCATGTGACCTCCGGTGAGGTTCGGATCAGAAATTTCAAACAAATATGGTGGCCGCTCAGTGTCAGTGGAGTGAAGAGATGGAGAGACTCCTCATCTGTTTTTACGCCGGTAAGTTGTTATTTTAATATTCTATATGGAGGAATTTACCTCACCAAAGCTCTAAAAAACAACAGACAGCTTGATTAAATGGTCACAGCAAAAATTAATCATCACCATAAGACATCGATTTTTTTTAGCTAACTGTAAACTGCCGTTGCTAACTGTTGTTGCCCATTGTTAGTTGCCCTGAAAAGTTGCCCTGTGTCTCACCTAGTTGCCCGTTGCCAGCAACATTGCTCGGCAACATTGCCCAAAAAGTTGCCCCATGTATCATCACCATAAGTCTACAACTTTAGTCAGAGAGACATGTTACACAGTGACGGTAGGCTTGACTCAATGCTATCCCAGAAATCCTTCCTGTAATATGCAAATTTGGCTGTCCAATCAGAGGTGGCCAAATTTGCATATTACAGGAAGGATTTCTGGGATAGCATTGAGTCAAGCCCACCGTCACTGTGTAACCTGTCTCTCTGATTAAAGTTGTAGACTAACTCAAGCAGTAAATCAATTCACTTCTCTTACTAGCTCTGCTTTGTGATAAAAAAAAAAAGAACACCATTGGTACAAAGCAAGCACCATTCACTTTTTTATGCTGATCAGAGAATTACAATGGTTTCTCATATGATAAAAATGTGTGATTCGCGATTAAATATTTTAATTGTTTGACAGCACTAAATATTATTATTAGAGACAGTAAATGCTGAATTCCGAAACAAGGTAAATAATAACAACGTGAGCTGTAGATATTTATGCTGAAATCCACTCAAAGTAGGGGGTGGGGCACCATCACGCTGTGTCAAGACAAGAACTTTCCTGAGAAATAACGTGAACGTCTGTATCACGCGGGATTTGCGGGTGGGAGCGGGACAAAATATGGCAGGCGCGGGCGGGAGCAGGACTGAAAATCATATTTTTTTTGTGGGCGCGGGCGGGAGCGGGACTGAAAATCATAATTCTTTGCGGGCGCGGGCGGGAGTGGGACTGCACAATGCGGGCGGGAGCGGGACTGAAAAATCAGACCCACGCAGACCTCTAGTCTGAACTGTCAGTCCGGCAGTAGCATAGTTTTATTATTATTATTATTATTATTATTATTATTATTATATGTCTTCACCAGCTGGATACACATATATATCAAAGCCACGTCTCACAGGGAAAGGTGGAGGTCTCGCTGCAGTTTTCTGATGTGGTTTGAAACTTAAAGAGATTGTTTTTCATTATGTCACATCCTGTGAATATCTGGCTTTGAAAACCTCCACTCCCACACCGATGTTGCTGATCTTAATCTATCGACCTCCCAAATCATCGCCATCTCTTTTTCTGTCTGAACTGAATGAGCTGCTAACTGTCGCCTCATCTGTCTGTCCTGCCGTCATTCTTCTGGGTGACTTTAATATTTATGTTGACGCTAGTTGCTCCCTGACTGATGAGCTCTTGACTGTCTTTGAATGTTTTGGTTGAACTCAGCATGTTGACTTTCCCACACATAATCCTGGTCATATACTTGACTTGCTTCGCTCTACTGGTATAAAAATTGTATCTGTATCGGGTTCTGATGGAGGTTTTACTGACCACAAGTTGATTGAGTGTTGTCTCAGTGTGCCTTCTTCTAAACTTCCTCTGCGTTCTACTGTCTCTTTCTGTAATCTTTCTTCTATTGATGTGCATTCTTTCTCTGTCTCTCTCCTCTCTTCTTTTTGTAAATTTGCTGAGGTTTCCTCTCCTGTAGATGAAAGTCTTCTGGATTTACCCGGAAATCCGGATATTTGACAAAACTCTTGAAAATCTCCGGTTTTCCGAATGAAGAAATTTATTTTTCAGATTTTTCGCGTTCCGTTTCATAGAAATTCGGTTTTGCGATCGTACGGCTTGTTTACGTTCAGCGACAGGGCGTTGCCGTTTTTGTAGTCTTGCAATGCTTGTTGGTGTGTACGAGACCTTATATGCTTATATACATACCTCATGTCATGTGAACGAGATTTTATCGCGATATCGTGCTTTAGAAAACGCGGTCTTTCTTTTGTGTACCTTTCTATTGAGCGAGACAATTGAAGAGCCTCCTCTATTGAAATGTGTTTACCGATTCAGCAATAATAATGTACAAACAAGTTGACAGGTCGGCGGATATCCGTAGCATAGAAGGAAAGGTAAAGAACAAGTTCAAATGGTCGTGGCTGGAGGAGAAAGATGCAAACGGTGACTTTTTATCGGACTGTGTGAGGAAAGTGGACAGGCCAGGATATGCATTATGCACGTGGTAAGTAATTTTTTCTTATTCTTAATTTGTTGGACTTGAGATCCATGTTGAGATTTAGAAAATTGTGAATGAATTCTTATTGACTTGACGTGACTGATAATGACCGCAAATAAAAGTAGTTATCAGTGAGCGTGCGTGATATTGTAAACCGTATCGGCGTATTGAAGTGTTAATGTTAGTAAAAATAAAAAATTAACCACACACTCAATATAAATGATATTATAATTAGAGGTCGACCAATCTATCGGCCGGCCGATTTAATCGGCCGATTTTTGCCATTTTTTAATGAATCGGCATCGGCCGATTTTCTTATTTGGTCACGCCGATTTAAAGTCTGGCACGACAGCTACGTAGAACGCGGCGTGCAAAAGACCCAAGCCAACAAACGTTTCAGGAGTCAGCAGAGATAGCCTACAGGTAAGGCTTCAATTCTTACATTTCAATGTCCTAAAGTCGTATATTTGCTCTCATGATAGTTGTAATCTGTGATGTGTTGCTTCATTTAGCGAAAGGAAAAACGAATAGCATTTCAACTGCATCGGAGTTGTAGAATTCCTCTCGAAACGAAACATTGCGATGCGTAGCCTTGTGGCCGCGAGTGCGCTGGTGACCGCTATGTTCCGATCTAAACTGTAGTAACGGACAATCTAAGTGAAAAGTTAACAAAAAGAGGACGCAAAACTAACCTGTGAACGTATTGCCATCCCATGTCCATTCGTTTTCGCAATGTATACATGTTTGATTTGATTGTGAACCAGAGACCGATGCTAGACCTCTGCAGTTCCTATTTCCGGTTTCCTGCACAGCATGCTGGGAGATGGAGTTTTATATTGTTGAAACGGAAACGTGTGAAAGTTCAAGGCATGGAAGTTCCACAGTGAAACTGTATAACTTGAACATGTATTTTGCCGTTTTGAAGTAACTATCTGAAGTTGTCACATCATGGAAGTCTTCTTGCACTCTGTTAGTCTATTGATTATTCATTTTAATACGTTTAAGTCATTAATTTGTTAATTCTTATTGTTATGATGAGTACAGTCATTTTTATATAATACATAATATTTATATATTATGTTATTTATAATGAATAAAATGTTATGAATAATAAAATCTAAATGAAATTAATAATTTCTTTCATTAACATGTAGTAACATAGTGTTAAGATTGCGCTGCGTGCTGTTCAGATGCGTTACCAGGAGATCTCCGAGGACAAGAAGAGAGCGAACCACATGAGTTAAATCAATCTGGTTTATTCTCGGCGTGCCCTGACACACAGCTGCGTCAGGGCGTTTATATACACTTCATAGGGAGTATCAGCAGTGGAAAGTTATGGAATGTGCTTTGCACACTCAGTATCAAGGTCACACAAGAGTTATGCACAGTTCAACAAGATGTTTCACACAAAAACATAGACAAAATCAGGATATGAAACAGGAACAGAACATATGAAAAGTACAAAATGTACAGAGCAGCGCGTATTATCTCTGGCCTAAAGTTAACCCTAAACTGCTACACTACACGACAGTCACCCTTGGGCCGCGCATTTACAAGAGTAGGTTTAGGAGTATTCAGGATTATATTCTTACAATCCCCTCTTTAATACTCTGACGCAAGCCCAGAGTATTATTCACACCCCAGTCTTGGCCGACCTTACCTCTGGGTCTGTATTGTCTGTCAGGAAAACCTTAGTTTGAGTATACGAGGGCCACAGGCTGAGCCATGTCATATTAACCTTAGAGTAGTTAGATGGGGCTATTCGGACCGGAAAAGGATCGCTGCTGTCATGGGGTAACAAAGAACACACATAACAGGGTTTACTCATATTCATTGATGTTTTTACAGTGAAGTTTATATATTTCCAAAACTCGTTATCCCTTGGGTCCCGGTGTATTGCTTGTGCGGGTAACCCTGCCCCAAGCGTTGAGATCAGCACGATGATGAAGAAAGTCATACTGGTCACTGACTTTGTTCTCTAATGCTCACAGGGTGCAGACGGCGAAAAATATCACAGGCTCCCGTGCTTTTCAGACTCTTCAGCCCAGAACTTTGCAAGACTCACCAACCATCCCCTCTTTGTAGATCAGCCGAAACTGGATTGCTCCAGATGCTGGAAGGGGATCCCTGAAAAGGCCGTCAGCTATTGTCACAGCAACTTTCTGAAACACAAAAGTCTGTTAAGCATCAACAATATAGATTTCTATTACATTGGAGCCTTCTTTATTCTGCTGGCATGGATCCACTGTGGAAAAAGGTCCGTTAGCACAGCCGTGCGAGTTACAGCGAGTACATCGGTGGGCCCACTGTAGGGTGACTCCTCCATGGGAGCGTTTAGTTTAGCGAATCTCTTTACTAAAACTCTGTCCCCTACCTCAAAGGGGTGAGTGTGTGCCTCTGGAATGGGAGGCTTTTTGGAATTTACTCTCGCCCAATACTCATCCAGCACCCGCATGAGACCCACCGCGTACTCGCTGAGATGTACTTCAAGATCACCCGTTCCTATAACCTGCATGCCTCTACGCCAAGGGACAGGAAAGGGGCGTCCCATGACGAGCTCGTACGGAGATAAATTGTCGAGAGCGACCTGAGCAGTCATGCGCATATCAGCGAGGACCAACGGTAAAACTTGGACCCAATTTTTCGTGCCTGCGTCTTGCATAGCCTTACGCAACTTACCCTTAATTGTTCTATTCGCGCGCTCCACAATGCCAGAGGACTGTGGATGGTATGGGATATGAAAACGCCAATTGATCTTGAGGTCTTTACATAGCTCCTGCGTTACCTTAGAGGTGAACGGCGTTCCCTTATCAGAGTCAATTCCTACCGGAAGACCGTAACGTGGGATAATTTCCTGTGTAAGTTTGTTCACTGCTGTTCGGGCGTTCTCTTTGCTGCACGGGAAAGCCTCAATCCACCGTGAAAATTTGTCAATCATGACCAAAAGGTATTTGAACGGGCCCTGCTTTGGCATGTGAGTGAAGTCGATCTGCCATTCTTGGAAAGGCGTGTCGGGTATGGGAAGGTGCTGATGTACCGCGCCTGGTTTAGATAGATTATTCTGGGCGCACGTTAAACACTTGTCCAGAATGTTGTGTGCGTCTGTGTGCAAATTATTGATGCAGAATGTTCTGTTCATATCCTCCACTACCCCTCTTCGGCCGCGATGAGTGGGACCATGGAACTCGCGGACGAGAAAGGGAGTACAGTGACGAGGTAAACAAAGACGGCCCTGTGCGTCAAGCAAAACGCCACTCTTCTCTGTCGCGCCCTGGGCGTCCCAGAACTGTGTATCTGCCACAGAGGCCGAGGCCTGGATAGAAATGAGATCTATGTCAGGTAAGACAGCGCTAACCATGCGATCAGTAGAAACTAAAGCGCAATTAAAGCCTGGAGGCAGGACACCGGATGCGGCTGCAGCTTTAGCGACTCGATCAGCGAATGAATTGCCCTTTACTTCAAATGAGTCCCCTCTTGTGTGCGCGCGTGTCTTAACAATGGCCAACGTGCACGGAAGGAGACAGGCGGTGATTAAATCAGTAACAAGTGAAGAATGAGAAATGGGCTTACCGTCGGCTGTCGTAAACCCCCGAGACGCCCAAATGCGGCCGAAGTCGTGCGCCACGCCGAAAGCGTAGCGTGAGTCGGTGTAAATAGTAACATCTGTGTCTTGAGCCAAAATACATGCGCGAGTCAAAGCATAGAGCTCCGCAGCCTGAGCAGAAGAAAAAGGCAAAGAATGAGCTTCAACAATTTCATCAGGGAGGCGACAAACAGAGTAACCACACAGGAACACACCATCCGCAGGGCGGGAACAGGAACCATCTACAAAAAGAGAGTCGCCTGTGGAAAGAGGGGTGGAGTGTAAGTCTGGGCGGATGCTAGTCTCAAAAACGATATTAGAAAGACAGTCATGTGAGTCAAACGCAACATCGTCATCCTGTGAGTTAAGAAGACGCTGAAGAGCGTGGGCGACAGAATCAAACGACGAGGAGGGCTTAACAGTGAGATGCTCTGTGGCCAAAAGAATAAACTCATAGCCAGAGCGACGCTGAGCAGACAAATGCTGAGTGCTAAGATTCCGCAGAATGTACACGACGTCATGTGAAGTGTGTAAAATGAGCGGATGCGACAAAACAAGTTTTTCAGCGTCCGTGACCATGAGAGCACACGCAGCAACAGCCCTAAGACAGCCAGGAAGCCCTTGTGCCACAGCGTCAAGAGTTTTAGACAGAAACGCGCAAGGTCGCATGCCCCCCCCGTGCTCCTGAGCCAGCACCCCAGAGGCGGTCCCCTTCTGATTGCACACATACAGGTGAAACGGCAAACGATAGTTCGGCAGCCCGAGAGCAGGGGCGGAGCACAAAGCTTGCTTCAGAGCCTTGAAGGCCGTTAGCATGTCCTCAGTCCAGACCAGGGGCTGAGTCAAAGGATCTGAGTGACTTATAGCTGAACGCAAACACTTGTCATAGATTGAACAGTCAGGGATCCATTGACGACAGTAATTGATGAGGCCCAGAAATGCCATGAGAGCGTGCTTGGTTGCAGGTACCTGAGTGTCCATAATGACTTGAACGCGTTCCGGGCTAAGCCTCCTGGAACCCTGGGAGAGGTCATGTCCCAAGTAGCGAACAGTTGTGAGGCAAAACTGCAACTTCGTGCGGGAGACCTTGAAACCCTTCTGCGCCAGGAGTGTGAGGAGAGACAATGTGGCGGCAGCACAAGCGTCTTGATCCTCCGCCGTTACCAGAAGATCATCCGCGTACTGGAGCACCGTGGAGCCCCGGGGAAGACAGAGATCAGCCAGCGCGTCCCGCAATACGGCAGTGAAGACCGCCGGTGAGTCAATGAAACCCTGTGGCAACCGCGTCCACGTGTATTGTCTTCCCCTGTGTGTGAAAGCAAACAGGGGCTGAGTCTCATGGCCCACAGGAACACTGAAAAAGGCAGAGCACAAATCAATCACAGAGAAATAAGCATGGTCACACGGAATAGAAGACATAAGAGAAGGAACGTCAGGGACCACTGGAGCCACGGGAACGATGAGTTCATTTATTTTACGTAGATCTTGAGTGAGGCGCCATGTGCCATCCGGTTTTGGGACCGGGTTCACTGGGGTGTTATACGGGCTGACACAAGGAACCACGACACCTTGCTGCAAAAGAGATTGTAGAATATTGTCAATACCATCGAGCTTACTAGGAGACAGAGGGTATTGTTTAACATAAACAGGTGTAGAGTGTTTAATAACAGCTTCATACGGAGAGCAGCTCACAGAGCCCACATCGTCCTTATGATCCGCCCACAGGGTGTTAGGAAGAGCAGAGAGAACAGGGGAAAGAGCTTGGGACGTACAAGCAGCGTTCAGAATGTTATGTGGCAGCACAGAACTGGATAGAGCAAAACCATCAGGCGGAGCACCGTCCGGAGTATCAACAATCATGTGTGAGCCGCTAAAGGAGATCGAGAGTCCGAGAAGACTCATGAGGTCGCGACCTAAAAGATTAAAAGGGCACTCTGGCATAAAAATGAAAGAGTGTGAAAAACGCAATGAAGGGTCCAGAGTGCAGATGACAGGTAAGGGTGGTGTACAACTAGAGTCAAAAGGAACCCCTTCTATCCCCACAGAGCTAACAAACCGTGTAGATAAAGGACCCTCATAATCCCTCCCTACTGAGGACATAGTGGCCCCAGTATCAAGTATAAACGGATACTCCCTTCCTGCCAAACACAGAGGCACAAGAGGGAGCTCCGCGTTACGAGGAGAGCTAAAAGAGAGATTTAACATGGCAACGGCTGTGGATTCCGTACCCTGGGGGCAGCCCTATAGCGGGGCGTGATAGCGCTGGTCCTGTCCGTTATTCTGCCGATAGCCCTTAGGTCCGGGATTCTGGCCTTGCAACACATCCCCTAATTCTCCCGTCCTACTCTGCTCATCCCTCCGCCGCGCATAGCATTCCCTCATCCAGTGGCCCTCCTTTCCACAATAGTGGCACCTGCCTGTTTTCTTCCGGTTCCCACCCGACCATGTGCGAGGCCCGGTGCGTGTTTTGTCATTATTATGACGATACGACCCGGGGCCCTGTGGGGCCACAGATAAACATGCTTTATTAGTCTTACAATCTAACAACCCATCACTTTCCATTGTCCTCAACCGTTCACCCGCTTGGCGGAGGACCAAATGAGTCCTATCGCTCAAGTGATGTTTCAAAACGTTCTGAACCTCAGGGCGGCAGTTAGATAAAAAGGTGGACAGGAACATTGGATTGGGTTGAGTCATGTCCAATTGTAACCCACCCAGGTGCTGCCAAACTTCACCAAAACGTTTCCAAAAGGCCGACGTCACTTCTGACTTTTCCTGTTTACAGTTAGTAACCTGCGACAGATCACGGTTCGCTTGTTTCATAGCCAGTAAATACCTAGTTAACTGCTCACGCAGGAGCTGCAAAGCATTCGGTGTGTCCCTCCAAAAAAATGTCGACACGGTGCGCTGACGCGGACGGCCACCTTCCTGAGCCGGAGCTATTTCTTCCTTTATATTCATAGCGACGTTATTTCTAGGTTGCAACACATCGACTATTTCGAGCAAACGCTCCTCATCATATAATCTGTGTCAACTGATGAGGTGTTCAAGTGTGCGAGCTGATCTGAACAGAGCTGCCAGACATACACATACAGAGGGCTTCCAAACCCATACTGCACACCGCACATTTCACTTACTTCAATAGTTAGTCCATCTGGAGTGGATGTGAGATTTACTTCTAATTTGCACATTAAATCATGTGCTAACAAATTTACTGGACATGTATATGAGATGAGGAATGAGTGGGACGTAACTATTCCTCCCTCGCTTTACATGGGAGGTTGACTGAGAAAGTTTTGGTTTTGGAATAGCCTTTAAAACAGGTCTCGGGGTGTAAACACCCTTTGATTTATCCCATACCTTCTTCATGTCAAACCATTTATCATACCCTGCGCGCATATAAGGGCGGTCCCAATCCGGATCGCCTAAGCTTTCATAAATCATACGGTGCGCTGAAGCAAGAAAGCCTGGATTAAACGTCCCATCACGGGGATACGATGGAATCTGAGGATTTGCCTCCGTCCACCCAGCCAAATTGTCCAGCCACGGCGTAACGTAATAGCCTAAACCACACTTATTCATCCATTCCGCCGGGGTGTCTGTGACCTCAGGTTTAGGATACGAGCCCCCCATCATACAGTAAAGCAAACGGATCTGAACAGAAACAAACAGCAGATATTTATCTAAATTTCTATAGCACGCTCTTCCTGGACTCGAACCAGGGAAAACAAAGCCCTCCTTAGGGCACTACACAAATTTCTATAGCGCGCTCTTCCTGGACTCGAACCAGGGAAAACAAAGCCCTCCTTAGGGCACTACGGAACTACTTCCAACCAGGTAGTCAATCAAACATGTCTTACCTGATTGAGAGTATCACGTCGGGGTCACCAAATTGTTAAGATTGCGCTGCGTGCTGTTCAGATGCGTTACCAGGAGATCTCCGAGGACAAGAAGAGAGCGAACCACATGAGTTAAATCAATCTGGTTTATTCTCGGCGTGCCCTGACACACAGCTGCGTCAGGGCGTTTATATACACTTCATAGGGAGTATCAGCAGTGGAAAGTTATGGAATGTGCTTTGCACACTCAGTATCAAGGTCACACAAGAGTTATGCACAGTTCAACAAGATGTTTCTCACAAAAACATAGACAAAATCAGGATATGAAACAGGAACAGAACATATGAAAAGTACAAAATGTACAGAGCAGCGCGTATTATCTCTGGCCTAAAGTTAACCCTAAACTGCTACACTACACGACAGTCACCCTTGGGCCGCGCATTTACAAGAGTAGGTTTAGGAGTATTCAGGATTATATTCTTACACATAGTAACATTTAAGGCATTTTTTCAGAGTGTTCAATTTTCAATAAATCGTGTTAAGTTTATAAGTGTTGTGCGTCCTCTTACTAGTATGATATTTTAGCATGCCAATTAAGGACAATACGATAGCATATCGGCTCTAAAAATCGGCAGCTCATATCGGCCATCGGCTGACTCTGACCTCTAAATATCGGTATCGGCATCGGCTTTAGAAAAACCCATATCGGTCGACCTCTAATTATAATTTATTAGTATGCCATTTATTGGGATATAATTGGTTAGCTATATTTAATGAGTCATTTATGAATTTGTATACCTCTAAATATTAACATTTTAAGTGTGAGAGAATATATTTTTTCCATTTTTTGTTTTGACCTGCTTAAATACGAGTCATCTGGGAAGAAAGACCTCCTAAGCCACAGTAAGCGTAAGAAGCACATTGAAGCTCGTAGACTGAAGAGAACAAACCAGACTCTTCCCGCAGTATTTCACAATGTAAATGCAATGGAGAAAGGAGCCACCAGTACTACTTGCACGATGCCTTCTGAGAATGTTCACAGTGCTGCTTCTTGCTCAGCCAGTCAGACGACTCCAGCAAAACCAATCATTAGTTTTCTTGATAGGAAATCAGACCAGGAGGCTTCTTTCTTATCATTCATGGCAGAACATTCCCTACCACTGTCCATGTCTCCACATCTAATAAAGTTTGCTCAAGAGTTCTCTCGCGACACAAGAGTCACAAATGCCATGTCTATGGAACGAACCTTTTGGGGAAAGCGTAGGAGAAAACAAAACAGCTGTAAGGCTGTGGAACAACCGAAGAAGAAGAAGAGGGTCTAGATTTAGTGGTGTCCGTTTCACAGCTGGTTTTCACTTACCCTAGCAGACTGTCTTCTTTGACTTTTACAAAACTATGAACTTTGCAGTGCATTCCATGTCTCTCACTGAGACACACACACACACACACACACACACACACACACATATGTATATATATATATATATACTGGGTGCGATTTGCTGGGGGGGATGGGGGGGATCATCCCCCCCTCTGGTTTTATCTCTGCTGAAAAAAAATCCTCGGGTACAACCCCGTCAATAAAATAAACAAACCGAAAAAAAAAAGTTGACATGACAGGCATGTTGTGACACAGTTTTCTATGGTCTACATTGCACTCACTTTCAAAATGACCCAAAGTGGCAGCTTTGATGTTCACGAACGTCCCCAGCAAATAGATACATTGTAGATAATAACAATATCCAGAGTGTGAACGTGGATTTAGCGCCATGAATCACATCCTTATTGATGAGCGCAACAGAATGAATGTATCCACACTGACAGCCTTCTTTTCCTCGCTGTCAATGGGCCAGACCTGCGTTCCTTCCCTGCTGAGAAATTCGCAGAAATGTGGATTAAAGAAGGGCGAAACGCGGCGGATAGCGCACCGACGGGAAAGCAGAAAAGGCCACATGAACTGCGCCATCAGAGCAAACTGTTCATTTAGTATTCATGTATTTTAGTGATTTTCGAGTCACTGTCCATTTAATCCGGAGGGAGAGAAACATCACAGCAACGCGACAAGCAATGCGAACTTTATTGTGTGTTAGTGTTCGTGTATTTAGTCAGAGAGATAGGAAGATTAATTTACTATCTCTGGTTTAGTGTTCATTTTCATTTAGTGTTATTCATTTGATATCATCGGATGTTATTGAGCTGTTAGCCTATTGTTACCTTAATTTTGTGACGTTTCATGATTAAAAAAAAAAATCCCCCCTTCTGTTTTTTTGACAAACAAATCGCACCCTGTATATATATATATATATATATATATATATATATATATATATATATATATATATATAAGTTCAAACCAGTTAAGTTTTAGTGCATTATTAATAGTTTGAAATCTTTAAAGTGGCATGATGATAAGAAAATACTCTTTTTGATAATAGTTTGTGTTGAATAAGCTCAATTTTACAAGATAATGTGGCTGATTTATCTTTTCTGTTCTGAATGAGTTTACTGTTACAATAAATATATATCTGATTAATAAGACTGTTTTGATGTTGAATCAATTCAATTTCATGAAAGTGTGAACTATTTAATTAGTTAACTAACAATTAACTAGTTGAATTATTATTTTCTAAACATATATGCAGTATTGCACATAAGATGTGACAGCATCACTTTATATAAGTTTTGACATCCAATAGTGAAAATTCTGAATTTAGAACAATGCACTCCTGAAAATTATTCATTAACTAAGGAAATAAAATTTTATATTTTTGACATGTTAATCATTAATGTACATGAAAGAAAAAGGCTTAAAAGTTATAACTTGTTTTAGTGAAAATAAGTACTAGAATGCAGGGGTTTGCGTGTTATTAAAATTTTTTCGGGGGACATTGCCCCCCCCCCCCCCCCCCCATCTTAGTTTGACTTTCAAAAGTTCAGAATTTTTTCTTTGCTCCACTTTCATCTCTACTCTGCTGATGATACAGTTTCTATTTACAATAATACTATATCTAACACACTTAATACTTTCACTCCCCTTAAAACTAGACAGGTCTCCGCAAATCGCGCCTCTCCTTGGTTCACCTCTGAGCTTAGGGCCATGAAGGCCAAGGGAAGGCGGCTAGAGCGCCCTTATAAGAAAACTGGCCTTACTGTTCATTTTCACTCTTCTCTGAACACATCGCAAAGTATAAGGATGCTCTTAATGCTGCCCGATCCTCTTACTACGCTAACATCATTAAGAGTGGCAACCATAGACCCAAAACTCTGTTTAATACAATAAATAAACTTCTTCAGCCTCCTTCCTCAACCACTCCCAGTTCCCCTGCTCAGTGTCAGGCTTTTTTGGATTTTTTCAAGGATAAAATTGACAGTATTTACCAACACTTTCATTCTGAAATTCATTCTTCTGTCTCGCAAGTAGCTCTTTCTCATAAAGCTGACTGCTGTCTCTCTGCTTTCTCTCCTGTTGATTCTTCTAAAGTATCGGAAATTATGACTAAGTCCTCCTCCTCATGTCTGCTGGACCCTGCACCCACTGCACTTCTTAAATCCTGTGTACCTGCTATCTCCCCTTATATTGCTCATATGATTAATCAGTGTTTTGCTTTAGGCACTGTTCCCATCTCCCTCAAAATTGCTTCTGTTACACCAATACTAAAGAAACCTGGTCTAGATTCTCTTTCACTGTCCAATTACAGACCCATTTCAAATCTCCCTTTCCTAGCTAAAGTAACAGCGAGTTGTAGCCTCTCAGCTTCATACTTTCCTTGCTCATAATGATCTCTATGAACCCTTTCAGTCAGGCTTTCGCAATCTGCACAGCACTGAATCTGCTCTCTTAAGAGTTGTTAATGACCTCCTGCTCTCAACTGATGCTGGTCATCTCAATGTCCTTGCTCTCTTGGACCTCACAGCTGCCTTTGACACTGTACATCATGAGATACTCATTTCCAGACTATCTTCTTTTGGTATTACTGGCTTAGCTTTAGCCTGATTTCAGTCATATCTAGCAAACAGGCAACAGTTCATCTCTATTGGTGTTCATAAATCATCCACTGCTATTGTTGCTCAAGGTGTGCCTCAGGGTTCTGTCCTTGATCCCCTTCTTTTTATATTCTATGTTTCTCCTATAGGCCAGATTATTCGTAACCATGGCCTTAACTTTCATTGTTATGCTGATGACATTCAAATCTACATCACTATCACCCCTTCCATAGCCTCTGTCCAGCTGCTAAGGACTTGCATCACTGACCTTAAGCAATGGTTGCATAAGAACTGCCTTAAACTTAATGCTAGCAAAACGGAGGTTCTATTAGTAGGTACCAAAAGACAGGTTCTGAACTTCTCCAGTTTTACTATTGATGTTGATGGTGTGTCTATTAGTCCTTCCCAAGTTACAAAAAACCTTGGAGTTCTCTTTGACTCCACCCTTACGTTTGAACCCCATTTTAAACTAATTACTAAGAATGCTTTCTTTCACCTCTGCAATATTGCACATCTCTGCCCTTTTCTCTTGGAAACTGATGCCAAAGTGTTGGTCAATGCATTTATTTTTTCTCGTCTTGACTATTGCAGTTCTCTCTTTTATGGTCTCCCTGCCACATTGCTCAATCACCTGCAGTCCATCCAAAACTCAGCAGCTAGAGTCTTCACACTCGCCAAGCGCACTGCTCACATCACTCCTGTTTTACAGCAACTGCATTGGTTGCCAGTTATCTCTCGGATCAAATACAAAATCTTGCTTTTAACCTATAAAGCTCTTCATGGTTTCGCCCCTTCCTATTGTAGCAGATTTAATATGAGCTTTAAAATGCATGTTATCCCCTCGGGGACTTTCCATAGGACTGCCATGTATTAATGCTCTCGCGAGATCTGTGTGTGTGAGTTGGAATGGTGGGAAAGTGTTCTAATAAACGGAATGAAGATCTGTGTCTCCCTCTGAACGTGTGTCTCCTCAGTTATTACAAAACTCTGTTTATAAGATAAGTACCAACGCTCGGTTACATTGGTGGCAGCGGTGTAGGTTGAATTTGTTTTACGAACGGTTATTTTGTAATAGTCGTTTCTTTTACCAGTTTTTGTATACCGCTGTTAACTATCCGTGCCTAGCTTTGCACGTACAGCTTCCTATGCTAATTCAGACCTAAGCGTGGAGAACTTAGTGGACAATTCGAAATGTATTTCAAGGAGGAAGAGAATTTGGATGCATTTCCCTTTCATCAGGGGAAGGATTGTCACGTTGCTCGAGTGAAGATTGACCTCCCACCTCCGTTTTGTGGTGAAGACGACAAACAAAGTTTTCTCTGCTGGGCACGTCAATTTGAGGTAGCAGTGCGCGCTCTCACCGAGCGGGGCAATGAAAGAGACTATCAATACGAACTTGTAAGGATTCTGCCAACCCGTTTGAGCAAAGCTGCATTCCTGTTGTGGGATAATCTGCCCGCGACAGTGCAGAGCGATTACAGTGCAGTGAAAGAGAGACTCAAAGAAGCCTTTGGTCGTAAGCAGTTTTTGAACCGTTTCAGGACCGACCTGTCGGCTCGCCCACGCACTCCTCACGAGAGCCTCGTTGTTTATGCTGCTGAGATCAGCCGTCTCGTTTCGGAGGCTTTCCCAGACTATGGTGAGAATGCGACTAGAGAGGAGAAATTCCGCCGTTTCCTTGGCGGTCTCGATTCTGAACTTAAACTCAAGTGTCATGAACAAGGTGCCACAGACATGGAGGAGGCGTTGGTGATTGCTGAGCGTTGTGAGAACGCCAGAGAGGCAGTCAAGCAGGACTTTGCCTCCAAAGTCACAGCAGCTGGCAGCGCAGTAGGGCATATCGCCTCTGTTCATTCTGTGACTGATTATGGAGGGCTTCACAGGGCGGTACACAGCCTGACGGAGGAGCTTAGGGAGATGAGAGTCGACATGAAAAGGATGGCGGAGGAGAATCAGCGGCTACGGGCGAGGACGAGTCCAGGGGGGTGGCGTGGCTCTTCTTCACCAGGGAGGATGTCATGCCGTTGCACCTGTGGAGGCTATGGATGCCAGTCGCAGGTGTCACATGAGCCTCAATATAGCCGTTCACCTGACAGAAGATTCCCATCACCTGGCAGAGACCGGGGCCAGTTCACACCATCCCGCAGTCGGAGCCCTGGTGCTACCTGGTCACCAAGAGGACGCAGCCTCAGCCCGGGTCGACGCATGCAATATGAGGACGACGCTCACAGGAGACGGGGTGTGCGCTTCATCTCCCCACACAGCAACCACCAGTCCAGCCATCAGGGAAACGGGGTGTAGCTGATGTTGCGGGCCGAATGCCAGCTGCCCTTTTCTTGGGCCCTTCAACCACTACCTGTGGCAGCACCCCTGTAATGTATGACTCTGTGAACAGCACTGAAGGTGAGATCCCTGTATCCTATGTTAATGGTGTGATTGAAGGCACAGTAGTCCCTGTGTTGTTAGACTCTGGGTCAAGTGTGTCTCTTATTAGTGCTGACTTCCGCACGTCTGTCCCTGCACTTCGTAACCGTCCCCTGAAGAAAGACTATGTCAGTGCCCGTGCAGTGAATGGACAAATGTTGGACACTTTGGGTACTATATCTGTTGTTTTGTGGTTGGGGACAGCATCATGGCAGCACACTTTTCATGTAATTAGGGGAACTACACAAGCTGTGCTTTTAGGTTGGGATTTCATGCTGAAAACCAATGCTCTTTTGGACCTCCCGTACGGCAGGGTTCAACTGCAGGGCTCTACCATCCCCTTACTTACGAGAAATGACCTAACCCCTGTATGCTGTAATGTCACCATAGCCAACACTATGACTTTCCCCCCACTTAGTGAAATTATTGTGCCTGTTAATGTCCTTCCACCTACATCATCCGAGGCCTATTCGTGTAATTTTGTCGGCTATTTAGAGCCCAATATCCCTGATAGCTCTAGCCTAGTGGTAGCACACACAGTTACATCAGTGAAAAATGGGATGACTTGTGCTCGGGTCTTGAACCCCACTAAAGGTGATGTTGTTTTACAACAAGGTACTCATCTAGGGGAGATCTACTCTGTCGACGAGGCAGACGTATATGCACTACCACACGTTGTGGCCACGGTGGCTGCTAATGACCCCTCTTTTTCTGATTTGACCCCCCCTGTGTCGCTAGCCGATTCGCCTGTCTCACCATCACAGAAAGCGGCTCTGTCTGCATTGCTCCTACGGTATAGGGATGTTTTTTCTTCCAATGATAGGAACGTCGGCAAGTGTACGCTTGTGCAACACCGTATCCATACAGGGAATCACCCACCAATTGAACAACGGGCCTACCGCACCACTCCTGAAAAAAGGGCCGAGATTGAGAAACAAGTGGCTGACCTGCTAGCTGATGGTGTAATTGAGGACAGCTGCAGCCCCTGGGCCTCTCCGGTCGTTTTAGTCAAAAAGAAAAATGGTCAGTGGAGATTCTGTGTTGATTACAGGCGTCTTAACAGTGTGACTGTGAAAGATTGCCACCCTCTGCCGCGGGTGGACGACACACTGGATGCACTAGCTGGCGCCGTGTGGTTCAGCACGTTGGACTTTTCAAACGGGTTCTGGCAGGTCGAGGTCGCTGAGCAGGACCGTGAAAAAACAGCATTCACTACAGGTAGGGGTCTTTACCAATGGCGTTCTATGCCAATGGGTTTATCTAACTCACCTGCCACGTACCAAAGGATGATGGAGTTAGTTCTGAGGGGTTTGCCTTGGAATATTTGCATGGTTTACCTAGATGATGTCCTTCTGTATAGTAACACATTCGAACAGCACCTCTCCAGCTTAAGGGAAGTACTTGCTAGGATTGAGGCCGCTGGGCTTAAGTTAAATCCGTCCAAGTGTCACCTTGCCAGAAATCATGTAATTTTCCTAGGCCATGTAATTTCCCGGCAGGGTCTCCAGCCCGATCCAAAAAACACAGATAAGGTCAAGAATTGGCCTGCCCCTCAGTCCACGTCAGAAGTCCGGGCATTTGTGGGTTTATGCTCATACTATAGGCGCTTTGTACGCAATTTTGCCAAACATGCTGCTCCCCTGAATCACTTAATGGGTAAAAACGTGCCTTTTCAATGGACTGTGGACTGTGAAACGTCGTTTCGTTACCTTAAAGACGTGCTATCCTCTGCTCCCATCGTGACCCTCCCAGACTTCAGTATGCCCTTCAGGGTGTTCACTGACGCCTCTAGGGAGGCTGTAGGTGCTGTTCTGGCTCAGATAAAGGAAGGGGTGGAGCATGTGGTGGCTTACGCCAGCCAGACTCTGAGCCAAACACAGCGGAGATGGTCAACATTTGACCGCGAGCTGTGGGCAGTTGTATGGGCTGTTCGCGAATTCCGGCATTACATTGGGCTTAGGCCTTTTACCATTGTCACTGACCATCGTCCTCTGTTGGGCCTGCGACGCATGGCGCTTAGTGATGACCCAACTGGCCGACGGGGTAGATGGATTTTGGAGCTAGACCCCCTTAACTGGGACATAGTGTATAAGGATGGTCAACGTCACATGAATGCTGACACTCTCTCCCGACGCCCGGAGAGAGACAGCCGAGCTGATTGTGAAATACACCCACCTGACACCACAGGAGGGGTTAATGCCGTTCACCAGCTAATAGACAGTACCACACCCTCCCCTGAGCAGCCTCTGACAGTAGCCTGCGGGTCATTAGGAGCATCTACTGGTGACCCAAGGCCTATTCAGCCACTGTTTTTCGCCTTGGACCATGACCTGGCGGATGTTAAAGCTCATCAGGAGGCAGATGCGGATATTCAGGTTGTTTGCAGCTGGCTAAAATCATCACGAAAGCTGTCTAGGGCGCAGTTGAGGGGGGCCTCTATTAATGTGAGGAAACTGTGGGCAGAGTTTGATCGCCTGCTCATGCGAGATGGACTGTTGTGTCGGTCTGTTGTCTCCCCCTGCAGTGGTGAGAGGCTCCATCAGATTGTGGTCCCCTCTTCACTGGTGCCTGACCTCCTGAAGCAGCTGCATGGAAGCCCCGCGTCAGCCCACTTTGCGGTGGAGCATGTGTGGGAACGAGCACGTCAGACTTGCTATTGGCCATCCATGTTCAGAGACATAAAGAAATGGTGTGAGCAGTGCAAGGCATGCCAGACGCGTCGGTCCCCAGTGCCATCTCATTGTGCTCCGCTGGGAGGCTCTGGTGTGACTCGTCCTTTTGAGAGAGTGGCGGCCGACATTGTTGAGTTGCCAGTGACTAGCAGAGGAAATAGGTATGTACTGGTAGTCGAGGACTATTTTACGAAGTTTGTTAATCTCTATCCCCTACCTAATCAGACAGCACAAACAGTGGCACGGTGCCTCTTTGAAGATTATGTACTGGTACACGGTGTACCTGAGTGCTTGCACAGCGATCAGGGACGGCAGTTTGAGGCGGACGTTGTGCAGGGTCTTTGTCGTCTGTTAAAGATGATAAAAACGCGCACTACTCCCTACCATCCGCAATCGGATGGGATGGTTGAGCGCTTTAACAGAACTTTGATTGATCAACTGGCTAAAACATTACTGGACTGTGGGGGTGACTGGGACGATTATGTGAAACAGGTGGCCTTTGCGTACAATACCTCAGTTCATGCTAGTACACATTACACTCCTTACTTTCTTACCCATGGGCGCGAAGCCAGAGTCCCAGTAGACGTACTGATACCTACCCATATTATTGAGTCGCAGAGTCCTGAGTCTCACACAGAGTTTGCCTCCTCTTTACAAACAAAACTGGACATTGCTTTCAGTAGAGCCGGAATGCGTAGTGCTGAAGCTCATGAGCGCCAGAAGCTTTACCATGATGAGAGGGCAAGGCACAAACCCTATGGAGTAGGTGCTATGGTGTGGCTTGACAACCCGGTTGAAAGTCGCATGAAACTAGCCCCTCACTGGAAAGGGCCTTATCAGGTCTTGCAGGTGATGGACTCAGGTGAGGTTCCCGGCCTCACTTACCGCATCTCCAACCCCTTCAATAGTGATGAGCGGCAACAGGTCGTGCATTATAACAGACTGAGACCTTATACATTACCAGTTCAATTGCCCCCTCAGCCACTGACATTAGACACTTCCTTGTCCCCCATCCCTGGTTCTCCTGTGTTACCAGATGCTGGCCTGGATGACCTGACGGCTTCTGCTGAGTTGCCTTGTTCTGCAGAGGCCACTGTGTTGCCTGGACCGGTCAGTAGCAGGGCAGGTAGGGTGCTTAGAGCGCCTGGTCATTTGAGTGATTTTGTTGTTTACTGATTGTGCATTTGTGACAAGTTGTTCCGTGATCTTGTCAGCATAGGCGGTTTTAAACGGGGGCCGGGGGGGCCAGTGCCCCTGTAAAATTGCTCCTGGCCCCTGTTATGGCCCCTGTGCTGAACAGATAATAAGCTTTATTAATTTCAATGTGCGCTGGCTCAAAGATCGGAACTGACATGACGGAGTGTTCTACACGGACTCCTTAAAGTGCTACACGCACACTGTTACCTGCAGCAGAAAGACCAGCAGCAGCGTGAATTGTAAACTTCAGACGTGAGAGATAACAGCTGCAGCCCTGCAAGAACTAGGCTATTGCAAAGGGGCGAAGGTAAGGAAAATTATTCAATTTTGTAACATCAGTGTTTGCACATATCCGTGTTTTACTGTTGTTGTTCACTACAATAATAAATACGTTTTATTGCGCTTTCTTAAAAGTGCGTTGCACAGCAATAAGTAGCCTAACTTTTAATATTTTTGGGAAATGGGTAAAATAACCGACAGTGTTTAACCTTCTTGTAAAACTCGAATGGCCTTGTGATATGTAGAGGCTACATTCCTCTCCGTTTACTTTACCCTGGGTGCGCACTACGTCGATCACGATCGACCGGTCGATCTCGAAGGCAGGGATGGTAGATCTCATGATTGATATGTAAATATTAATATATTTGTTATGAAAATTAAAAAAAAAACCGTTGTGGTCATTTTTACATGTAAACAAATTCGCTTTTTCCCTGAAGCGAAATGTCAGCCAAGCGCTGCGTCAAAAAAATTGTTACATTGGGTTACCATGACAACCAGCAAAATGAAACTGCTGGTTTCAAAGATGCAGCGCCGTAATTTAGGAAACTTCCGAAACCTCGCCTCGGAGCTGGAGATGCAAGGGAGGGCGTTTGCGCAACTTAACAGTGCGCGCCACTGAGCAGATTGAAATTCTCCAGTCAGAGTTTGAGAAGCGATTTCAAGGCTTTGCTTTGCTCGAGCCACTAGCTACATTCATGTGACACCCATTTGGGGAAGATACTGAGGTGGATTCCCTCGCCTCAAAAGTTGCGGCACTGTTTCAGCTGAACACGTCTGCCGTGGAAGACGAGATGCTGATGCTGCAGTCTGACATCGAGTTGAAGTCCACGGCGCATGGGCCGTTTTGGAATTTACTCACGGAGGCGAAGTACCCGAACATGCGGCAATGGCACCTCCTTAACCGCATTGTTCGGCTCCACTTATTTGTGCGAGTCGGCCTTTTCGCATATGAAGATCATTAAGTCCAAATACCGCTCCAGTATGTCCGACGATCATCTCGAGGCCTGCTTGAAGCTCGCAACCAGCAGCTACTGTCCGGACTATGCAGCCCTCTCTGACTCCCTCCAGTGCCGATCATCATCGGATTAAGATCTGATTTAGGGCCTACATCAGTATGCTATGTATTAAAGTTGTGCTGTTGCTAAGTTCCACGGTAAAAAAAAAAAAAAAAGAAAGAAAAGAAAAGAAAAGAAAGAAGGAAAAAAATATAAAAGAAGGAAAAATATTTTTATATAAAATTGTTGTAAATGTCAAATCTCTGTCTATACAAAAGTCAATTGATGTGAACAAAAATGTTTTGGGGTTTACAATGCCTGTCTGGATGCATTTAACTTTTTTTTCTAAACATAGCCCTTTTTTTTTTTACAGTGGGCTTGTTTCATGTTTACATATTAGTAGTTTGCGGTTTATAAAAGTTAACAGTGATTTGAACAAAAATATGTTTAGGAGTACAAAGCTTATGCATTTAACATAATTTGAATGTAAATTTCAGTCACCTTTTTGTATGCATGTTTGCATATTATTAAACAAATTGCATATGAATGTTTATAAATGAAAACAAGTGTCATTATTGTTATTATTATTATTATTATTAGTAGTAGTAGTAGTAGTAGTAGGCCTAGTAGTAGTAGTAGTAGCAGTACTAGTAGTCATAGTAGGCCTAGTAGTGGTAACAACCTAGTCCGAGTAGATCATATTAACATGGTCATTTTAAAAGTAGCTCGCGAATCAAAATATTGTGGGCACCCCTGGTATAGGCCTACTGTAGGCTATCATCATGAAAAGGAGCAAGAAGGACATTATGTCCTTTTTTGCCCCTGTTGGCAAAAAGCAACATAGAGAGAGTAAGGAAGATGAAGATTATGAAAGAGGAGAGAGAGCCAGAGGTGGAGAGAGAGCCAGAGGTGGAGAGAGGGTTGGAGAGGTGGAAAGTGAGGCATCTGAAAGGCAATCTGAGAGTGAGGATGAAGACATTCAGGATCAGATTGAGGGACAGAATGAGGGACAACCCAACGAGTCATTGGGACAACCAGATTCACCATGCATATCAAGTACAGCACCATCAGGTTTGTGATGTTGAACAAATGCATGTGTGTGAGCAGTGTTGGCCTACAATTCATATAGCCTACCCTGAAAGTGTGAAGTCTGAATAATAAGTAATAAATATAAAATATAAATAATAATAAATTAATAAATGAATAATGATAAATAAATGTTGTTCTCAGTAGCACTCTCATATTTACTGTATTCATCTTTCTCCAGATATCAGCAAGTGCTTGGACGACACTCCAGTGCAGCAACATCTGAAGAAAAGATTCATTGTATGCAAAAATAGAAATCTTATTTTACAAAAAAGAGAAACATGGTTTTAAGATTTATTGAGCACAATTTATTTTATGTTTAGGCTATTGAGACAGAATGTTTATCTCATTGTATTTATGCTCAATGTATTTTGTTTTGGTTTTAAATAAACTAAACTAAACATTTTGAACGCTTAAATATTGCCATGTTTTGTCCATATGTGCCCCCCTGAAAAAACACTGGCCCCACCTTGGCCCCCCTAGTAATTTTGGTCTAGAACCGCCACTGCTTGTCAGGAAAAAAAAATGTTGACATAAAAACAAACAAACAAAAAAAAACAGGATGTGCAATGTTGCTATATTGTATTCTCTATGCAATGGGTCTAGGCTGGTGTTTAGCCGGCATTGTCTCTGTTTAGTGTGTTTTTTTTTCATATTTCATGCTGTGTTTTTTTTTTTCATTTCATGCATTCCCTCCTTGTTTTGTGTCTTGTTTTGTTATAAACGGGACGTTTATTCTCGTTGGGGGGGACGTATGTAGCAGATTTAATATCTCATCTCATCTCATCTCATTATCTCTAGCCGCTTTATCCTTCTACAGGGTCGCAGGCAAGCTGGAGCCTATCCCAGCTGACTATGGGCGAGAGGCGGGGTACACCCTGGACAAGTCGCCAGGTCATCACAGGGCTGACACATAGACACAGACAACCATTCACACTCACATTCACACCTACGGTCAATTTAGAGTCACCAGTTAACCTAACCTGCATGTCTTTGGACTGTGGGGGAAACCGGAGTACCCGGAGGAAACCCACGCGGACACGGGGAGAACATGCAAACTCCACACAGAAAGGCCCTCGCCGGCCCCGGGGCTCGAACCCAGGACCTTCTTGCTGTGAGGCGACAGCGCTAACCACTACACCACCGTGCCGCCCCCAGATTTAATATGAGCTTTAAAATGCATGTTATCCCCTCGGGGACTTTCCATAGGACTGCCATGTATTAATGCTCTCGCGAGATCTGTGTGTGTGAGTTGGAATGGTGGGAAAGTGTTCTAATAAATGGA